>NC_054385.1:127775252-128100252 GCF_017654675.1 Xenopus laevis | reverse complement strand
TTACTAGACCTGGGCAAGCTTTGCACCATTTACCTGTATTGCAGTACCATGCTAATGTTTAGGGCCCTGTTTCTAAACCATGGATCTCCAGATGTTGTTGGACTACAACTCCCAGCATGCTCTAACCTTTGATGATACCAATATATCTCTGTTAGTTAAAAATAGTAGAAATATCCTTCCACCTAATAAACCGTAGAACAGTTGGAAGCTTTGCTGCAGTGTTTCTACACATTTCCTCAGTCGTTTCTGGATTGGTCCCATTTTTCAGGCCTCGGCAGCTCTGCTGGATGCCGAACAAGAAAAGACATGACGGATGTGGCTTTTGTCAGCCGATGAGCCGTGACTGCACCTGTGCCCCCAGCCTGCAATGTGCTAATGCCTTCAGGTCGTGCGTCTTTAAGGGGAGCAAGGCACATTCAAAGACCTGACATCATCTTGGTGCAGCTGACAAGTCGTTCTGCGAGGAGAGAGACCTGGAGGGGGGTCTACAGAGGTTACACAAAGCAGCCTCCTCCTCACATCCAGAAGCAGATCCCAGCAGGAAGGATACTCAAGGTTTAAACATTCAGCAGGGAAGCGGTTGTTTAAACAATGGAAAAAGGAAACACACACTAGAAGATATTGGCCAAATATCCTGACCAATCTGTGGGTGTATGGCACCTTGGTTGGGCTACTTGCGACATTTCTTCCTGCAATCCCATTGAATAGCAGTCTGGCCAAACTGAAAATGTCTTCTGTCCCTGCCGCTTCTTGGCACGTGACTTACCTGCCAGGAGACCAAAACCTTCCTGAGACTTGGTCCTTGATGTCAGGTTCCATAGTGGACCCCAGGAGGCTCAGTCTGGCTAATGCAAAATTTAGGAGGATTTGCTGAAATGGGAATTCATTCCAAACAGATGGAACTATGCTATTTCCCCATCCCTGTTGAAGGTGCAATCACAGAAATCCAGTGTTAGACTGGCCCACTGGGAAACTGGGGAAAACCTTGGTGGGCCCTAGTTCTCATTGCCCCTTATGGCTCCCCAACTGAACCTGGTTGCTGCAATCTATTATATACCTGTGCCCACCTGGCCCCAAGTGATGTCAGAAATGGGCAGATGGGCAGGTACTCCTATATATGCCAATTCAGGAAGGGTATGAGTTGGGAGAGGGCAAGTATGTGGATGGTCGGTCAACCAGCCAATAGTCCTGGTGGGTCCCAGGTACTCAGACACTTCATAAAGCAGCCCAAAAATCATAGGTGGAGGGCTAATTATAGATATGTTCTACCCCAGAAGATGTCAAGTTAAAAGTGTTATGTTTTAGTAACGAAGATGAGTAGAGTATAACAGTGCTTTATTAGCAGGTTCATGCAGCCATTACACTTCAACAGTAACTTCAACTATAATACTTTTAAGCAGTATAGGGAGTACTATGTATGCACAGTATAACTCTTGTGCACAGTGACACCTACAGGCCCTTTGTATAAACACCACAAAAAGCAGGGCCAGTTTCATGTGTAATCCCCCAGAACACACAGCAAGTAGCCAGAGGTAGCTCCGTGGTTCCTAAAGCAGTCAGTGTCAATACGTACTTGTGGCTAAAATTTCATTTCTATCATAAGCTATAACTTTAAACTATACAGTGAAAAAATACTGCAGTTTCTAACCTATGCTACAAATGTTCTGCTGGAACAAAAAACTGAGTGAATGGGTTAATACAGAGATGCCAGTTTGATACCCGTATGTCACACACTGGCACAGGAATCCACAAGATGTATGGGAGACAAGGCTGCGGCTGTGTGCTGATCTGACGGCATGGGGCCTGCATTACACTCCCCCTGGTATAATGTATGCAGGAGCATTGATACACACCATAAATAAAGCAGATAGATCCCAACACCGTGCTTACCTGGCACTGAGTCCCCGCAGCTGCTGACACTTTGCCTAAGAAAACCTCTATCATTTCCCCAAGGCTACAAAATGTGGAGCAGAGGTGCTTTAAAAGTATTGGAATGATTGTATTGGATATTTATTCTCAGGTTATGGGAGGGAGGGGGGTACAGAGCAGGGTACAAGAACGCAGCACAAAAAGTTGCGCAGTGCAGCGTTAAGCTTTACGTGGTAATGGTGCCTACAGTGGGCAATGCAGGGCAATCTCCTGGAACACCCCAAGCTTGGGCATAAACTGGGGAGCCCTGTACTTAATTCCTGTTTATATTCCCATGTTTGGTATCAGCCTCAGTTTTTACCTGCCAGTAGCAAAGGTGCAACCACTACATCTATGGCCCTTAAATTTTGAGCCCCATAGCGGTTATGCATTTTGGTCCAAATTAGCCTCTAGGGGTTGCACAAGGCATAGGTGACCATTACCTACCCACTACTTCTTTGTTGGATCAAGGGCAGAAAGGGAATCATCCACATAATTCAGTGGACATCTACAGTATGTTTCCCCTCTCAAATGGGAAGAATAATGTAAAGTTATAGTCCTCCTGGGGCTTCCCTAACCTCTGTAAAGGCTTTTACTTTTTTGTAGATGTTGCTGGTTCTAGTCTCTGCAGTTGGCATTTTCTGTTTCACATAATGCTCTTTATCTGTATCCAAAATCCTCCTATTTTAAAAGGAAATAACAGGGGGTGTGGCCAGTATGGAAAAGGGGCATGAGCTGATGGCATTAGAGGTGTGGTTTGTTGAATGAGGCTAATCTGTGGTGCTAGAGCAACTCAAAGCAGTAAAGAGTTGTGGCAGAATGAACACTAATGGGGTCAGTTGTTTTCAAAAGTATATACCATAGTTACAATGTAACACAATGTTGCATCACAAAAGGGCTTAAACCCCCCCAAAAAGTCTGAAAATCACTGATTTAGCCACTAAATTTGGGAGGGTACAAAACACTGAAGCAGAGCAATGTAACCCATGAATTAGAGGTAGTAGCCTGAGAAAGCCTCAAATCCACCAAGTAGAACATTTTGCTCAATGAATTTCTTTTGGAAATCAGTATTGATCCAGAAAGTCTAAGGTGCAGCATTGTTCAACCATTTAATGCGCTGTATTTCCTCCCCTGGAAGGAGTGTTATTCTTCATATTTAAGCGAAGCACAGAATATTTTAAGGCCCTATCGCTGCCAAACGCAACAGCTGCTACAGAGACGTATCAATTAGTGCCGCGCCTGAGACCGGCGTGTGCCATCCAAGAAATAAAACCTATCAGGCACCTCAAAATGCAAAGCTTGGTAGGGGGAGGGCAGGGATAATGGAAGCCATCAAACTTATCAGGGGTTTAATGCCATCAAAGTCATTGGGGATGTTTAATAAAGAAGTTTCCGACTGGCCTGTTTGTGTATTGCTGGAAATGAATGGCACTTTACTTCACCACCCTTGTCAAGGGTTTTGATCCCCCCTCATAGTGGGAGAGTGATTTTTTTATATTTGATGAGAATAATTAAGACATTTTCTTAACTAGTAATTCCTTTAGAGAATGCTAGGGCCAATTTCATGTAGTATGATATCCCAGAATATATGCCAAGTTAAATGCAGTAGCAATTTCATACGTATTACCCTGGAACACACAAGATAGATACAGTATATACTTCATTTATAATGCCTCCTAGAGCAGATGGCAAGATACATACAGTGCTAATGTATTATAGATTTAGAACACATGCTAAGATAAATACAGTACCAATTTCCTAATAGCATACACCAGAACCCACTGCAGGATAAATACAGTGCCAATTCCATGTATAATACACCAGAACCCACTGCAGGATGAATACAGTGCCAATTCCATGTATAATACCCCAGAACACACAGCAGGATAAAATATCAGTTGCCAATTCCATGTATAATACCCCAAATAACACCAGAAGAACACATAAATTCACGATATATACAGTGGGTTACCACCATGATCAGTGCCAATGTCCATGTATACATACCCCAGAGAACACACAGGAGGATAAATACAGTGCCATTCCATGTATTAAGTACCAGAACACACAGATGGGATAAATACACACCAGATGCAATAATACAATGAACACACAGTATAATAAGTGCCATGCCAATTCACAACATGTATAATACATAAGAACACACAAAGGAAATACACATGCCAATTCCATGTATAATACACCAGGATAACACCAGATGCCAATTCCAGATAAATATAAAATAATGTCCAATACAGGATGAGACATAAGTGAACACAATCCAGTGCCAAAGAACACACAGGATGTGCCAATTCCATGTATACCCCCAGAACACACATCAGTGAGCCAATTCCATGTATAATACCCCAGAACACACAGCAGGATAAATACAGTGCCAAATTCCATGTATAATACGCAGAACACACAGCAGGATAAATACAGTGCCAATTCGCATGTATAATACCCCCAGAACACACAGCAGGATAAATACAGTGCTCAATTCATGTATAATACCCAGAACACACAGCAGGATAAATACAGTGCCAATTCCATGTATAATACCACAGAACACACAGGCAGGATAAATACAGTGTCAATTCCATGTATAATACCCAGAACAACAGAGAGGATAAATACAGTGCCAATTCCATGTATAATACCGCAGAACACACAGGAGGATAAATACAGTGCCAATTCCATGTATAATACCCCCAGAACACACAGAGGGATAAATACAGTGCCAATTCCATGTATAATACCCCAGAACACACAGAGGGATAAATACAGTGCCAATTCCATGTATAATACCCCAGAACACACAGAGGGATAAATACAGTGCCAATTCCATGTATAATACCCCAGAACACACAGGAGGATAAATACAGTGCCAATTCCATGTATAATACCCCAGAACACACAGAGGATAAATACAGTGCCAATTCCATGTATAATACCCCAGAACACACAGCAGGGATAATACAGTGCCAATTCAGTATAATACCCCAGAACAACAGAGGGAATAAATACAGTGCCAATTCCATGTATAATACCCCAGAACACACAGAGGATAAATACAGTGCCAATTCCCATGTATAATACCCCAGAACCACACAGAGGGATAAATACAGTGCCAATTCCATGTATAATACCCCAGAACACACAGCAGGATAAAATACAGTGCAATTCCATGTATAATACCCCAGAACACACAGCAGATAAATACAGTGCAATTCCATGTATAATACCCAGAACACACAGGAGGATAAATACAGTGCCAATTCCATGTATAATACCCCAGAACACACAGAGGGATAAATACAGTGCCAATTCCATGTATAATACCCCAGAACACACAGAGAGATAAATACAGTGCCAATTCCATGTATAATACCCCAGAACACACAGAGGGATAAATACAGTGCCAATTCCATGTATAATACCCCAGAACACACAGAGGGATAAATACAGTGCCAATTCCATGTATAATACCCAGAACACACAGCAGGATAAATACAGTGTCAATTCCATGTATAATATCCAGAACACACAGGCAGGATAAATACAGAGCCAATTCCATGTATAATACCCCAGAACACACAGCAGATAAATACAGTGCCAATTCCATGTATAATACCCCAGAACACACAGCAGATAAATTACAGTGCCAATTCCATGATAATACCCCAGAACACACGGGAGGATAAATACAGTGCCAATTCCATGTATAATACCCCAGAAGACACAACAGATAAATACAGTGCCAATTCCATGTATAATACCCCAAACACACGGGAGGATAAATACAGTGCCAATTCCATGTATAATACCCAGAACACACAGCAGGATAAATACAGTGCCAATTCCATGTATAATACCCCAGAACACACGGGAGGATAAATACAGTGCCAATTCCATGTATAATACCCAGAACACACAGCAGGATAAATACAGTGCCAATTCCATGTATAATACCCCAGAACACACGGGAGGATAAATACAGTGCCAATTCCATGTATAATACCCCAGAACACACAGGAGGATAAATACAGTGCCAATTCCATGTATAATACCCCAGAACACACAGAGGGATAAATACAGTGCCAATTCCATGTATAATACCCCAGAACACACAGAGAGATAAATACAGTGCCAATTCCATGTATAATACCCCAGAACACACAGCAGGATAAATACAGTGCCAATTCCATGTATAATACCCCAGAACACACAGAGGGATAAATACAGTGCCAATTCCATGTATAATACCCCAGAACACACAGAGGGATAAATACAGTGCCAATTCCATGTATAATACCCCAGAACACACAGAGGGATAAATACAGTGCCAATTCCATGTATAATACCCAGAACACACAGCAGGATAAATACAGTGTCAATTCCATGTATAATATCCCAGAACACACAGCAGGATAAATACAGAGCCAATTCCATGTATAATACCCCAGAACACACAGCAGATAAATACAGTGCCAATTCCATGTATAATACCCCAGAACACACAGCAGGATAAATACAGTGCCAATTCCATGTATAATACCCCAGAACACACGGGAGGATAAATACAGTGCCAATTCCATGTATAATACCCCAGAAGACACAACAGGATAAATACAGTGCCAATTCCATGTATAATACCCCAGAACACACGGGAGGATAAATGCAGTGCCAATTCCATGTATAAAACCCCATAAACACATGGGAGGATAAATACAGTGCCAATTCCATGTATAATACCCCAGAACACACAGCAGGATAAATACAGTGCCAATTCAATGTATAATACCCCAGAACACACAGCAGGATAAATACAGTGCCAATTCAATGTATAATACACTAAAATACATGTCAGAATAAATACAGTGCCAGTTCCATGTATAAATACTCAGAACACATAGTAGTATACATGCAGTCTATTTCTAAGTATAATACCTCCAAGAACACAAAAGGATCAATGCACTGACAACTCTATGTATGGGTATAGCAATATACAGTAAATAGAATTCCCGTTCCATGTATAATACCTTCATCTTGCTTGTCATCTTGCAAACTCATTGATGTTGATTTGGGGAGGTTTATCCTCTTCAAGCTATCATTAAAGATCTGGCTACAGGTGGCAATAGATTATGATTTATGCCACTTTGGAGCAGGCAAAAATTTTCATTGGAAAAAACAAAACAAAAAAAGTTTGAAAAAAAAAATCAGAAAAACTGGAAATAGGGAAAAAGCAAAACAAAAAAGTTTGGAAAATAAAAATCAGAAAAACTGGAAATAGGGAAAAATATTTTTGGATTAGGTGAACATTTTCCAGATTTTTTTCGAAAAATTCAGAAAAACAACGAATTAAGGAAAAACTATATTTTTTTTTATCATATATTATAATGATTTACATCACCCTGGAGCAGGTGAAAGAGATAACACATATTTGCCCAAAAAATATATTTTTTATGATGATTTTTTTTTAATGACAAGGACATTTTCCTGTTTCTTTAAAGTTAATCCATTTGCTTTCTTTTCTGTTGCACCAGGGACCAGATACAAATCCACCCACTTAAATGAGCATGGATATAATGGGCATGAAAATGGGCAGCTTAGGAAACACTGATGGAGGTGTGAAGATGCCTCTAGGACATGGCCGATGCCTCTCAGTGGGGCTACTTAACAACTACCAGCCCTGCGGTGTCCATTGTGCAAGCTCAGTTCATCCTACACAATGACAGCGGAACAGCGGCCAACGAAGCTGAACAATTGTCACAAGTGTCACTTAAGAGCCTGCTCCTGACAGATGGAATTCTGCCCATGAAAGGCTGATGGCAGAGGTTGGGGACTCAATGCACTGTGGATGAATATGATGTAGGCTGGAAATGTTTCCCATGTGTTGGTGGAATCATAACAACATGGCACCTAATGAACTTGTACCTCTCTGTATCTCTTAACCTGGCAGAAGGCACTCGGCTCTTTGTGTTAGAGCGCCATGTTCTCCATGTTCTCTGACCTTGTTCAGCTAACAGCACAGAGACAGGTTTATAGAAGAGAATGATGGGGAGTGCAGAGACTGGAGGTGAAGAGTTTCTAGTGTAGCAGAAAAGCAATGACAAGGGATAATACATTTCATTTGGTTATTGGATTTCTGCCCCCCAAATTATCCTTATGTAAATTTTATTACCCCCAGGGTGTTTCTCTTACCAACCTGGATGCATGAAAAGAAAAGTATCATATGTTATGGACAGGGCTGACCTTAGCTACTGGATAATTTTTATGAGACCACCCACTATTGGCTGGACCTGAACCCTTTTAACTTCTAATTTTGTTTATGGAATTATACTTAGACTTGTTAGCTGATATTTCCCCTACCAAATCACTTGTGGAGGATGTTCTTTGTCTTTCAGATCTGAAGGTGGCCACCCTAGTGCAGGTCTCCAGAATGTTCAGTTGGCCTGCTTGTATGCTGGTTGAGGCCTCCAGAACGTTCAGTTGGCCTGCTTGTATGCTGGTTGAGGTCTCCAGAACGTTCAGTTGACCTGCTTGTATGCTGGTTGAGGTCTCCAGAATGTTCATTTGGCCTGCTTGTATGCTGGTTGAGGTTCTCCACCTACATTCTGTCTAAGCTGTTCAAGAGCACACAAATCAACACCACCTGTGCACACATCAAACTATGAAGCTCACAGAACATTTTCTATAACCAAACCTTGTGCCAACCCACTGATCTACACCCCAGTTCTTAGAAAGTGCTGAAGAACGATCATTATTGTTGTGCACATGGCTTAAATTGATCTCATCCTAATATTTTCCAAAAGGCACCACTTATCCTAAGGTCAGTCCTAAAGACTATAAATGTAGCAAAGAGAAAGAGATGTAAGTGATTCATTAGTCCCAGCCTGGCTGAGGGATAGCATTGTACAAGATGAGTTTCAGGTAGCATCCCATAGGTTTCTTGCCAGGGTCCAGTTGGCCATTTCCAGAAAATTGTCTGACTAGGGAGCAGGGAGAATCTAGTGCAGTGATCCCCAACCAGTGGCTCATGCACCACCTGTTACTCACCAACCCCTTGGATGTTGCTCCATGTGGCCTCAAAGCAGGTGCTTATTTTTGAATTACTGGCCTGGAGGCAAGTTTTGGTTGCTTATAAACAGAGCCTCCTGTAGGCTGCCAGTCCACATATGGGCTACCAAATAGCCAATCACAGCCCTTATCTGGCAACCCCAGAAACTTTTTTCATACTTGTGTTGCTTTCCAACTCTTTTTACATTTAAATGTGGCTCATGGGTAAAAAAAAGTTGGGGACCCCTGATCTAGTGTATCGTATGCTGTGCCACACTACATTAATTATCTATATGCAACTTCATGAGCTGTCGTTGACCCTTTCCAATTATCCCAGACTCGTGCAGATCTCTCTGGACCCCTGTCTGCATGAGACTGACACAGTTTTGTACCTCTGCACAAACAACCCCCTCCCAGCAAGGTGAACTGCAGAGCTATACTGTTGCTGTAGCACTAATCATTAACAGAACATGTTCAGTCATTTCAGTTATGATTCTATCATGCTGTGCTTATGTCTGGAGACCCAGAAGCATGGAGCACCCATTTGTGCACTGGGTTTGAGCATTAGCTTTGGAGGAGATGAGCCAAGCAAGCAGGGCCTGAACATTCAAGAAGGTGGCTGACATAAGACCTCAACTTCATAACATCAAATATAGAGTAATCCTTGCTGCTGTATATCCTTCACATTCTCTGTGTTGCCTTTCCCAGGGACTAAGAACAGATTAAAAATAGTTGCCAAATGCTATGTAAGCCACGAATGAAACAAAACAGCATCAGGTCTGCCTGCCATCAGGTTGATCAAACACAAGAATGAATTTCCATGGCTGTAATGAGCAAGCATGGGTCAGGTAGACATAACAGCATACTAGGCAGGAAGGGAGGTCCTTTGGGAAGAGTCCAGATTTGGGGTGGTTTCCAGATGACCTTGTACATATAATTGCTCTCTGTTGTCGCTATGATTTCTGCTGGCTGTTGGCATTACCCTCTGACATATCTCTAATAGCCTGTGTGTCTGTGTGACTTTAATCTAGGTTCAGATGTATCTGGAGGAGATGACCTCGGGCTAGAAGACTGAACAAGCCGCCTGACTGCGGGATTCTATTTCCTTGGCTTTGGCCTCATTTTCATTCCGAGGAGTTTGCAATAAATAACACATCGGATGCCGCCAGACTCCTAGAGGAGTCTTGTTCCATCTTCTAGTGGATTTTGAATGACAGCTGGTTCCTGGTTTGGGGACCTTTGTAAGCTTCCTCCCTTAATGTTCTATCAAACACTGGGATCCCTGCTCCACAAAACATTACTAATTCATTGTCGCCTTCTAAAGGCTTCTCAGAGAGCTCCTTCTAAAAATGAACTAGCTTTTGTTTTAGAAATTAGATTATTACTTTTGTATGGAAAGAAAGAAAGAAAGCATGGCCCCATAACTTGACGAGTCTTTGCTACCCAGCATGCTGCCATTAAAAATCTTGCTAGACGACCAAATCCTTCTCTATGAGACTTTAACCATTTCTAGAGACAACAAGAGCAACCCTTTTTGACCATACATGGTGCTCTACACCATCTCCAGAGATAGACATAAATTAATTTGTCAGACTCAGACTTCATAATTGAGCCTTTACATGACAGCAAAGTCCATGGTGCTTGTGTCTGGGGTCTTGGTGTCACTTCCATGAATGCATGTTTTGCAGTCATTCAAAGGGCACTGGCGGGAGCATGTGTTTGGTTATTTGATTTGCTCTGGGCAGTCCAAGAGTCCATGACCTGGGCTCATCAAAAGCCTCAGGACTGGGTAGCTTCTCAACAGCCAATCAGAGCCCACGGAGCATGTGAGTGTCACAGACACGTTCCAAGATGGTGACCCCCTGTGACAAGTTTGAAGTCCTGGATCATTGCTGCTATTGACAAGCTCAAACTTTAGCCTCATGCAATAAGTTCACTATATAAAATGTGGCATTTTTAGCCATATTAAATTTTAGGGTTTAGTTCTCCTTTAATATATTATAATTGCAGTTAACAAACACCCCAAAACTACAAACATCGCTATACCTTGACATCTGTTAATTTAATATGAAAGAAAAATGAAAACCCCCTCATTTAGCGACTGCTCGGAGGCACGAGTATTATTATTAATTTTGAAGTCATTATGGAAGGTGCCATGCTCTTCAGTTGGGTCATTAAAATAATTACAAACTACAGTTACAGACAATATGATTGCAAATAATAAGTACTTTCCTCCAGACCTGCCTGCTCCTTTCCAACTTTCTATAAAACCCCGGGAATCTGTTTGCTCTTTGCCTTTCTTTTATAGACAGACATTTCCCATTCGCCAAAATGATTCTTTCATAGGAATGTGTTTTGTTGGATTTGCCATCACCCGGACTGTGGGAAAGCTATTACTTTACTGTACCGATGTCTCGTCCCTAATTACTATTAATTTACTTGCTGTAAAGTGGCGCGTCCTGATAAACTCCTCCTATGACTTTAGCACTTGACTGGTGGGTCAGGTGACTATTTATAATCTATTTTCAGCCCCTGGGAAAGGCAAAGGTCTCATTAAAACTGGTGTATTAAAAAAAAAAAGTGTAACCTGTTTTGCAATAGGGGGAAATTCAGAATCCAGAGACCCTTATAAAAGCACTTAGCATTCTGAGGTAATTATGAATGATGTTAAAAATGTACCTTTACTGCCATGTATTCTGGGGGCATTATATATGACTCTGATATTGTATTTATCATAAAATGTGTTCTGGGATATTTTAGAAGATGTTGGCACTGATGTATTTGTTGCCGTGTGTTCTGGGATATTATAAATGGAATTGGCACTGTATTTATCCTGCTGTGTGTTCTGTGGTATTATATATGGAATTGGCACTGTATTTATCTGCTGTGTGTTCTGGGGTATTATACATGGAATTGGCACTGTATTTATCCTGCTGTGTGTTCTGGGGTATTATACATGGAATTGGCACTGTATTTATCTGCTGTGTGTTCTGGGTTATTATACATGGAATTGGCACTGTATTTATCCTGCTTTGTGTTCTGGGTATTATACATGGAATTGGCACTGTATTTATCCTGCTTTGTGTTCTGGGGTATTATACATGGAATTGGCACTGTATTTATCTGCTGTGTGTTCTGGGGTATTATACATGGAATTGGCACTGTATTTATCCTGCTGTGTGTTCTGGGGTATTATACATGGAATTGGCACTGTATTTATCTGCTGTGTGTTCTGGGGTATTATATATGGAATTGGTCCTGGATTTATCCTGCTGTGTGCTCTGGGTATTATACATGGAATTGGCACTGTATTTATCCTGCTGTGTGTTCTGGGGTATTATACATGGAATTGGCACTGTATTTATCTGCTGTGTGTTCTGGGGTATTATACATGGAATTGGCACTGTATTTATCCTGCTGTGTGTTCTGGGGTATTATACATGGAATTGGCACTGTATTTATCCTGCTTTGTGTTCTGGGTATTATACATGGAATTGGCACTGTATTTATCCTGCTTTGTGTTCTGGGGTATTATACATGGAATTGGCACTGTATTTATCTGCTGTGTGTTCTTTGGTATTATACATGGAATTGGCACTGTATTTATCCTGCTGTGTGTTCTGGGGTATTATACATGGAATTGGCACTGTATTTATCCTGCTCTGTCTTCTGGGTATTATACATGGAATTGGCACTGTATTTATCCTGTCATGTGTTCTGGGGTATTATACATGGAATTGGCACTGTATTTATCCTGCTGTGTGTTCTGGGGTATTATACATGGAATTGGCACTGTATTTATCCTGCTCTGTCTTCTGGGTATTATACATGGAATTGGCACTGTATTTATCCTGCTGTGTGTTCTGGGGTATTATACATGGAATTGGCACTGTATTTATCCTGCTCTGTGTTCTGGGGTATTATACATGGAATTGGCACTGTATTTATCCTGTCATGTGTTCTGGGGTATTATACATGGAATTGGCACTGTATTTATCCTGCTGTGTGTTCTGGGGTATTATACATGGAATTGGCACTGTATTTATCTGCTGTGTGTTCTGGGGTATTATACATGGAATTGGCACTGTATTTATCCTGCCGTGTGTTCTGGGGTATTATACATGGAATTGGCACTGTATTTATCCTGCTGTGTTTTCTGGGTATTATACATGGAACTAGCACTGTATTTATATTGTGTAATGCAATTCATCACTTTGCCACTGCTTGAGAGAGAAAAGGCTGATTGAAAAGCTGCAGAATACCAATGCCAACATCACACTCAAAGGTTAACTTCCCCTTTAACCAGGAAAGTCAGAAAGGAGCAGATGTAATATTCAGATGTAATATTCAGACAAGCCTGAGATAATGGAACCCAGTGAAGTCTCTCTTCTATCACTTTAGCGAGGCCACTCCACTATATGTATGCCTTTCAGATCCACTTAGAGCAGAATCTCTCCAGTCCGGCGAATAAAGGAAAAGTACTCAGGTTCAGGGTATTAAGGAATTCTGCAGTCTGCGGGAGGGAAGGGATTTTTAGAGAAATAAATGCTCTAAAACTGAAAGTGTAAGCCGGCGGGCGCTTGATCAATCACCCCTCACTTTAATGTTCCCCCATCCCATCCATTCCCATGTCACAACACTGCTGAAACTTTTATGAATGCCATCAATCTTTCCCAAGTAGATTACTGTAACATGTAGCTAACCAGCCTCCCAGCCTCTCAGCTTCTCTCCCCCCCCACTCACGATCTGCCCATAAATCATTATTTAGATTGTCTTAACTGTCACTTAAAGCTGCCCCTGGTTGAATGGCCAGCGTTTCTCTTGTCTTGTTTATAAAAAAGAGCTGTTTTTGTCTGCTCAGGATCCTATTTACTATCAGATATCTGATTGATCATCATGTCATTCAGTATCTGGCTGCAGTTACATGTGGGTCTCAGCAGGGCCACCATTGGACAGTTATGGTAGTCGCAGTACTTCTTAGTTGGCATGACCCATCTATCCCACCTGGATTATTAGCCTGCTGATCCTTGGGAGGTGGACCATGCAAATGAATTAGAACGGGACCTCAATTGTATGCTTGTCTTAATAGACCATTCTCTAATCTGCCCCAGCCACACTGTGTTGACCCAAACAATCCACCAAAATCATGCCCACCCCCTAGCAAGGAAGGGAGTAGTGGTAGCTGTGATATAGTAATAGTTATATAGTGATATAGTAATTCACGGGTCGTCTGAAGTCTGTAGGCTTGACTCTTGTATGCTTAACTAAAGAAGTAGGTAGAAATGTTGTACATGATGTTTTGTGCTTCTGTACCAGCCCAAGGCAACCACAGCCCTTTAGCAGTAAAGATCTGTGTCTCCAAAGATGCCCCAGTAGCTCCCCATCTTCTTTTCTGCTGATTCACTGCACATGCTCTGTGCTGCTGTCACTTACTGAGCTTAGGGACCCACTCACAATATACAGTACACATAGAATAGAAATGTCACAATATAAGGCTGATTAGTAATTAATACACATAATTACTACATGGCAGCACAGAAACCAGTGCAATTAGCATCAGAATTTAATAATCAGCAAACCTGTAGCATCAGCTTATATTACAGGGGAAGCTCATTTTCTGCTGGATAATTAGTGACGAGCCCTAAGCTTAGCTTCTCAACAGCCAATCAGAGCCCACTGAGCATGTGAGTGTCACAGACACTTTCCAAGATGGTGACCCCCTGTGACAAGTTTGAAGTCCTGGATCATTGCTGCTATTGACAAGCTGGAACTTTAGGCTTTAAGTTCACTATATACAATATGGCGTGTAACCATATTCATCACCTGGCATGCTCAGCCGATAACTGGTTGAAAATAACAGGTTCGAAAAGCCCTTGTGTTCTCTGCACTGCTGGTTCTGGCTCTTGAAAGGACAAAAGCGTGCATGGTAATTAGTCAAGTCTTGGCTGGAGGACGGCTGGTTTCTGCTACATTGTTTCAAGAGGCAGAAGCAGCGGAAGAGAAATGTTGAAATAATGTATAAGGCAAAGTTGTTTTTATCATATTGCAAAAGAGAATGGGATGGACGTTCCCCTTTAAAAAAAATAAATCCTAATTATAAGGTAAACCTGGTTGAATTCAAACCATGTCAAAGAGACATTAAATAAGAGCTGACAGAATAATTCCTCCCTTTGTCCCCGAGACGCTGGGGGCTGGAGGTGTGTCTTGTGCGTCCGTGTTTGAGAGCCGCGTTACCAAGATCCTTTGTCATTAGTCAGGGGGTTTGAGAAAAGGGCGAGTTCAGCTGTCGTGTGACAGATGGAAAACACTCGACTGTAGAGATGAATAAATACATTTCCATTTCTCTCTGTGCATTTGATTTCTCGATCCGCCATGAAAAATGAAACACTTCGCTGACCCTGGGGGCACGGCTAGATCGAAAGAGCATCACTGTTCATAGATGGGGGGAGGGCGACTGGACTGCAGGGTCATAGACACCCGGGTGTGAAAATAGGCAAATATGGGAATAACTATACTGATTATCTGACAGCAAAGGAATGAGAAAATCCTAATATAGTATTATAGGAACTCTTTATGTGCCTTTATATGGTCACAGAATAACCCCTCAGTGACTTCTAATAGCCTTATAATTTACAGTAGGGGGTACATTATCCCTTATAATACATGAGGGATACTCAGAGTTCCCTGTATAACTCAGCCTGCAGCCTTGTGCCTTTATATGGTCACAGAACAACCCCTCAGTGACTTCTAATATCCTTATCATTTACAGTAGGGGGTACATTATCTCTTATAATACATGAGTGATACTCAGAGTTCCCTGTATAACTCAGCCTGCAGCCTTGTGTCTTTATATGGTCACAGAACAACCCCTCAGTGACTTCTAATATCCTTATCATTTACAGTAGGGGGTACATTATCTCTTATAATACATGAGTGATACTCAGAGTTCCCTGTATAACTCAGCCTGCAGCCTTGTGTCTTTATATGGTCACAGAACAACCCCTCAGTGACTTCTAATATCCTTATCATTTACAGTAGGGGGTACATTATCCCTTATAATACATGAGTGATACTCAGAGTTCCCTGTATAACTCAGCCTGCAGCCTTGTGCCTTTATATGGTCACAGAACAACCCCTCAGTGACTTCTAATATCCTTATCATTTACAGTCGGGGGTACATTATCTCTTATAATACATGAGTGATACTCAGAGTTCCCTGTATAACTCAGCCTGCAGCCTTGTGCCTTTATATGGTCACAGAACAACCCCTCAGTGACTTCTAATATCCTTATCATTTACAGTAGGGGGTACATTATCCCTTATAATACATGAGTGATACTCAGAGTTCCCTGTATAACTCAGCCTGCAGCCTTGTGCCTTTATATGGTCACAGAACAACCCCCCTCAGTGACTTCTAATATCCTTATCATTTACAGTAGGGGGTACATTATCCCTTATAATACATGAGTGATACTCATAGTTCCCTGTATAACTCAGTCTGCAGCCTTGTGCCTTTATATGGTCACAGAACAACCCCTCAGTGACTTCTAATATCCTTATCAGTGACCGTGAGTAGGTTACTAAGACAGGGATAGGGGCCTCCTCAAACCTCAATCTTGCCTTGGATTTAGCAGACAGACCCTGATGTTATAATCACAAAGCCACATTCCCGTGTTGGACATGTCCATTAAACAGAAGCTTGGGGGGAATACTGGCCAGCAGATTAGTAAAGCAGTTCACTAACTGACTGTGTCATATGCAGGGAAGGAAACCAAGACTCCAAATTATTAGTAGCAAGCTGAACAACAGAAGTCCTGAGGCGCAAGAGTTTGTCACTTTCAGGCATTATCTGGGTTCTCAGCTGCAAGGTGTCAGGATCAAAATGTGATAATTCAAATAAGGCCGACAAGGAACAGCTAAAACCAGAAGAAAAGGTTGTCACTTTAGAGCAGTAGTTGTCTCACTTAATCGTCTCAAGGCTCCCATTGAGGCCCATTATGCCTATAGATGAAAATATTCCTGTGTCAGCCATAGTTCAAAGTAAGGATGCACTGAACCCTGCTTTTGGGTGTTCTGCCCAACCCCCTGAATCTGGGGGAACAAATTTAGCTTAATACCGAACAGTATCTAAACTATTGGAGGAGTCAAAGATTGGTGGCATGTGGCTGGAAAATCCCAATGCAAGCAGCAAATGTTTACCAACGTATAGGTTTTGGATTCAGTTTGGCCAGGCTCTTGGATTCTGCCACATCCCGCTTAGAAATTCTTGGATTTAATTGATTCTCAAACCAAATCCGAGATTTGGTGCATCTCTAGTTCTAATACTACCTAGAACTTAAAAGTACTCTTCACAAATCATGCACTAATTGTCCTCCAAGATGGACTTCTAGGAGTTTTAAGGAGAACATAACACTAATAGGCATAGTAATAATAGACATTCTCCCCAAATTTGTCCCTTACTGGCTTTCATGCCGAGTTCCCCCAACCAAAGTTGTAAGCCTCCAGGGAGAGCCAGCCTCAAAGCTTGGAAACCACTGATACAGAGGCATCTTTGACCCTGCCTATATCCATAGCCAAGCATGAGTCATTCACCAAGAACACTGGAGTCATCCCTTTGGGTAGATTATTACCATAAAGTTCTTACTAGTAGTGAAGGACTCTTTCCATGGATTTCATGGTGTGGTCACATCTAATGGAACAGAGGCCTCTGTATACAATATTGTATTCCATTCAAAACAGGTCTCCATAGGTATGAGTGACATGGATATGACCCTGGAGATCTGTCCAAACATGGAAAGGATCGAGCAGAAAAGAACAAAAAACAGAACATCTGAGTCTTGTAAGTAAAAACACATTTCAAAAAAGGTGAATTTTTTTTAGACATGTTCTGATCCAGTTTGGCATGCGGGTCTAAGGGCTCTATGCCAAAAACAACCATAAAGATGTTGACCACTGCCCATTTTGACTACAGTTGACCTGCAGCAGATGCCTTGTCCAGTAGGAATAAGCACATTGGACCTTGAGATGCCCATAGACAAGGCAGAGTTTAACTACAGAGGAAGACTGGTTAGGAAGACCAGATGTCAATAAGTAGAAAGGTTAGAGGATCCATGGTAACGGTCAAGACAGGCTGTGGACAGAATCAAGAAATGTCATAGAAATGACCGTAGAAGGTCTTTAGAGGAATACAATAAGTTGAAGGCTAAGGATGACATTTTAACAATGAGCAAAAGACCTCCAGAAGTAGCTACAATGGAACCGGGTCAGGGGAAGATACAAGAAGAAGGCACTGTGTGCTGACCATTGTGGAGCAACTGTTCCCCTGTTCTTCACAACTGTCTTGAGCTTCTGATTAGTATGGGGTCCATTTATGTGCTGCACCTGTAGGTGCCCCAACTTGAGCCAACTCAAGTTGGCTCTCTGCTCTACACAACAAAGTAGAGGAACGGCTGTGTTTAGGTGCTCCTAAGTAGTGCTATTTGCGATTTGGGAAGGGGGCCCAGCTATTATCATTGCATATGTTCTCCTTTAACTTGAGCATGCAGTAAGAACAAGGAAGTCTTTAGGTATTGTGGGTAGAAAAGAGAAATGCTGAGCTGAAGATATGCCCAGTAATAAGTGAATATCTCTGATCTCTCTTCTTTTTTATTACTCTCGGTGCTGTGCAAGAGGTGCACCACTGTGCATGTGTCGGCTGCTGACTAATCCCGTGCATCAAGGTCTAAAATGGGTGAATAAACAGACACAAGCAACAAGTTATTACTACTTAGTGCAATTTGTTGCAATAAGGCCTAAAGTTGAACATGTTTTCCTCCATTAGCCAACACTAAGGGGATCTATTAGACCGCGGGCTGAAAACTCTGACGATCCCCAGTTGATCCCCAGGGGGTGATAAAAAAAAAAGCCAAAGGCTCTTCCTGCCAGGATACTGGAACATTAAGGCTAATAATGTGGCTGTGGATGCACTGGGCAAGCTAATTAGCCACTTCCACAAGAAGCCGAGCTCATTTCACAAGGCTTGACTTCCAGCAGCAGCCGCCTCAGCCATGGATACAGACAAGCTAATAGGATCAGCTCTCTCAGGATAAAGCATTAGAGCATACCATTTCTGCCAGCCTGCCGGCTTTATAAGATATGCCTACTGTATAGGGGTCCTGGTTCCACTCCGATGGTCCCTTCACTGCATCACTCCAAAATATACTGCAGTGTTATATGGAGAAGAAGTTACTGAATGGAAGATAAACAACACAAAATAATATATTGTACTTAGTACATAGGTATATAACTATATTGGCATCATTTTGTGCTATGAGTAAAGTTACTGACTCTTATAATACATGAGTGATACTCGAAATTCCCTGTATAACTCAGCCTGCAGCCTTGTGTCTTTATATGGTCACAGAACAACCCCTCAGTGACTTCTAATATCCTTATCATTTACAGTAGGGGGTACATTATCCCTTATAATACATCAGTGATACTCAGAGTTCCCTGTATAACCCAGCCTGCAGCCTTGTGCCTTTATATGGTCACAGAACAACCCCTCAGTGACTTCTAATATCCTTATCATTTACAGTAGGGGGTACATTATCCCTTATAATACATGAGTGATACTCAGAGTTCCCTGTATAACTCAGCCTGCAGGCTTGTGCCTTTATATGGTCACAGAACAACCCCTCAGTGGCTTCTAATATCCTTATCATTTACAGTAGGGGGTACATTATCCCTTATAATACATCAGTGATACTCAGAGTTCCCTGTATAACCCAGCCTGCAGCCTTGTGCCTTTATATGGTCACAGAACAACCCCTCAGTGACTTCTAATATCCTTATCATTTACAGTAGGGGGTACATTATCCCTTATAATACATGAGTGATACTCAGAGTTCCCTGTATAACTCAGCCTGCAGGCTTGTGCCTTTATATGGTCACAGAACAACCCCTCAGTGGCTTCTAATATCCTTATCATTTACAGTAGGGGGTACATTATCCCTTATAATACATCAGTGATACTCAGAGTTCCCTGTATAACTCAGCCTGCAGCCTTGTGCCTTTATATGGTCACAGAACCCCTCAGTGACTTCTAATATCCTTATCATTTACAGTAGGGGGTACATTGTCCCTTATAATACATGAGTGATACTCAGAGTTCCCTGTATAACTCAGCCTGCAGCCTTGTGCCTTTATATGGTCACAGAACAACCCCTCAGTGACTTCTAATATCCTTATCATTTACAGTAGGGGGTACATTATTCCTGTGTGTCACATTGATGATGTCTTCAGATGGGATCACCTATATTATAGACAGTTTCACCATCACAAAGTCTTGAATCTGATGTGCAGTTGCCTTTTTAAACCTCAATGTCCCATAAATAACACCTGACATAATTCACATGAGAAATAAAGTAATGTCGTTTATTCAACATCCACCCCCAGTAGAGTCGATATTACAGAAATAGCAATTATCCCCTTTATGTATAAGTTATATATATATATATATATAAATAGTGAGAGAAAGAGAGAGAGCTGCGGGACATGCAGCACATTACATAGCTGAAAGGCATAATACACATGGAAAAAACACTTACGGTACAAGAGGTGCAAAGCTTTAAGTCTAATTGGTGGGGTGAGACAAAAAGCAGCGGGTCACAAATGAAGTGCCTATTAACTGACAAGCAATGAGTTTACTGAGCACGGTGGGTATTCCGATTGTTAATAGCAAGTGTCAGGAGCTGCCATATTAGCAAATGTTTTAACGATTGATACAGAGTGCGGGGCAAATAAAGAGGAACAGGAATTCTGTATTTCTGATGTGGTGTGAAGGCAGAGAGCAGGTAGAACTACAGCAGGAAACTGGATTTTTAAAGCTCGAACACTCATTACCCATAATTCCTCTGTATTAAAAGGGACCTGTCACCCTAAAAAATAATTCCAAATCCTGTGTTATGACGTTACTCAAAGCAAAATAAACTTCACTTGCACTAGATACATGATTGCAATCTTCTTTCTTTTAGTCTTGTAAATCACAATCACATCGAGCAGGCAGCAGCCATTATGTGGAAACTGTTATTAAAGCAAGCTAAAATCTTGCCAAATCATGCTGAAATCTTGTTTATGCCAAAATAAGGCACCTGATGCCCATGCCTGTGCACTGGCTACAAAATGAATGCAAGGAGTGCAGTGAATTCTAGGAATTGCAGAAAGGAAAGTGAAAGTAATTCCCTGCCCCGCCTATATGACTAAGACATAGAGGAGGGGCAGGCAATATATGATTGACAGCTGAGAGTTTTAAACGAGTTTATAACCGGTATGGTTGTTTTAATAAGAAAAAGAATTTGGATTTCATGATTAATTTGAAAAGGACTTTTATTATACAGATTTTCATGTGTGGGTGACAGGTCCCTTTAAGGCTGGCAGTTTGGGTGGAGAATGGAGTCACATCTATGGAGTAACTAGTGAAAGTTTCCATGTAGACTTAAACAAAGAGGGGCAAATTCACTAAACGACGAAGAGCCTAAAGTTAGCGTGAATACACCAACGTATCGCATTTTCGTTCATTTGCCGATTCACTAACGGACACTGGCGTAAATTCACTAGTGTTACTTCGCACCCTTACGCCTGGCGAATTTGCGCAACGGACGTAACTATGCAAATTCACTAATTATTCTGAACGCTACCTCTTACGCCAGACTTCCTTCGCCACCTCAGACCAGGCGAAGTGCAATGGAGTAGATAGGGATTGCTTCAAAAAAAGTTAAAAAAATTTCTAAGTCCCAAAAAACACTGGCGTTTTTTCATTTTTTATGGGTTATAGGCTGAAAAAGATCGAAAACATTTTTGGGGCTCCCCTCCTTCCCCCCTACATTTCCTAACTCATGGCACTTTAACTATACAGTGGGCACATGTGTAGGGCAAAATAAAAATTTTAATTGCTGTTTTGAAGGTTTCCCAGGAATTTGTAGTGCTGCTACATATACCTCCATTGTAACTTCAATTTGGCACCGTATGCAAATTAACCATCGCTAGCGTAACTTTGCTTTGCTTGGCGAATTAACGCTAGTGCAACTTCGCAACCTTACGCTTCCCCTGAGCACAACTTCGGATTTTAGTGAATTTGTGTAGCGCCGGCAAAAATACGCCTGGCGAAGTGCGGCGAAGCAGACGCTGGCGCAATAACGAATCTTAGTGAATGTCCCACAGAGTCCACTTGGGATTAAAAATAGAGCCAACAGCATTCTCTGTACTTCCTGCTCTAGGGCTGTTCTCTTTCCTTCTGTCAGAGGGGTTGGGCACAGCAGAGACACTTGGGAAGGGTTCCCTCTGCATTGCTCATGTTTGGAAGTTTAAAGTCTTTTGACCACTAGGGAGGGAGCTTATTCTATCAAGCTACTTTCTCCTGCCCATATGTTATCAACCCACTGGGAACACCCCTGTTTTGCCAAGCCCCACCTATTTGCCTGACCATGGGAAAGAGAGCAGTCCATAAAAATGCATATAAACAGAACCTGGGGTAGAATAAGAAAATCGTAAAAGACAGATTCCAGCTTTCAGTAGCAACTAACCTTACCACTGACAACTAATGAAATAACAAATGTATAAAGTTGGAAAGTTGCTTAGAATTAGATGTATTATTTATTTTATTTCTTGTATTGATAGAAATGTATCCATTTTATTATTCATTGCATTATTTATCAGTATTATGCATTATTTATTATCTTTAAATTTTATAGCCATATTATTATTAATGCATATGATCGATTTATAGTTATTTATATTTTTACTGTGCATTCATTTTTAATGTATATTTTAATTATCAATTTTTATTTTAAATATAATTATATATATATATAAATATATTTTTTTAAATTTGAATATTATGTTGCTAAGAATTACCTTTATTATTAATTTTATTTTTGTACTTTTTTATGTATTTTTTTTATTCATTGCATTTGAAAAGTTATTGTTTGCATTTTTATATTATCTTTACATTTTGAAGCCGTTATTAGATAATATATTACATATATATAATGTATATCAATTTAGTTATTTATATTTTAAGTCTGTATTTTTTATGTATATTTTAATATGTATATAATATTTATATTATTTAATATTAATATATTATATTAAATATATATTATATTATTATATTATATGTATGTATTATTATATGTTATATTAATAGTATTATGTATTCATATCCATAATATTTTTATATTTATGTTTATTTTTTGCATGTACTTGTATTTATTTTTTGTTTTGTATTTCTTTTTTATTAATATCATAAAACATTATTCATTTTGCTCATGTATTTATTATTTTTATGGATTTAATTTTAAATTAAATACAGATAAATATAAGCATAACATTTCTAGTAATATTTATTTCTAATTTACTTTTGATTGTATTTAAATAAATACATGAATGGATTAATTGTATTGTATTTAAAAAAATTCATATTCTTCTGATCATTTTTATGGTTTTAATTTGAGATTTATTTGAACTTTTATTTGTATTGTATTGGACTTTTTATTTGCACATTATTTCTATCATTTATTGTTTTTACATTATGCAAACATTGGGCGTGGAGTTCTCTATTAACCTATAATCTCTAAACAGACAACATTTCTTAGAATTAACAATCAATGCGGCTATAAATTGCATCCTAGTAATTTATTTTGCATCCTTACCTAAAACACGTGTCCTCATTAACCCCTTGAGGACCGGGACACATAGCCGTGCAATTTGTTACTAATTAGCAATATAGTGCCAACATCTTCCATTTGTCAAAACCCGAAGTTTAATTAAAACTCTGACAAGCAAAGAGACATTGCATTGCAATACATTAACAATCATCGATTAACTACCAACGCGTTTCGCATCACTTATTAAAACCCCCATGTCACTAATCCTTTTACGGCATGTAAACGGCCCCCTCCCCCACTAAACACACACTTTAGAAGCATCTAAACAATGTGAATATCTCTCAATAACAGTAACTTATATCACAAAGGCAGGAATGTATTCATCTGTAATTATCTATATTAATCAACAATGAGGGGCCGACGCATTTTGCATTGGCTTCTGTCATGGAATCCATCTATAAGTCTTGTGTGTAGGTAGCTGAATCCATTAGCAGCTCTTTATAAATCACATAACACAATACAGAGTACAATGACAGTTTTATTCCATTTAGTAGCCAGTTTTAACTAGATCACATTTAAAGGGGAAGTTAACTTTTAGTGCAATAGCAATAATGAAACTGTATACGTCTCTTCTCTTTTAATTTTTCGCTCGTTTTTCGGTTTTCACTTTTTTAGGTGGTCTCCGAGGTAGCTAAAAACATTCGAACCTATGACCAAATTCGTCACAAGTTTGCCCATTATTTGAAATTAGGGTTGCCGATTTTTTTGTGTGAACATTCTTATAATGAGCATCAGTGGCTTCAGTTTCGTTTTCTGGCACTTTTGTCAGGTGAAAATAAATTGCCGCTAATAACGCCCTTAAAGAAATCATGAAAGAATTTAGTTTATGACATAGTGATAAATCTGTGGGTTACTGTTATAATTGGAGATCTATGAGATCTAGGAGATGGTCTTCGTTCTGTTTGAGGGTTGCAAGGGCCAGTTTCTCTGGCATCACAATTTTTACTATGGAGAGTGAATAAAGCAGATCATACAATTGTTGATATAAACTGCTAACCCTCACCCTGCAGATCGATTTGGCACCATTCTGGCCCAGTATTGACCAGGTTCAAAATCTTAATTAGCGTAAATCATGTCTGCTTGTTAATTACAGTATGTCCTCTACAACAGCTCTCCATAGGCCCACTGATCTAGGTCTGGACTAGGTATCAAATTAGGCTCTGGCATTCCAAGTACACAGAGGCCCAGGCAGCCCCCATAAATAGTGACTGTGTATGAGATCTTACAGCAGCCCCTCTGGCATTTGCCAGAACCCACAGATTGCCAGTCCATGTCTGATCTGATCCTTGGCCTAGGGGCCAAACAACCGGATCACCCCAATCTGACCTACCATGTGGATGGTCAAACCAGCAAAAATATGGTTGTTTGATGACCTCTCCTAACAAGCAGATCTTTATATAGATGCTCAACATCTACTCCATATTGTTCTAGATCTGCCCCATCACTTCCAGCCAATCCTCTGGGTCATCTGGGGCTCACTGTGACTACGACTGAAGGACCCTCTTTTTGGCAGCCGGCTTCCAGCCTACCTCCCCCCACACATGCGCACACCCACTAACCTCCTCCTTAATATGAAGCTACTGGGTCCAAGTGAGGGAGAGGTTACATTCTGCGCGGGGGAGCAGCTGGGTTGCCCTGGCCCACCTGGTTTTATCCAGATGTCCTGGTAGCCCAGTCACAACGCTAATAGCTGGGGTAAGAAGCCCATCAGCTTTGGGCAAAGTAAGGGGGTTTTATACGACACTGCCTTTATTCATGAGGTAATGATGAGAGGAGGCACTTAGGTGTACCCCATCCTGCCTCCTAACTTGTACATTATTTGAAGTGGGCAATGGGATGTGGAACAAAAATCCTCAATTTAGGGATTAGCAACACCCCTGGACAGGGCATGTGTAATCTTACACTGAGGCAGTGTCGGACTGGGACGCCAGGGGCCCACCAGAAAACCTTAGACCGTGGGCCCACTTTCCAAACTATTACTCCTCCTCTCCTTACTCAACCTCTTTTTTCTCCTAGTCTTTTATATCGACTTATATTCTTCTTATATCTACTACATTCTTTAATTTCCCCATTTTTTTCCCCATAAAGAAATATGGAATGACCATGAAATAAGCTAAACGTTTAGACGCATAAGGGCCCACTGACATCTGGGCCCACCGGGAGTTTTCCTGGTATCCCTGTGGGCCAGTCCGACACTGCACTGAGGCCTTCAAAAGTCATATTTCATTACTATGTACCTTGGGGAAAGTGATTCATTTGGGCACAATCAAATTGAAACTGTGCACCATTTAGTATCCCAAGTGGGGCCTTCAATTGCCCCTAGAGTAGGAATGTGCTGGTTATACATTCTAATGTATAAATTCTACAAATGGAGGTTGAAAAAACCCGTTAATGGGGTGGCTCGTTCATCAGCCTGGTTATTATTGCAGCTTCTTTTTTTTCTCTTTTACATGTTCTGATAATAGAAAAATAAATGAGGTGGAAAGATTCAGCCAGTGACACGTCCCTAAATCCTGCTTCTATAGGAATATATCATTTCACTTTCCACCCTTACTGCCCTTTTATTGCCCGCCATAAACCCTGACTTGTCTCTGAATATTCATCCTCTGCTCTGACTCAACTCTCTCCCCGCCACTGGCTGGATCCTCTCCTTACAAAGGAACAAGGGATTTTGTTTTTATTATATGAAAGTGCAGTTTGTAACATTTAAAGGGAAATTAAAGCCTTGTTAAAATAAAATGAATGTCTCGACTACACCCTTGCTCCTCCCGACCGTGATTATAAATGTAGGCGACTCCCAGGAGTTGACAGGTCTGCAACAAGGAAATGGTTAAATACAGTCTCCAAACCTTCCTCAGCTGCATTTATTGTCAGCTCCTGTTGTAATTCATATTTTACTCAGTGTGTCTGTGGGAGGAGAAGAACCAGTGTCAATCAGAGCAGTAGAACAATAACAGGGCTAGCTGTAGGAAAAGAAATACAGTGGTTTTTTTTAGAGGATGCTTGAAATACACTTTATGGACATACATTTTTGGACATCTGCATGTCCAACATCTCATTCCCAAGCCAAGAGGATTAATATAATGTTCTTTACTTTGCTGCTATAACAGCCCCATCTCTTCTGGGAAGGTTCCCGATAGATGGTGGAACATTGTTGGTGAGATTAATATGAAGTTCTCTTTGTCACTATAACAGCCCCTAATCTTCTGGGATGATGTCCAATAGATAATGGAACATTGTTGGTGAGATTAATATGAAGTTCTCTTTGTCACTATAACAGCCCCTAATCTTCTGGGATGATGTCCAATAGATAATGAAACATTGTTGGTTGGATTAATATGAAGTTCCCTTTGCTGCTAGAACAACCCCATCTCTTCTGGGAAGGTTACCACTAGATGGTGGGACATTGTTGGTGGGATTAATATGAAGTTCCCTTTGCTGCTAGAACAACCCCTACTCTTCTGGGAAGGTTACCACTAGATGGTGGGACATTGTTGGTGGGATTAATATGAAGTTCCCTTTGCTGCTAGAACAACCCCTACTCTTCTGGGAAGGTTACCACTAGATGGTGGGACATTGTTGGTGGGATTAATATGAAGTTCCCTTTGCTGCTAGAACAACCCCTACTCTTCTGGGAAGGTTACCACTAGATGGTGGGACATTGTGGGATTAATATGAAGTTCCCTTTGCCGCTATAACAACCCCTACTCTTCTGGGAAGGTTACCACTAGATGTTGGGACATTGTTTCCATTCAGCCACAAGAGTGAGGCTGGGCATCAGGCTGAAACGAAAGTTTCCTTTATAACATCGCTTATTGGCGCATATTTGATGCCAACATCTGGACAAAAATTGGGAAGATATCAGAATCCCATCAAAGCATTTATGTGTCTGGTTAAGAATGCAATGTGGTCCAATGATACATTACTAAACTAGATTCTAGACCTGTCACCCACACATATAGGCCTCTTTGCTTCACACATTGGACCTGCAGGTTTTGGGGCTGAACTATGCATAGGGTCTATGTTTCTGATAGTAAATTTGTAATTCCCACTTGTTCCGCCTTTGGCCCACCTCAATACCCTCTCTATCTGTAGCCACCCGACACCTGTGTAAACCTTCCTACTCACCCAATCTCAATACAATTCTGTCCC
The DNA here is from genome assembly GCF_017654675.1 of Xenopus laevis. Taxonomy (NCBI): domain Eukaryota; kingdom Metazoa; phylum Chordata; class Amphibia; order Anura; family Pipidae; genus Xenopus; species Xenopus laevis. The sequence goes on along the minus strand of NC_054385.1, from coordinate 128,072,428 downwards.
CTTTTTATATCATGGCTCTGTCCTTCCTCTTTCCCCTGGAAGCCAGTATTGTCTTGAATACAATGTGGCAGCCCTTCCCATGCATCACAAACAAGAAATAATTTGAGCATTGCCCATTCCTGTTCAAAAGTTCAAATGAAACAATTCTCTATTTATTTTAAGTACTGCTTTTTCTTGCAGGAGGGATTTCACATTCAAGAGAACCAGCTCTGGGCATGTTTGCCCCCTGGTAGCCCTCTCTCTTCCCCCTGGTACCCAACTCTCTTACCTGGTAGCCCCATTTCTCCCCTGGTAGCATGAATTAAGTTGAGGCTCTGAGCATTGAATGTCAAGTACAGATGTACCCAGAGGAGACATTTGCCTCCTCCTAACCAGAGACGTGCTGAACTTTCCAGCAGAACAATGTATCTTGCAGAACGGCCAACTTCTTTTAACGGATCGTTCTCCTGAGGGTAACACTAACTGGGTAAACAGAACTCAAGCCCCGTTCTGCCAAACTGACCTTCTCACTGAGAAAAGCACAGTAATCTAACTCAACTCCCTGACAAAAAAGGTCATTCTTCTTATTCAGCCACTCCTTAACTTTTATTTGTTTTGGCACAGATAGAGGATGCTGGGAGCTGTAGTACAGGGGTGTACCTTGGGCATCCCAGCTTTAAAGGGGAAATGCACCTAATATTATTCTTCTATAAATGTTTTCCTGTGGGATATCAGCAACTGTGTGCCTGAATTATCTTGGAATTTCAGTGGAAATTGCAGGTTGATGATTAAATAAGGTTCTTCTGTGGTTCACGGAGCATTACACCCTTAATTTACACTTGGAGTAAGAGAAAGACATCTCTGCCCTTGTACGACCTCCCTAAACACTATGGCTAATGCCATTTCTCCAGCTGTCCGTTCCTATCAATGAGCCCACTGTAACATCTCTATAATACAGGCATCGGCATATGCTAGAAGCCATTTGTACTCAGCAGAACGGTAACCCACACAATGCTTAGCCGGAGGACTCAGGGGAATGGTTCAAGTGCATATAAATGAACTTCTTATAGTACCGTCTTATAGTGGGGATGAATATCAATCCATTCTATGCAGCATCTGACACCTTTCTTCAAGATCAATTAAATAAAACAGGAATTGGTTGTCTAAATATCACAATATATTTAAAATGGCCAACTACAGCACAACAAACTCATCGTTGGTTGGGCCAGACCGACACATACTGATTTAATAGGAACATTTTCATCATTCACCTTAATAAGGCGATACTTTACCTGAAACATTGTCTAAACGGTTCCACATTGGGCTCTTAATGTTCTATACCACTATCTGTTGTCACTGCAACACAAATATTTCCATCTAATCAATGAATCCTACTAATGAAATAAGTAGACTAAACAACAAAATGTGTGGTAAACTGGGACCAGAGGTCAAAGCTTTATTAAACATTTAGAATATTAAGTTCCCTCCACCAAATGCCGCCCAGTTGACATCACAAGAGCATCCACCAAAGAGGAACCCAGAGCTCTTTGCCTTGCTCTCCCTGGTTTCTCTCTTCTCAGCGCACCCATGGTGGTCCATACCACAGGTTTCAGGCATAGCCTCTACCCTCTGGTGCTTTCTCTTTCCTACCGCATCCCCCCATTAAAAAAAGGAGACACCTCAGCCAGATTATGGACCACACGCTTCTTTATAGGGATGCACCGAATCCACTTTTTTGGATTCGGCTGAACCCCCGAATCCTTCACGAAAGATTCGGCCGAATACCGAACCGAATCCGAACCCTAATTAGGGGTGGAAAGGGGAAAACATTTTTTACTTCCTTGTTTTCTGACAAAAAGTCACACAATTTCCCTCCCGCCCCTAATTTGCATATGCAAATGAGGAGTCGGATTCGGTTCGGCCAGACAGAAGGATTCGGCCAAATCCTGCTGAAAAAGGCCGAATCCTGCCCGAATCCCGAACCGAATCCTGGATTCGGTGCATCCCTACTTCTTTATCACACTCTTTTTTACCCCACTGCGAAACCATTGCCATTAAGCTGTGCCTCTGGACCTAGAGCCTTCTCAATGCCATTCTGTAAATTGGCATTGAAACTATCCAAACCAATGTCTGAGAGGTGCACTCCATCCAGCCTATACAATCCTTGGGCAATCACCAAATAATCCATAAACAAAAATGTTATCTGGCTCCCCTCCTCCCAATCTCAACCTTTAAGATTTAATCTCCTCATACCTGCCTTGAGCCAAGGGAAGGGGTTAAAAACAACCAACTCAAGAGACACCACTGGCAGTCAGCCCCAAGAACAATAGGTCTCATGGGCCTCCATTGAAAGAATTGCAGCTATCTTTTACTGAATACAACAAGAATCACTCAATACCAGTGGGGAATAATTTTTTTTTTGCTTGCACACAGACAGCAGGACTTGAACTCAGGGCTCTTCTGTGGGAGTCCTGAGTTTGATCCCCATATCGACTTATTTCGAAATTTGAAAAATGTCATCTTGTTGTGCCTCAGACACCAAGACAAGAACAATTTATTGTCCATATAGTTATAGTCCATATATTTTGTCTCATAAAGTGATGTGTTGCATATGCCAGTGGTAACATTGACATACAGAATCCCATAGTGAAATAAGACTCATTCAAAGGCCCAATGAGTTTGCCTTTATGAATGTGGGCAGATCAGTTTTCAGATCTTATGCCTATGGTCCCACGGTGTTTCTTTGTTCAGAACCTTTGGTTAGATCCAAGGAAAATGGCCAACAATTGTACGTTGACTCCGATCTCTGTGGAAATGGTACTTGAGTAAGAGCTGAAGGGTCACAGCTTGAAGATCTCCATCCTGTATGAATAAAAGATGAGAAGGCCATTGATACAAACAATACCAGATGTGTGTATTAGTCATAGTCCCTAGTGTAACAACCCTCACTGTCTTTTCTCTTCCATCCCTTCACCACTTTCTTGCTCTTCCCCCATGTTGGTCCCAGCAAGAAATAACACCTCACGTTTGGTGCTCAGCCTTTCTCTGTCTCTGGAATATTCTTACTCAACTCGGTGTGGGACTGAAAATGTCAGCACTGCCATTTGTCAGGCTTGTATCATATTAGAGAGAATAAAGTGTATTGTACGAGGAAAGATAAGTGGAGCGGAGGAAATATTCCTGAAAATCCGGATCCAATGGCGCTATGAAAATGGGAATCAGTCTATTCTATGCTATGCCTACAGTATATATTACTATATGTTGTTTTATATTGGTACAGTGTTCCAGGTCTTTATAGCCTGGAAATTGGACACAATTGAGATGAAAATGTAAATTTCTACGGCTCTGTGGCAAAAATGTCGTTTGTACTTGATTCTATAGGCTCAAGTGTGGTTGGAGGTGGCCCCTGAAGCATTTTGGTTCTGTTTGGGCTTCTTTAAAGCTACATGCAATACAAAGAAGGAAATGCAATAAATTCAGGCAACACAAAGACAGGCCATTCTGTAGAACTTACACCGCATTGCCCCACTGTTTATTTGCAATTTCATATTTATCTCCTTATGAGCAAAACTGCTTCACTCCCACAAATATAAAGAGCTGATTTGCATGACTGGGCTTAGATGCCACCATACAGGGAGGAAAGTGTGTCATTATTTTCGACTAATGGGGAGTGATATTTATGGGGAACCATGTAATTCTACAGGACATGGGGGGTCACATTTGTATTTAGGCTCCATATTTTAACAGGACCAACACACAATGTAAAATACAAATGCTCATGGCTATAGGTGGCAAAAAGGGATTAAGAAATTGGAGGCATTGTGAGAGTGCGGTTTAGGGCCGGAATCAAATGCTCCTTTGGTGCCCATAATGCTCTAGTTATTTCACTGGAAGACTATTGCCTGTCAGATTCTAAAAATCCACTTTTCTAAATGTGCTAAAGGGGCATTAGCCCAGGACGCACCAGGATAGTGTCCCTGCACCATCAACCTTTTCATCTGTAGTAACTTTTGAATGAAGCACCCACCCCCAAAAATGCTTACAATTTAATTTACTTTCCCTAGGCTAATATTTTATTTTTTTATTTATATCCCCTTCCTCTCCTTTTATATCATACAACCCAGAAAATTCCCAGCTGGGCTCTCAAACTAGTGGGCTGTGCTACATAACAGTCCCAGTCGCTGAAAGCTTAGAGTAAGATTGTTTTTTTTTGGGGTGAGTGTTTATTTGTGCCCTGGGTACCCCTGGAACTATAGCTTAGTGACTGTTACCCCAATGTTTCTATATATTTGTAACCTTGTTATGAGCTAAGGGGGCCCAGCCTGAAGGCAAGTTAGGGGGAGATTTGGGGTGAGTGTTTATTTGTGTCCTGTTTACCCCTGGAACTATAGCAGGGTGACTGTTACCCCAATGCTTCTATATATCTGTAACCTTGTTATGAGCTAAGGGGCCCAGCCTAAAGATCAGTAAGTGGTTCTTGTTATTTTTTGGGTAGCTGAGGATGAGGAGAGTATAACAGTGCTTTATTAGCAGGCTCACGCAGCCATTACACAACAGTAACTTTCACTTTTAAGCTGTATGAAGTATGCACAGTATAAATCTGGGCACAGTGACATCTACAGGCCATTTGTATAAACACCACATATTCCCCCTGTTGTAGGAAAGAATTTGGGCAAATTTAATAAACAACAACAATGCATCTTAAAACAATAATATACATGATTCACATCACATAGTCCTGGGCCCATGCAGGTAGTTTTCAAATTCTCTCAGTACGTCTTATAGGTTCACTTTCTTCAGGCCTATTGCAGTTGGCATAAGGAGTAGGAAAATGTCCTTCATCAAATGGAGCTTCTCCAAAGTCATATCTAACAGGAGCAAGATGTCTTGCATTCCATATGCGTCCATCAGACAGTTCATATGTGTATAGTCCCCACTGGCATCTCACTTCAAGTGGTGTAGTAAATTTAGATTGTCCTTGTTTCCGTATTCCTGGTTTCTTAATTCTGACTAAAGATCCAGACTGAAAGTGTACTTCTCTGGCACCACGTTTTCTGTCAGTATAAGCCTTGCATTTGGCTTGTTGATGTTTCACAATGTCAGCAGTAGATGATTTTGTAGGCACAGTATTTTGTGGAAGTTTGATGTCTGCAACATGTAACTTAGTGCGCATCTGTCTGCCATGTAATAATTCATCTAGAGATGATTGGGTTGTTGTATGGCACGTTGCTCTGTAGTTATGTAGGAACTCTGTTGTAAATACTTTCCAAGATTTCCCAGTAAGATTTGCTGTCTGTAGTGCTTCTTTCAGACTTCTGTTAAATAGCTCGATTTCACCATTTGCTTATGGGTAATACACTGAAGATTTCCTATGCACAATATTCCTCTCCCTCAGAAAGGATTCAAATTCAGATGAGACAAACTGTGGTCCATTGTCTGATATTAACTCCTTTGGATTACCTTTTCTGCCAAAGACTGTAGACAGAAATGTTATTACTGTAGCTGATGTTATATGAGAAACAAATACAATTTCAGGCCATTTACTGTAATAGTCCATCAAGGTTATAGCAAATCTACAGTCTATAGGAGCATCTGTAAAAGAACCCACAATATCAATAGCAAGTTTTCCCACGCTGAATCAGGGAATGGTACTGGTTTTACATCTGGTCTCAACTTAACTTTGTGTACAAAGTTCTTTGCACATCCCAGTGAAGTGTAACATGATTTGCAGTGTGTTGTGTTGAACCACAGCGAAAGCAGTATTTTCTATTTGTATTTGCCGTATGGTTTTGCAGTGTAGGTGAATCCCTTTCCTTAGCACTGTATTTTGCCTGTGACTGTGCATTATTAGGCCACAGTGCTGAATTCACAATCTGTACATTCCCAGCAGTTCTCTGACTGAGAGTTTTAGCCTCTGCCACTGCTGTTTCAATTTGGCTAGCAACTGTAATAGCCGTTGCAAGGGTTAAATCTGCTCTAGGAGCGGTCTCTCTTTAATGCGAGGTGAGTTTGTTTTTTCCACTATTTGGTCTCTTAGCATTTGATCTGTTAGATTCCCAAACTCACTCAAAGCTGCTACACGTTGTCCACGTTGGCGGAATTTATATCTTTCAGCAACCACATTTACTCTTGGCACGAAAAAGTTCTTTATAGCAGTAAGAGCAGTTTCATATGTATCATCAGGTAATGATAAAGTATAGAATATACGCTGTCCCTCTGCTCCCAAACAGTGAATAAGTAAAGAACGCTTTCTAGCAGCAGAAATCTCCCCTTGGTCAGCAGCAATAATGTAATTTTCAAACATATGGATCCAAGCAGTAAAAGGTATGGTAGGCTCACCAGTGTTTAGAAGAAAAGCTGCAGGCTGCTGCAGAGGTAGAAGAGCCAGATTTGTCGCTATTTGTTATCATTTGGGTAGCCGAGGATGAGTAGAGTATAACAGTGCTTTATTAGCAGGCTCATGCAGCCATTACACAACAGTAACTTTCACTTTTAAGCTGTATGAAGTATGCACCGTATAAGTCTGGACACAGTGACATCTACAGGCCATTTGCATAAACACCACAGTTCTCCCTTTTGCTACTGAGCTTATCTAGCTCTTCAAATAAACTGACAAAATAGCAGAGATGGTTCCAACTCCACAAGGACAGATCTAGTAACAAACATACTAAAAAATAAAATAAAAAACGGAAGAGCTGAATATTCTGTATCAAGAACCAAAACCTTTATGTCAAGGCAGAATACTTATGTCTGCGCTGAATGGCTCAGGAATGTCTTTTAGTACATGTTGTGACGCACAGATTTGCCATTTAGAGATAAGAGGTCGGTCTCACCCCTCGCAGTCTGTACAGAGGGTTCCAGACTTACTGGGTAACTGGCACGGCTACACAATCGGAGCAGCATTTGGTAAAGCACCCATACATTCTAGTGATATTACTGAGCTCAGAGAAATGGGTGCTGCCTTTTATTCAAAGTGCTTGACATTCAGAGTCGCATCCATAAACAGCTCCGACATGGGGAAGACAGTCTAAATGCCGTCTGTATCCAGAGTGAATGGACTGAGTAATGCAACACTTAATGGGGCAATAGCACAAAAAATAAAGTTTGTGTTTATGCTTGAAAGCATTATATCATGTGTAGTAAAGTTTGGGAAGAACTGATTCACTTACATTAAAAATCTTGAAGCTGAAAGAGCAGCAGAATTGAGTGGCACTCAATAGGCCAGGGCTTGGTACAAATAATAACAGGGAAATATAATAACAGTGCAGAATCTGGCCAGTACTTGCAACCAATCAGCAGGCAGAATTTACATGGTTACAAGACCTGGTATAGATCCACATTTGCACAGTTGGATTCTCCAAGTTGTTTAGTTGTTTAGTGGGGTACTCCTTTGTGACAGAGGGGTCCCAAGACAAGTGAAGATGTGATTTGTGATTTGTGAAGGGGGTAAGGCCTAGGTGATCTCTGGATTAAGAATTGGGGTACCTGGAGGGTCACTGGGGCCCCACGGCAACTATGATTGCAGTTCTGTTTGCACTACAGTTCCCAGCATGCCCTGTGTCATGTTGAGCAACAGGTGAGTGGCTAGTAAGTAGGAGCCTAGGTGCTGTATAACACGGGTGGAACATGGGCAGGAACTCTCAAGTACTTGGCAGGATCAGGCTGTAAGGCTTCAATGATCAAGCAAGGAGCAATGGTCAGGGTTATAAAGGGTCTTAATTACATGATGATGATGGTCATGACATCCTGACAGGTGAAGGAAACTGTATTCCAATAGCAGAGGGCAGGTTCTGAGGCCTGGAAGCCATGCAGTAAACAATCCCCATGATTCCCATTTATATCATTATGCCCTCATCATTATGCCCTCATCATTATACCGTCATCATTCATCATTATACCCTCATCATTATGCCCTCATCATTATACCGTCATCATTCATCATTATACCCTCATCATTATACCCTCATCATTATACTCTCATCATTATACCCTCGTCATTATACCCTCGTCATTATACCCTCGTCATTATACCCTCATTATACCCTCATCATTATACCCTCGTCATTATACCCTCATCATTTTACCCTCGTCATTATACCCTCATTATACCCTCATAATTATACCCTCATCATTATACCCTCATCATTATGCCCTCATCATTATACCCTCATCATTATACCCTCATCATTATGCCCTCATCATTATGCCCTCATCATTATACCGTCATCATTCATCATTATACCCTCGTCATTATGCCCTCATCATTATTCCCTTGTCATTATACCCTCATTATACCCTCATCATAATGCCCTCATCATTATACCCTCATCATTATACCCTCATCATTATACCCTCGTCATTATACCCTCATCATTATGCCCTCATCATTATGTCCTCATCATTATACCATATTATACCACCTCAATCATTATACCTCATCATTATGCTCATCATTATGTCCATCATTATAACCTCATTATACCCTCATCCATTCTGCCCTCATCATTTAACCTCATCATTATACCCTCGTCATTACCCTGAATACCCTCACATCATTATGCCCATCATTATCATTATACCTCATCATTATACCCTCGTCATTATACCCTCATCATTATACCTCGTCATTATGTCCTCATCATTATACCCTCATCATTATACCCTCATCATTATGCCCTCATCATTATACCCTCATCATTATACCCTCGTCATTATACCCTCATCATTATGCCCTCATCATTATGTCCTCATCATTATACCCTCATCATTATACCCTCATCATTATACCCTCATCATTACACCCTCATCATTATACCCTCATTATTATGCCCTCATCATTATGTCCTCATCATTATACCCTCATCATTACACCCTCATCATTATACCCTCATCATTATGCCCTCATCATTATGTCCTCATCATTATACCCTCATCATTATACCCTCATCATTATACCCTCATCATTATACCCTCATCATTATGCCCTCATCATTATGTCCTCATCATTATACCCTCATTATACCCTCATCATTATGCCCTCATCATTATACCCTCATCATTATACCCTCGTCATTATACCCTCATCATTATGCCCTCATCATTATACCCTCACTGACTCCCATCACCCCCCCCAGCACAGCGGCCTAATCTCTCCATGTCCCCTTACTCGCTGCGCCACGTCCATAGGATCACTCCTCCTGCCAATCATCCTGGAAACATGACAAGATGAGCACATTGCAAGGAAGTCTGCAGCCCGGAATATCTGGAATTTAAAAAAGCCAAGAGAAATACTGGAATGTCAGAGATTTTATGCACATATCCTAATCCCCCTCCCATTGGGCTGCTGCTGAATTGAAAGTGATCGCAAAGAGGGGCAAATAGCTGGTTATTTGTCTGCATTAGGGTGTCTGTCTTTCTCCGTCCCCCTTCCACTTAAACACAGGGATATAAAGAGTCTCTGGAATCATGGGCTGCATTAAGCAGACTGCCGCAGCAGCTGGTGCTCTTTAAAATACCATTTCCCTGCCAAAATAGAAGCCCTGGTGCCTTTCAGAACCTGGAAAGAGGACAGCTCCCTCCCATTAAAGGCCAACTATTCCAGCATCCTCACTCGACTAATGTTACACATCATATTTGGGTAGAACCGTCTGAGGTCAAATAGGGGTGGGAATAGACAGCAACTGGTGTTGTATCTAACAGGGCTGGTCATACCGTTTGAACAAATAACACCCCTCCAGCTGTTATTAAACTACAACTCCCAACTTGTCCTGGCACCCATTTGGCAACTTGGCACACTTTAGCATGGTGTCAATAGAAAAAAATAAAGACACAACATTTTTTGGCAAAGCAATAATAAGCTAAATTTAGTATAATAAACAATCCTAACAATAGAACAAAGGGGGAGGGTCAGATGTAGTAGCTCCACCTCTACAATGATACTATCCCTTTAAGTAGTCTCACTCACTTCAGTTGTGGGTTAGTTGAATGTAGGTACTATTTTCTATCACTAGGGGGCAACATGGTTATTGTTTTCCCCTAGGCAATGGGCAGGACTGCCCTCTCAACTTTATTATTTTATGGGCAGTGATCCTTTCGCAGGGTCTACAGGTTGAACTGTCAAAATTGGGACTGTCCCATGAAAAACTGGACAGTTGGAAGGTATGCTACTCTTTACCAAAGACTGCTTGCCTCCCAGTTGGTCAAGGTATATCCTATCTCTCTGAGAATTGTGCCCTTTACAACTGTGCTCTATGTTGCCTTTCCCCTATTTTAGACCCTGGGCACCTGATAGGACTTATTTCTGCCCACAGAGAGAGAGGGGCCCCTGCTATGGGCTATGATCCCCCTTTCCTGTGGCCTGTGGGGGGCGTGGGTATTCTTCATTACTGATATTTTGCTGGTGCTGATTGAAATGCACGATATGCAGCTAAATAAAAAGGTATATTTGTTACAATAGTTTTTGCAGCACAGGAATAACATATATTTGCCAACTTATACAACAGATGTGGCAGTTTAGCCATAAAAGGGCAACTAAATTTAGGGACCTTAAGGGTTAATTTCCCCTTTAGTCTGAGCCTCATGGTATATACAGGGTTTCCTAAGGGGCAGAGCCCTTGTGATTGGTGCAGCATGGCTGATCCCAAAGGCAACCACAAGGTGTCACTGTGCAACAATATAAAAGGAGATGCCATGTGCTCAGTCAGCCATTACAGATTACAGTTTTACAGTTTTACAGGTTTGCTGCTGAACCTTGTTCACTGTGGAGAATCCTATCCGGCAAAATGTAGGCAAAAGGGAGTTCAATAGGCCTGTCAAGGCTGGGCAGGATCCTCCAGTGCCTGAAAGCTCAACCAAGGAGGGTTTAGAGTTTGGATTTCCAGATTTGTATGTACACTATTGAGAGCTGTAGTTCAGCAATGGATGTTGGGAGAGCTCACAATATAGACAGTGTTGGGAGCAAATACCTGAAGGATTCAAGCCTTGCTATGTGCTCGACTGGGAGAGTCCGGAGCCTATAAAGAGATCATCGCTGTGGATGCCTGTCAGCTCTGTGTGAGACTACCCCTCTGTGTGACTCCTTTAGGGTGAGTGTTACCTGAGCGAAGGGGTAGGAAAGGATAAGGATCCAGTGATCTCCTGTTTGGAGAAACAGGCTGTTTGTGTGCCTGCCACGTGGGAGCAAATACTTTCCATCAGGAAAGGTATTTGGCAGGTAGCGCTACCTAGGACTGGTACTCTTTTGGAGACAAGGGATGGAGCCAAAATGGAGCTGTGGGACTTTTCCTGGCAGGGAATTACCAGGACTGGACTGCTACAGGTTCCTAGGGTAGCGGGTCATGCTTTGAATGCATTTATGTGTATAATGTTACAGTTTACTTGCCCTTTAATATTACACTTCTTTGTATAAAGTTTATATGTTTATATAATAAAGTGTGTGATTGAATTGTTTCCTAATGGGACTATCCTCAGGTGTATTCTGGGACCCCATTAGGTGGAGGCACTGCCAGAGAGGAGTTTCCCAGTACCTTTCACTTAGCAAAGGGGACTCAGGATCTGCATCGGTAAGAATTATGTGATGTACCACCTTGGCACCAGGGGGGTGGTCAAAAATGGGTTACATAAACATATATTTATACCAACACCACCTTTGCTGAGTTATTTACTCCTCTGTCTCCCACACAGTAAGTCCCTATCTTTCCCCAATCCGCTGTAAATCCTGATCTTATTTCATTTCATCCCTTTCAATTCAGGATTAACAGAAAATGCTCTGATTTATATGTGAAAATCCATTTGGCCTGTGTGACCCTACCAATGCTTCTTGGAGTCGGTTCTGCAAATCCACCACTCCTTCGGCCTTGTAGCCCGTCCTTACGGTTTCCTTCCCCCTTCTAGCCGTGACCTTTTGTGCTGGCAATCCCGAAGACAAATCAAATAAGGAAGGAAATGTTATAGCGGCAGGGAAAGGGCAAGCCTGGCGGGTAAAGCAGATTTTATCTGTCTCCACGTTCGTGTGTTCTGTGATATTGATCTAAGGTGATGCTGAGCAGAGGTTAATTCATCCCTTGCTCTTTATCCACAACATTAATATCCCATTCCGGCATCCTCTCCGTTTATTCCCCACAGAGCCGGAGTCAGTCTTCTGTAAAATCAGGTCACCATCTCAACAGTTTTTGTACAGATGTTACCTACTCCCCCCCCCCAGGAAGCCAACTGGGTGCAACAAGGTACAGGGCCTGAAAAATCCTTAAATAAATACATTCTTTACTTGAGCTTGGTCATGTAAGGGAAGATCTTCTCTTCTCACCAGTCATCTGTGAAACAATAACTGTCTGCTGTTGGGTCAGTGACCATAACCATATAGAGTTCCACCAGGTTCTTTCCAGATTATCGGATAAATTAATCATTGGAATTGAAGTCCTTTTTAACTTCTACATGAGCCAGTAGACTGCCAATCTGGTAGGGAGAAGCCAAGTAGGTGGTCAACATCTACCCCTGTAAGGGCACATTTACTGGTCATTTCTGAGATGTTTTTCACAAATATTTCAGCAGTTGCATGGTACCATTGGAAGCTTTAGAACTTAAACACAAAAAGTGAAAACAATACCCTGACTGAGAACGTTGGTTTCCCAATCAATAATGAACCAAATTGTATAATATTTATGAAATCAATTAAACTGTTCCCCTGGGGGAATGGTTTAATCGGTTTCATGAATGTCATACAATTTAGCATCAGAACTGGTCTCCAGTGCTCAAACAGGACATTATTGTATTAGAGAGGGTCCAGAGAAGGGCAACTAAGCTGGTAAAGGGTATGGAAAATCTTAGCTATGAGGAAAGACTGGCCAAATTGGGGATGTTCACGCTGGAGAAGAGGCGCTTAAGGGGTGATATGATGACTATGTATAAATATATAAGGGGATCATATAATAATCTCTCTAATGCTTTATTTACCAGTAGGTCTTTCCAGCTGACACAAGGTCACCCATTCCGATTAGAAGAAAAGAGATTCCGTATAAATATTGGGAAGGGGTTTGTTACAGTGAGAGCTGTGAAGATGTGGAATTGTCTCCCTGAATCAGTTGTACAGGCTGATACATTAGATAGGTATAAGAAGGGGTTGGATGGTGTTTAGCAAGTGAGGGAATACAGGGATATGGGAGAGAGCTCATAGTACAAGTTGATCCAGGGACTGGTCCCATTGCCATTTTGGAGTCAGGAAGGAATTTTTTCCCCCTCTGAGGCAAATTGGAGAGGCTTCAGATGGGATTTTTTTGCCTTCCTTTGGATCAACTGGCAGTTAGGCAGGGTAAAAAAAGTTAAAAGGTTGAACTTGATGGACATGTGTCTTTTTTCAATCTAACTTACTATGTAACTTTAAGGGCATACCTTTTATCACCAGCAAGAACAGTGGACAACAGCTCCACAGGTACAACAAATTCAATGTTGTATCTCCCAAAGGAGGAGCTACAGCTTAGGGTGTAGGAATACAGAACAAGCAGCTGCTTGGGGCAGGGCCTGAATGGATCTTGAATGCACAGCTTAGAGGTAGTAAAGTCTTTGGAAGGTCAGAAGGCAGACTTGTAGACATCTGTAGTAACTTCTGGGAAGACCCTATGTAACTGCTTCTCTTTGAGCAATGAATCACTTGGGGTGACATGAACAACTATATGCCCCTGGTAGTACTTAGGTGACACTCCATAATGAAGATTATCTGAGAGACCGTTTCTCATGAGTCATGAGTAAAGGCCATTGGTAAGTCTTAATCTGGCCTAATGCTATTTTTCGGTGTGTGTATCCTGGAGGGACAACGTCTACCAATATCTGTGTAAAATGAGTATTGGTTGGTTTGGCAGATGACTAAGTAGAGTCAAAGCTCCTCTTTATTTCCCGCTGTTTTAGTAGGACCCCAATGAACAGAACAATATAAATATGCTTTGATTCTGTATGTTTTTGCTGATAGCTGAAGGGTTGGATACTGTACAGTATTTTTCATATAAAAACCTAGATGTTCCTTGAAAAAAATGGATATTGTACTGGGATTCTGTGCTCTGCTTTCTTCCTGTAGGGTTAGCCCCAACCACTGAACTATTCATCGTGTTAGAAGGCCATTATACCCATTCTAGGTTCTGCCTTAACCCTGTTTGTCAGCATGTAACACACCATCATGCTGATGCCATAGACTTCACGGGTCTGGGTTCCCTTTGGATTTGTGCCACACAGACTGTATACTGGAAGACACATCACAGCAAGATCAAATAACCCACAACCATTAAAGATTTAATTCAATGTTTAACACCCACACACTATATAATATAGGGTGTTCCATGTCACCTTGTTTCAGGGCTGGGATGACTTTAAGAAGCCAACTCATTAATTGAACGACGTTGAATGACACAGCGAATAAAGACAGTGAAAAGAGCCTTAATCTTAATTAATCCAAGGACCAAGGTAACGATTTGGGAAGCAAACCCAGCGGATCAGGCTGTATCTGAATCATCTCAGCAAATAAAGCCTCTTGCGAGGTAATTAGGATTAGCCTTATTTTTTCTCTTTCACAACCTTATTAACTCGTTGTCTCTGGCTAATGATGTTTTCATCAGATCTGAAAAACCGAAATGGGGAAAAGGAAAGTTTTAATTGGTTGAGTAAATGTTGAGGAGGAAAGTGATGGGTAAACCAGTAATATAGGGATGAGCTCTATAAGTAGATCTGTTGGAGGCAAGACTTTATTGTTTGCTGGTTAGAGGCTCAGTATTCGGCTTCCGGCAAGTGGAGGGTCAGTGCTTTTGTGCAAGGACACGAGACTGATGGAAGAAGCAGCTTATATTGTTGTACTGGCAGCTTCTCAAGGGCTCAATTTGTCTCTTTCACCTCTTGTTCCCCACAAATGGAGAAAACACATCTAACATCCAGCTGACACCTGCCCGATTGTCCTGTCAGCTCCTTGGGCCCTTGGGCTTTCCGCGGAGAGGATACTCGGTCTATCACAAGACAGAGAAACGCCTGAGGCCCGGAACAAAATAATTGCCATGAAATACGAGGGGATATAACTCTGATTATATGATGCTGCTGGATGGCTTTAGGCTCCCAAATGCACAGGACATCGGCTCAGGTTGGAGCTGTGATTTTTCATCATAAGCTTCTCCTTGGACATCTAACCTTTGGTCGGGGTCAATTCAGCCATTGTTTAAGATATAGTATCTAGGACAGTCCCAAATTCCACCATAGCTAACCATCAAGATGGACTTTCAGGGGTATCTAGGTAAGCAAACAGGCATTCTGACTAGTGTCTACATCCCACCCTAATTGGCTGAGCTTCTCCTTCCAGTGCTAGCCTTATAGCTTGGGAACCTCTAGGATAGAATGTCCATGTGGAGTTCGCTATGTGGCCTTCAACCATCAACTTTTACATTGTTTGGCTAATTTGGGAATGAGAACTGAGCATGGGGGGACCCCGCTTTAGTAACAATTCCACAATATACAGAATATATTAATGGTCACACAAATGGCTTTCAGTGTCCCTGAAATAGACATTATGGTCACCAAAACCAACAAGGTCCCAAGTCTTGAGTTTCTTGGAGCAGGTAGGTGCATTGGTAGTCCATTGCAGTCAAATAAACTGGGAACGATAACAACTGTTTGGGTGCCATAGGTGAATGGCACTGGTTCCTGATCTTGGTTCAGAATTCGGCCAATTGCAAGCCTTTTTAATAGGTATTTGTATTCGGCAGAATCCAAGACCCTGTCAAAAAAACCCTTAAAATCACAAAACTTTAGGTCACATGATTAAGGGGAACCAAAATGTTTCCACACCGTCGTCGCATATGCAAAATAGGGTTCAGATTCGGTTCAGGATTTGCCCAATTCCATCCTGAAAGATTAGTGGTTTGGCTGAATCCAGAAAATATGAATTCATTGCAGACCTACTCAATAGAGGGTTGAATATATCTAGACCGCAAAAGACTCAACCCCAAAAAGTCCTAAAACTTTTATCTTTAGCTACCTAAACCCAAGGCAGGCATTTAGAGCAAATTGGTTTGATTATGAAGGTCATTTTATGTCACCGGGAAGAACTCAACTCCCCTTTCTTTTTTTTTCCCCAGCAAAGAACAGAATAGCTAATGGCGCGTATAATTATAGCAAGCGTATGGTATATTCGCTGGTCAGCACGACAGACTCCGAAGGGAGTACGGCGAGAGAACAATGTTATTATGGCCATTTATTACAAGGCTACTTTCTGCAGATTATAGGCAGTAACTCTTCTGGCTGTGTGCGATTCAGACGACAGCTCTTATCTCTCTCTTCCACACCTCGACAATCTTCTCTCTGCTTCCACAGCAGCTCCTGCGTTCCCACTAATATCACTATCTCTACACTCAGTGCCAGCGGCAGAGCTAGAAGCAGCTGGGGCCTGCAGAGAACTGGTTTAGGGCCCCATCTTTGCTGCAGACAGATATTGAAACTGTGCCCCCAGCACTAGTGTGGGTGAGCAGGAACTGACCATTGAATCCATTTCCACCTCTTTATTTGGAACAAGCTGCAAGGTGACCCCTCTGTGGTGCATCAGATGGAAAACATTCCCCCTGATTGATTTTGGAGGGCCCCTCTGCTCTCTGACCAATTATAGGGGTGACTGAGCAGAACTTCACTTTGGCTGTAACACCGCTGGAGCTGCCAGCCAAGTCATGTTCCAAAGGGGTGAGAGATGTTGTGCCATTTAATGCTCCAGTGAGCATCCAGCCATGCAATACCATAGTCATTTCCAGCCACTTCATGTATGTATTTAGATATATATATGGTGACGGTATCTTTGGAAATTTATTTCTGGTGGTGGTAAATAAGAAGAACTTGCTGCTTGGCAGTGAAAGTGTTGTCTATCACTTTGAGCTTGGCAGTGCCCTAGGGCATTGAGAAGGAGCCGTGATAGGGTAAGAAGGGGCTAGGGGATGTTAGTACAACCAAAGCAGATGAAAAGGAACAGAATTTGAGGTAAGCAGTAATGGAGGGTGGAAGTGATGGGAGGAGAGCCAGGCAAAGTCGAGGAGGAACATCCTTGTAGGTTCTAATGAGCTATTATCAATGGTGGGCCGTGGTTTACTTGACTGGTAATACTTAATGGTGGTGTGGCCTAAAGCCCAGTTTTTATATGTCTAATAGTATAGTTAAGGTCCTCTTGAAGTAGGGGTTACAGGATGGCCAAATTTGGTTGCCTGTCTTCAATTGCCAGTTCAGTCCACATCGGCTGGGTGTCTGGAATGGCAGGTAGTACACAATGCAAAGTCATTTCTGCTTATGAAAGTGGTGTGAATGCCCACCTGGAGATCTTTCACCCCATGTTTAGAGATATGCCTGTCCCTGTGTTTCGAGGAGACATGTCTGACCTCCATGTTTAGAGGAGACACGTCTGGCCCCCATGTAAAAAGGAGACATGTCTGACCCCCAGATTTAGAGGAGCCAATTCTGGCCCAACATTTGGAGGAGCCATGCCTGGCCCTGTGATCAGAGGAGATATCTAGCCTCCACGTATAGATGAGACATGCCTGACAATTTCAGAGGAGACATGCCTGACCCTGTGTTTAGAGGAGACATGTCTGTAGAGGAGAGGACTGAAGACTAGGTCCACCTCGTGGATTTCTGAGAGTCTTTAACTCACTAGTAAATTCTCATGTTAGCTCACAGTGGGAGGGGCAGGAAGTCTTTAAATCAAGCAGTGGGCTGGACTACTCAAGTAGAGGGCCGTATCACAACTTTCTAATAGTAGCCTACAGGGGTAGGGGATATTTATGTCTAGTAGTAGAACAGTCACTCAGATGGCAATTTAGTGGGCAGGGTAAATGAGCTTTTTATTCACGCTATGGGCCAGATTAGAAGAATTTGATGGCAGCTTAGAGTTAAAACAGCAGGGAGTGGTGGGCTGAAATAAAGCACCCAGATGGCAGCTTCCAGGCAGAAAGGAGGGGTAGGAAGCCTTTACCAGTTGATAATAAAAACAAATTGCAAGTTGTAAGTGAGATAGAGTAAGGCTCACGTTCCTGCACCAAATAAAATCTCTTTCTTATCTGATTAGTTTCCCTTTGAGAATAAAACAGAAAACAGAAACAGAGAGAGTCGATGTGTCTCAACTACAAACTGACGTGGTGTGGCCGAGTCCTAGGCTCCCGCTGTCTCCAGATCAATTTCAAATTTTATGCCGGAAAGAGACATTGGACAAGAGGAACGTGCCCCTTGTCTGGAGACATGGGCAAGAAAAGGGAGGGGAGGCAAGAAATTGTACGTTACAAAAGCTCTGCGTGATACCCCCCGACCTGCTGATCTACCTCTGGCACCAGCCTGGGCTCAGCTGACAGAACAAAGGGCAAACAATTGCCAACTGCCGTGTCCCTAAGAATGACACTTTGGCTCTCATTATATGGAACTGTTCATTGGAAGGATGGAGCCTGTTTTTCTTACACATACATTGGGTATGTATGTGTAAGAAAAACTCTGGGCACCAAATAGAGAATCCGCCTCTGTACCCTAACTTGCATGTCTGAATGCAGGAGGGTGGGCTCCATGTGGTTCCCCTGCCCACCCCTCATAAATTCAAAGCTGCCAAATGCAGGCAGTGCTGTATTCTTTGGGGGGGGGCACAGTGTTTTCAGCTAAGTGCGGGACAGGCTGCAAAACAACATGGCAGATTGCACCCCTTCTTTGCGCCATGCTCTGCACGTAATAAAAAATCCTTTATATGTCTTGTCTTGTGTTGCACTGAAATTATTAGGGAGCTTAGTCATTGCTGGTGACCGAAAGCCAATGTAAAGCACATTTGAAAAAAGAACAGGCCTGAAAATGTTACTCTTGGACCTGCACCTCTCACATTCCAAACCAATCCAATGCTGGGGTTGTGTCTCTCCATAGTGTACACTAGTATTTCTCCCAACAAATGAAAAAGAGGAATAATGAAGACCACACTACTCATCTATGCTGATCACATTAATTTACAATAGTCTCAACAATGTTGCTCCAAGCTCTGTTTGTGCCCAAGGATTGGCACTCAGCCATCTTGCCCAGTGTTGAAATGGAGTATCTGGGACCAACCAGAGGCTGTCACCCCAAAGGTCCACCACCTCAGCTCTGGAGACCCCCACACCCCTTGAAACATATATTTTCTTGCTGTATCTGCTGGGTTCTGAGATCTTCAACCTGCTGGCAAGCTACTACCCCATAGGGTTGGGGTCTACCAGTATTTCTCCTGGTTTTTATCCAACCCAGTTCAACTCTGATATCCCCCCCCACTGTTGAGGAGTTTGTATGTTTTGCTGTGTTTCCTCTGCGTACCCCAGTTTCCTCACACACAACCAAGATTCTCACACCATAGCCCAAATGTTTCAAACCACCTTATCGAAATATTCTTACCGGCCCGTGGGGGTGGTGACACACCAATGAACTAAAGGGGTTTGATGATGACTGTGAGGGGACATCCAAGAGAGTCTTTAGGAAAGATGAAGAGTAAGAGACTGGTAAGTTTTTACTGGATGAGGGGCTTAAGAAAGTGGCCAGGCACTGCACTTTGGGGTATTACAAATTTACTAGCATTGGCAGGTGTTTTCC
The DNA here is from genome assembly GCF_017654675.1 of Xenopus laevis. Classification (NCBI taxonomy): domain Eukaryota; kingdom Metazoa; phylum Chordata; class Amphibia; order Anura; family Pipidae; genus Xenopus; species Xenopus laevis. The sequence goes on along the minus strand of NC_054385.1, from coordinate 128,052,859 downwards.
AGACTAGGCCTGGTGGCAACCCTAGCCACAGATGATAACGTATCATGGCCATAATAATGTACAGAGTTGCTCTATCCCTACCACCAACTCTGTGACTCTTGATAATTCCAGATGAGAATTCTGAGAAATCTAAATTCCTTATCAGATCTAAATTTAGACGATCTGCCACACTCTTTCTTAATGGGTGTAAGATATACGTAGCTGGTCGACTGGGTGAAGGGGTGCAAATTAGAGTGACTCCTGAAAAATTGGTTGACATTTGAGATTCAGTAATCCCTGAGGCAACAAAATAATATGGATTATATAGATAGTAGCCACATGAGCGTGCAATCTGTTGCTAGACAGTAACACGGCCTACGTATATATCCTCCCAGCCACGTTGCTGACCCCGCTGATCCGAGCGAATGAAAACAGGAAGCAGATGGACAGGGCCGAACGTTGGTCATTATTAATCGATCGCCATCAGCCTCGGCCGGCAGGAAATACAACTGATAAGGTTTGCCAGGTTCCAACCCCAACAGCTGGGAGCCGGGGCCCGCTTCCCATGATGCTCGTGTGCTGCCATGGCAATGGGCCCCGTTATGGAAAGACAGGCAGTGGGAAAGTAGCTGGCAGATAACATAACTATATATCACTGTGACAGGTCCCCCGGGGGAAGGTGCTGTCATTACTCCCAGAGAAAAACACAAACACGGTCAGGGGGGGGGAAACACTCAATCAGAGGCCAGGAGAAACCATTAGTCGCTTTAATGGGGAAAACCGCATGCAATTAACATTTTAAAAGACAGAAATGATTACATTTTTCTTCCCATAATGCAACGTGTGGCCCATTATGCTCCCGCCACAATATTGCAGCTGTGAGTGAATGATATATAAGATATACCTGCCCCTCAATTCCCCCGAGCCCTAACATTTACCTCCTGCACATCTGCTATTGAGCAGCCACCAACTACAGGAATCCCCTATGCTCAGGGTTGGACTGGGACACTGGGAAAAAAACCTAGTAGGCTCTGGCCTTCAGGGGGCCCCACTGACCTAGACTCCCTGCCAGATGTTGTGGGCCCCACTCTTGATCATGGCAAAGTAAAGAAAAATGCACACATACGGGGATCGTGTGGGAGAGAAAGGCAGGTTCAATACAACCTCCCAACTGTCCCATTTTTCTGCATTGTTACTGAAATGTCCCAACTTTTTCTTTGATCTCCTGCAATGAACAGCCAGAAAAAGATACAAAGTTTCTAAAACTTAATTGGCTTTTGGCAGAGAGCCCAGAAAACATGGCAGGTGTGCTTAGATACATTTATAACAATTTAAGATAAACAAAAAAAAAACAATTGTAACAATTTAAGATAAGCAGGTCTCTTGGGGAAACTGTATATAGCAAAACAAGAAACCTGTGGCACAACTGATATGGTTGATTCAGTGATCGGTGTTTTATTCAGCTCACAAAACAAAGCGGCAACGTTTCGGGCCTCTGCTGGGCCCTTTGTCAAGCCTTGGGGAAACTGTGACTTGCAGCTTAAAGGGCAATTCGTCTTCATTAGCAAAACTGTAATAACACATAAAAACCACAGAAATGTGTTGAAACTATAACCTGACAATTTTTTAAGATGAACATGGTACTTAGGGTGTGTGGCCACAAAAATGGGCGTGGTTACATTTTTCTTGTTGTCCCTCTTTCTATTTCCAAATTGTTGGAAGGTATAATACATGGACTAGTCCGATTGCCATTTTGCATTTGGAGAGGCTTCAGATGGGGTTTTCTCCTTCCTCTGGATCAACTGGCAGTCAGGCAGTTTAAAAAAAGTTAAAAGATTGAACTTGATGGACGTGTGTCTTTTTTCAACCTAACTTCCTCAACCTATGTATGATTCTGTTGGAACTTACATCTTGGATAAATGACTCTCAACGGTTGGGAGGCCCTTGGTGGGTGGGGGGGGCCTTTGTGGCTGGGGGGCCCTTGAGGTGGGAGCCCAGGTGGGCCCCACACACCCCAGTCTGACACAACTTGGGCTGCATCTTGCACCTCAGTCACTTGTGTATCTTGGCACCCAGGAGTTGTAAAATGAGGACTGCTGGGTAATATTAAATAATAACATTAATAAGTAATATTAAAGATTATATAAAAGGAAACTGTTGTTGAACAGAGGGTGACAGTTTGGAGACCCCTGATGCATATATTCGAAAGTGAAAGGTTCAAGGTGGTTTTTGTCTGTCCTCACTAGTGTCTTCCATAGGCCAATGGAGTTCTTCCATAGAGCACATAAGGTTTCCAACTGTCTGTTTTTTACCTAATCCAATTGTCTAATTCAATACTGCCTATTCGGATATCAGAAGTCTAAACCCGGCAGGACTACAGCCTGCCCCTAAAGACCATTGTTGCACCCCTAAAGACCATACTTCCTACAACCCTACCATCCATTGTAAATTCTTATCTAGAAACCATTTCTGCATAAACATAGTATGTTTAAAGGATATTAAAGGGCACAAGAAATGTAAATTACAGAGGGCCTCCATACAAATGAGAGCAAGATACTGCCACCGGCTACAGAACAAATCCATCAAATATTCTTTTTTGAATTGAGATCTTTCCTTCCTGCCAAAATGTCCTCTAAATGCCAAGCTGGTCGTGCAGCTCCGGTCAATATTGCTGCCTGCGAATACTCCAGAAGATCAATCAAGTGTGATATTGTGATTGATCTGAGCCATGGATCTTTCCACAAAGTCGGTTTGACAAGACCCAAAAAAACAACAACATCATCATCTCAATGAGATAAAAGGCAGCATGAAATGCGCAAGGCAGGAATCAGCCATATTGGGAAGCCTACAAGAGGCAGGGACAGTTAGCTTGTATTGATCTTGTTCAAAAGGAGCAAACCAAGGGCTGGGGACAGCCACATATGGAGTAATGTTCAGAGCAGAGTTTGCCCAGCTCTAGCAACCAGTATATGCTCCAGCATAGAGAAAATATGTACCCCCCCCCCAGCATACAGTACAGAAGAACATACTACAATCTAAGCCTGAGAAAAAAACAACTTGTATGGAACTCTAAGCATTGCTTTTATACTCCAATAAGCACAATGTCGGGGAGATAGTACTGTGAGCATCCCTCCATTCAGATTGTAGCACAGGAGATGGTACTCTAAGTATTATTTGGACCAACCATCCCCACCTTGTCCAAGAGGCCAAGGAAACAAAAGGCTTAAACAAAAGGTTCAGCAACCCTCTCCCAGGGTATCAGGTCTTTTGCACATAACCATCAGTGACGAGGGTCAACACCTCAAATGCACCAAATACAAAAACATTGCAGGAAGTATTACTGTATAATCTGTATTCAGGGTCGGACTGGCCTGCCAGAGTACTAGAGCATCTCCCAATGGTTTCCAGTCAAGGACAATTCCCATCTGACTTTTCTGATGGGTCTATATGACACCAATTATATTTAACACAGTCTACATCCATATGTGATAAGAAGAGGCCCTCTACATCAAGTTGTTTGGTGGGCCGAAGGATGTCCAATCTATCACTGTCTCTAGTTATTACCCTAGTAGAGTGAAGCTACATTATGAGAAATAGCCATGTTGCTTCTCTCCTGGATTTCCTTTCTTGGACTTGTGAATTTGTGGTAGAGCACAAAAATATTGCAGTATCTTATTGAGTCTATCCCCCACCCCCAAAAAAATCTGCCCCTTTTCCATTCTTGGCAAAATTGGAGTGCTCACCTCAGACACTTTTCCTTTCGGATCAGGTGCTTCTAGCAGTATTCGATCACGCCTGCCACGGATCCAAACTGATTATAGAAATCCAATATACTGCAGCACACTGTAATTTGTGAAAATATAAAGATGTGCTTTATTGGCTCAAATACAAGCAGACATGTGGCAACGTTTCGGGCCTCGCAGGACCCTTTCTCAAGGCTTGAGAAAGGGTCCTGCGAGGCCCGAAACGTTGCCACATGTCTGCTTGTATTTGAGCCAATAAAGCACATCTTTATATTTTCACAAATTACAGTGTGCTGCAGTATATTGGATTTCTTTTCCATTCTTGGGGCCCACCCATTACAATCTGCTTGTCCTTCAAACTCCATGTCCTTCATGTCCAATAGCAGGGCCGGATTTACAAACTGGGTGCCCCTAGGCCCACTGCTGTTTGTCGCTCCTGTCCCCTCTCCTTTATTTGTGCATATTTTCATCGTCTGGACCGGAGCAATGGGGATTGGCACATGGGAAATTTATAAAATGATATTATCTCCAGTGCATCACCTGTGTTTCTGAACCAATGGGGGTGTGGTTGGGCATCATGCCGCCCCCCTAAAATCCTGGGCCTAGGTGGCCTTTCCACAAATCAGGGCCTGTCCAGGGGTGCTTCACCAATGAGGCGAGTTGAGGCTGTCGCCTCAGGCAGCAGCACCCCACTAGGTACCAGGGGTAGCAAAAATGCTGCTCCTGGTACTTTAAGAGCGAATTTCTGGGGGAGGGGGAGCAGCAGCAACTGCTGCTGCTTCAGGCGGTGGAGGGGCCAGGATCGCCCCTGGGCCTGTCCAACAGTAGAAGCACATGAGCTGTCAGTTTTTATGCCAACTTCTTTCAGAATCAGTGCCATGAGTTCAGTTTTAGGCTGACCTGACATGGAGCCATCAATATGACTTAATATTTGCCCTACATTATTGCCCTGGATCAGAGCTGAAAAAGGGGCAAGCATGAAACAGATATAAAGTCTACAAGGCTCATGGACTGATCAGGAGATAAAAAAACAAAATGATCCAATGTAATTTCTGGAAAAGGCTAAGCAGATAGAAGGCCACTCTGCTGTCACCGGTGGAACGGCGTGCGTTAAACCAATTTCACGACAGAGATCTGAGCGCTCACACATCAAACACCTTTAAAGCAGATTCAACAAGTGAGCTCATTTAATTTCCTAGCAAACTGCCGTGTCATTGTCTTATCCTTTTCACCCCAGACCCCTCATTGTTTTCTGCTATTTTTTTTATCGACACCATTTATCTGTCTTTTTTTTTTTTTTAGAATTTTCTGGCAAATGTCCTGCTGCAAAGCCTTTTGGGAATGTTCCAGCACTTTTTTTTTTTAAATTGGAGAAAGGTTTATTTTAACTCACAGGTTCCCAAGCATCCCTCTTGGGAACCCCGGCAGAGAGACAATGGGGTAATTTGTGGCCATTGCCCCTAGAGATTCCAACGTAAACACAGTTAAGGTGAAGCCTTGACATTGTTGGAACTGTAACGAGATGTATCATAACATCAACACAATGATATATCTGTAACCTTAAAGGGTACATGAGTCCTGACCATGAAGATGGCTTCAACCCAAACATCTAAAAAAACTCAATATGCCACCAGAGTATGCTGTGTCACAGAGCTGGATTAAAACTGGCAGTACAGAGAAAGATGCTTGATATGGCCAAGCAGATGATCGTGGCCAAGCTGGTCCTCATCTAACAATTGGATCTTAAGGACCTTATCACTGGTGTTACTACCCACTCAATGTGCACTTCTGCTGAGTTGGTTCAATGTTGGGTAGACCTTCTGGTGGGTCACATCAGGGCAGACCCCTGTATAGTTGCACCCTTTGAAACCCTGGTATGTATGCTCTTGGGTCTGGATAAATTTAGTCTTTTATTTGATTTGTACAACTGCTCATATGATATCTGGAAGATCCAATTTTGGTCACACCGATAAAAGGCCAACTTTGAAGTAGCCAAGTTGGCTGGACATATTTGAGGTCCTTAAAGGAGAAACAAACCCCTTTTAAAAAAATCCCTACCCCCACCCACATAGACCCCCCTCCCCCCAGCCTAAGTTTTACCCGGTAATTGCCCCTAACTTTTTACTTACCCCTCTGTGCAGATTCAGGGATCGGAGTTCATGGCAGCCATCTTCCGGGTCTTCGGTAAACGGAGAATGAGACCGGCGGAGCAGCGCATGCGCAGTTGGAGCAATTTCCCCGTGTGCGATAACTGCGCATGTGCCGAAATGGATGAAGCGCCGGAAGAAGACACGAAGACCCGGAAGATGGCTGCTGTGAACTCCGATCCCTGCAATGAGGGCTAAGTAAAAAGTTAGGGGCATTAGCTGTTAAGCTACAACTTCCAACATTTTAATGATGTCCTACAGTAGAGTCCTGTAGGGGTTCTGCAAATTCCAGCTGGCAGTTTTACCCACTTAAACCTGTTACCGAACCCAAACCTGTACTGTACTCTAGCCTACAGTGGTAAATAGTTAGGGTTATACAGAGCTAATGCCACTCAGTTTAGCACATCCAACAAAAAGAAAGCACACATGACTTATGGTTGCAGTGTGTTTTGTTGTTATTCCTCGTTCACTTTCTAAGCCTTTGGGTGTTTGTTGGCAGGGGGCACCAAACCTAAGAAAGAAACGAATTGATATGTGACTTTTTGAACCTAACAAGGGGTGGATTGGGGGCATGACCTCTTTAGTAGAGCCATTATGTTGGCAGGACACACCCCGGAGGGCATGGCTGGTAGTGAGTGGGATAATAACCTGAGCCACCTGCGATGGATAGTTGTGCCAACTAAGTGGCATTATTTCTGATAAACAGTGGGTGAGGAGAGCACTCAGAGAGCAAAACTGCTGTGATCAAGTTTTTAATTCATGACTACATAATTACACGACATGTTTCGGGCCTTGCGTGCCCTTTCTCAAGTGCATTATTTCTGGGCATGGATAGAATCAGGTCCAACATTTTTGTTTTTTTCTTCCTGAACGCCTGACGTCTTTTTTTCCCCTTGTCTCTGACTTTGTTAATGACATGAAGCAGCGAATGGAGCCTGTTGTATTGTTTGGACTCACACCTGGAACCATGGCCCCGGCCGGCAGCCAAAAATCACTCTGATTGATACGCCGTTCCTCCTCGTTCCCCCGTTGTTCTGCTCAGGCAACAAGAAGACTTCTGCCTCGGAGAATGAGACGCAAAGTGCTGCTTGTAAAGGCGAGAGCGGAGTTTAGAGTTTCTTCACCTGCTAATTGTGAATGAATTGAGGGCGAGCTGAGCAACAGCTGATAAAAGACTCTGCCAACTCTCCTCCAAGATAAAGCTCCTCATTCATATTGCAGAGGAGCATTCAGTACGTAGCCAGCAGCTGCTTACCGCTGCGGGAACAGTAAGTCTTATGGTATAACAGACTGCTCTGTCATTCTCAATGTGAGACGCAAGAGAAAATAGAGGCTCGGGATCCAGCAGGGCACCGTGCCCGCAGAATGAATCACCATTACTGTGTTTAGATAGCGACAGGGGCACGGAATAAACAGAAATGGAGCACAGCTCATACCAAGCAGAAAACTGCTGCAGATGGCAAATTTCATAGATGGAGGGTCTCGGAGAGTTTGGGATTCACATTCAGCACTGGGGCAAAGATCAGGCTTCTCCTGGATTCATACAACAAACGAATGGTTAATGGACAGGTGCAATACCCCTTTATATTAGGGATGCACCGATTCCACTATTTTGGGATTCAGCTGAACCCCCGAAACTTTAATGAAGGATATGGCTGAATCCCGAAGTGAAGCCAAACCCTAATTTGCATATGCAAATATAATGCTCACGTGACAAACTGATATGTGATTTTAAGAATTCATATTCGGTTGGACCAGGCACTTGGATTTGGTCGAAACTTGCTGAAAAACCATTGAATCCTGGCTGAATCCCCAAATGAATCCTGCATTAGACGCAACCATAAAGGGGTGATTCACCTTTAAGTTAACTGTAACAGACCGAGTCGGCAGCTTATAGGCTTGTGTATGGGGCACTCCGACGGGCTTCCCCGATCGATATCTGGCCGAAAGTCAGGCTAAAAATCCCGCCAGATCGTGGCCGCATCTGTTCGTTGATGCGGTCCCGCGATCCGACCGCCCGATTCGATTGGACCAGGCACTTGGATTTGGTCGAAACTTGCTGAAAAACGGATGAATCCTGGCTGAATCCCCAAATGAATCCTGCATTTCTTGCAACCATAAAGGGGTGATTCACCTTTAAGTTAACTGTAAAGGTGGCCATACACGGGCCGTTAAAAGCTGCTGACAGACCGATCAGCAGCTTATAGGCCCTCCGACGGGCTTCCCGATCGATGTCTGCCCGAAATTCGGGCTAAAAATCCCGTCAGATCGTGGCCGCATCTGTTCGTTGATGAGGTCCCGCGATCCGACCTCCCGTTACCCATCGTTAGGATCCGATCGTTGGGCCCTAGGGCCCACGATCGGATCAGCCCGATATTGCCCACCTCAAGGTGGGCATATCGGGGAGAGATCCGCTCGTTTGGCGACATCTCTCTCGGATCTCTTAGTGTATGGCCACCTTTATTATATTATAGAATGGCCATTTCTATTCAACTTTTCACATGAACTCCATTTTTTATTTTTTATAGTTTTTTAGTTATTTGCCTTCTTCTTCTGACTTTTTCCAGCTTTCAAATGGGGGTCACTGACTCCATCTAAAAAAGAAATGCTCTGTAAGCTACAAATGTATAGTTATTGCTAATTTTATTACTCATCTTTCTATTCAGCCCTCTCCTATTCATATTACAGTCTTGTTTAAATCAATGCATGGTTGCTAAGGGAATTTGGACACTAGCAACCAGACTGCTGAAATTGCAAACTGGAGAGTTGCTGAATAAAAAGCTAAAAACACAAATAATAAAAAATGAAAACCATCGGCAATATATCTTAGAATATCACTCTCTACATCATACTAAAAGTTAATCTCTTTAAACCTAAAATGACTGCTGCTTCCAATGGGGATCAGAAAGTTGTATGCCACTGGGACAGAATGCTAAGTGTTAAAATAAGTGTTAAATGCATTTACAAAATAAGTGGTTAGATTAACCTTTGTATATTTTAAAGGGCAACTTGCTTAGGAGCATACAGATTAAAGATAATTAATCAGGTTTTTTTTTTGCTGCAAACAGGAATCCATGAAATTCTTCTAAAGGAAAAAGATTTTAATTCCTGGCTGATAAATCAGACTAAGTTTGTGCAAAGGATTTTTTATTTGTGACAAGAAAAGGGAGAGTCAAGGTGAGCCTGCCCATAATCAGATTTTCCAAATGCTATTGATAAATGGCTACAGCAAATGCAAACAAATCCGTGTACGTTTTCATCCGATTCGGGACTCGGTGGGCCCTAATTAACTTGATCTGCACCATAAATCTAATGTTCTTACGTGGTTAAATTAGGCTGCACAGACTGCAGATCTCACAAGCGACTTCTCATATCACATCACAGTCAGCAATAATCATCCTCATGCACACAATTTTATTTGCGCCCCTTGTGTCGTGAATCAAACCCAATTTCATGCTGGGGCCTGTGTACAAATGCAGCGCGGCATGCCCAGACGCCATTGGTACTGACACAGTTTATTCACTGTAAAGTGATACAGGAGCCCACTGGCACGTCACTCATGCATTTGATACACATACAGTTACAGTAAGGCAGCAGCGAATTGGCTTACAGTTATGAATTTAAAGGTGTACTGCCGTTGTGTTAAAATATACACCATTATCTTATTATTATGTTTTCTTAGTAAGCTACATAAATTCCTACACAGAACCCCCAGAACCCAGCAGGATAAATACAGTGCCATTTCCATGTATGAAACCCCAAAACACACAGCAGATAAATACAGTTCCAATTCCATGTATAATACCCCAGAACACACAGCAGGATAAATACAGTGCCAATTCCATGTATAATACCCCAGAACACACAGCAGGATAAATACAGTGCCAATTCCATGTATAATACCCCAGAACACACAGCAGGATAAATACAGTGCCAATTCCATGTATAATACCCCAGAACACACAGCAGGATAAATTACAGTGCCAATTCCATGTATAATACCCCAAACACACAGCAGGATAAATACAGTGCCAATCATGTATATACCCAGAACAACAGCAGGATAAATACAGTGCCAATTCCATGGTATAATACCCCCCAGAACACACAGCAGAGCATAAATACCAGTGCCCAATTCCATGTATAATACCCCAGAACACACAGCAGGATAAATACAGTGCCAATTCCATGTATAATACCCCAGAACACACAGCAGGATAAATACAGTGTCAATTCCATGTATAATACCCCAGAACACACAGCAGGATAAATACAGTGCCAATTCCATGTATAATACCCCAGAACACACAGCAGATAAATACAATGCTAATTCCATGTATAATACCCCAGAACACACAGCAGGATAAATACAGTGCCAATTCCATGTATAATACCCCAGAACACACAGCAGGATAAATACAGTGTCAATTCCATGTATAATACCCCAGAACACACAGCAGGATAAATACAGTGCCAATTCCATGTATAATACCCCAGAACACACAGCAGATAAATACAATGCTAATTCCATGTATAATACCCCAGAACACACAGCAGATAAATACAGTGCCAATTCCATGTATAATACCCCAGAACACCCTGCAGGATAAATAAAGTGCCAATTCCATGTATAATACAATAACACAGTGCAGATACCATGTATAATACACCAGAACACATGTTGGGATAAATACAGTACCGGTTTCATGTGTAATACCCCGAAATACACACAGGATAAATACAGAACCAATTGCATGTATACAACTCAAAACACAAAGAAGGCTAAATACAGTGCCAATTCCATGTATAATACCCCAGAACACACAGCAGGATAAATACAGTGCCAATTCCATGTATAATACCCAGAACCCACAGCAGGATAAATACAGTGCCAATTCCATGTATAATACCCCAGAACACACAAAAGGATAAATACAGTGCCAATTCCATGTATAATACCCAGAACACACAGCAGGATAAATACAGTGCCAATTCCATGTATAATACCCCAGAACACACAGCAGATAAATACAGTGCCAATTCCATGTATAATACCCCAGAACCCACAGCAGGATAAATACAGTGCCAATTCCATGTATAATACCCAGAACCCACAGCAGGATAAATACAGTGCCAATTCCATGTATAATACCCCAGAACACACAAAAGGATAAATACAGTGCCAATTCCATGTATAATACCCAGAACACACAGCAGGATAAATACAGTGCCAATTCCATGTATAATACCCCAGAACACACAGCAGATAAATACAGTGCCAATTCCATGTATAATACCCCAGAACACACAGCAGATAAATACAGTGCCAATTCCATGTATAATACCCCAGAACACACAGCAGGATAAATACAGTGCCAATTCCATGTATAATACACCAGAACACACAGCAGATAAATACAGTGCCAATTCCATGTATAATACCCAGAACCCACAGCAGGATAAATACAGTGCCAATTCCATGTATAATACCCCAGAACACACAAAAGGATAAATACAGTGCCAATTCCATGTATAATACCCAGAACACACAGCAGGATAAATACAGTGCCAATTCCATGTATAATACCCCAGAACACACAGCAGATAAATACAGTGCCAATTCCATGTATAATACCCCAGAACCCACAGCAGGATAAATACAGTGCCAATTCCATGTATAATACCCAGAACCCACAGCAGGATAAATACAGTGCCAATTCCATGTATAATACCCCAGAACACACAAAAGGATAAATACAGTGCCAATTCCATGTATAATACCCAGAACACACAGCAGGATAAATACAGTGCCAATTCCATGTATAATACCCCAGAACACACAGCAGATAAATACAGTGCCAATTCCATGTATAATACCCCAGAACACACAGCAGATAAATACAGTGCCAATTCCATGTATAATACCCCAGAACACACAGCAGGATAAATACAGTGCCAATTCCATGTATAATACACCAGAACACACAGCAGATAAATACAGTGCCAATTCCATGTATAATACCCCAGAACATACAGAGAGATAAATACAGTGCTAATTCCATGTATGATGGACTTTGTCTTTTTTCAACCCAATTTAACTATGTAACTATGTAACTACCCCCATAAGATGTCGCAATGTAACTAATGTTATGTAAACTAAGCTGTCATTTTCTATGTAGAATGGCATATACAGCCAGGATTACCATCAGGAATATCTATAAAATCATCTCTGTCGGGTGGGAGATATGGGGAAGCATTCGGTAGTTTATGTGAGATAGCTGCGAAGCACAACCATGAAAACTTTAGGGAGAAAAGCATAATTCTAGTCCACACATCTTCTCTTAGTGCACTATGGGGCACATTTACCTAGGTTCGAATATCGAGGGTTAATTAACCCTCGATATTCGACCGTCTAAGTAAAATCCTTCGACTTCGAATATCGAAGTCGAAGGATTTACCGATATTCCTACGATCGAACGATCGAAGAAATAATCGTTTGATCGAGCGATTAAATCCTTCGAATTGAACGATTCGAAGGATTTTAATCCATCGATTGAAGGATTATCCTTTGATCAGAAAATTGTTAGGAAGCCTATGGGGACCTTCCCAATAGGCTAACATTGGCCTCGGTAGGTTTTAGGTGGCGAACTAGGGGGTCGAAGAATTTTTTAAAGAGACAGTACTTCGACTATTGAATGGTCGAACGATTTTTAGTTCGAATCATTTGATTCGAAGTCAAAGGTCATAGTCGAAGGTCGAAATAGCCCATTCGATGGTCGAAGTAGCCATATTCAACCATTTTTAAATTCGAACTATTTTTCCTCTATTCCTTCACTCGAGCTAAGTAAATGGGCCCCTTTGTGTTGTGGATCCTCGTAGCTTCTCTTTTAGCAATTACTATAAATGATGATCATAGACATCATCAAAGGGATGAGGAGCAGATGGACAGTCCAGCGATGGCTTGGGAGCTGACAATTTACTGGCAACAAATATCTTTCAGTTTAAAAGACATCTTAACTATTGACTCATAATAGATTCTTTTTACAAATCTGTTTTGTTTCTCATTGTCCTGGACACAATTGTGGTCCCTGTGTTGTGGGTTCCTCAAAATAGACAACCGAAAACTCTCAAGATCCTGGCGTGTTGTGGGTTTGGAAATTACCAGACTGACAACTCCTAAATATAGATAAAGGTTTGCCGGAATTTCAATAATATGTGGGGCGACTTCTTCATAAATATCTTGGTACTTTTCATCTCAATTCTCCCTTTATGCCATTTCCAATAAACTTTGAGAAGGTTCCTCTTAGCTTTTTTTAGGGGACCTGTTTGACTGTGTTACATGTCTACCCCACCCCTAATGCATAAAGGGCTGCTGCACATCTAGGGGGTTATGTAATAAAGTGCACCAAGTTTGCCATGGGGCAGATACCCATAGCAACCAATCAGCAGGTAGAATTTAATGGCCACCTGTTTAAAAGCAAGCATCTTATTGGTTGCTATGGGTTACTGCTCCTGGGCAAACTTAGTACTAATTTTTACATATAGGGGTATGTGTGCAAGCAAGGTGCAAAGTGCAAGAATATGGAGGACTGCACCCCTTTGCTTTCGGAGAATATTACGGTATTTTATGAAATTAAAATGAGCCTAGTGCCACGTAAAAATAGACAATACAGCTATGGGACCCATTATCTAAAATGCTCGAGACCTGGCGTTTTCCAGATAACGGATCTTTCTGTCATTTGGATCTTCATACTTAAGTCTACTAGAAAATCGTGTAAATATTAAATAAAGCCAATAGGCTGATTTTGCCTCCAATAAGGATTAATTATATCTTAGTTGGGATCAAGTACAAGCGACTGTTTTATTATTACAGTGAAAATGGAAATCTTTGTTAACAATTTGGATTATTTGATTATAGTGGAGTCTATGGGAGACGGCCTTTCTGTAATTCGGGGCTTTCTGGATAAAGAGTTTCCGGATAAAGGATCCCATACCTGTAGTAAAAAAAAAAGAAGATATATATATATATATATATATATATATATATATATATATATATATATATATATACAGTATACAGTATATATATTTTAGAGATGCACTGATTCCAGGATTCGGTTTGGGATTCGGCCAGGATTCTGCCTTTTTTCAGCAGGATTTGGATTAGGGTGAATCCTTGTGCCCGGTTGAACCGAATCCGAATGCAATTTTTTTTTTCAACTTTACACCCTAATTTACATATGCAAAATAGGATTCGGATTTGGTTCGGTATTCGCCTGAATCTTTCAAGAAGGATTCAGGCATTCAGCCGAATCTAAAAAAGTGGATTCGATGCATTCCTAATATATATATATATATATATATATAGTATATATTGGGATTTAGAATGCAAGGGCTGTATAATGTCAAATAATAATTTTGACTTGTGATTGGCTGGGGAGCACTTTCAAATCTACAGTCAATGAGAAACTAAGGTCAACCACTGAAAACTAATCTGCTGTTCTGAATAGGCTGCAACCATGCTAAGTTGAATATCTCATTTTGTTCCAGAACATAAATCCGCCATGAGAATGGGGTGTCAGTTCTTCCTAATTAATATTTTATTAATCAAGGAAGAGGCTGGATATATGGGCTCCCATATAGGGCTGTTATATTGAGTACATAGATTACGGGATGCATTATGCAGAAGGGATAATTAAGCGACTCGTGGAACAAATATTACTCTCTAATTAACTCATCCACAATGAATTCCCCCCCCCCCCCCCGTGGCTCTGTTTGCAGCACACAAAGGATGGAGCCTCCTTAGAGGGGGGTTGAAGGGTGGGCACGGGAGAGAGACAAAGACAGGGCTGGATGCCCATGGGCAGCTGAATGGCATTGGGTGACAAGGGTGGTGTGTTTTAGTTTGCTTCAAAAGAAGTTGGCTAATTAACCATCTTCAGCAGATGCCTTGCTCTCTTATTTCCCTGCTGGAGTAGTGCACGCAAGATCTGCCAACCCGTGCCAGGGGCCAATACGGACAGACGTGTGACCTTGTGTATGATACTTACCCATCTGAAGTGGCTGCATGAAATTATAATCTCATTATAATCACACTGAGCACACGGAGACAGATAGACAACGCATTCTCGTATAGTGCTTAAAGGGCACTGATCACAAAGAAACTGTTTTGGGGGACAATCATATTTTTGTGATAGGTCCCCTTTAAGAAAATTGCTCCCCAATTTTTAAAGGAGAACTCCATGCAGTTCTTAAAGAAGAACTCCGACACTGCTTTGATACATCTGTGTAGTATCCATTGTTACCATTCGTCTGGCGAAACAACACAAAACTTAGCACTGAGCTTTTTCGCCACTGTCAGACTGGAACACCAGGGGCCCACCCAAAACTCTTAAAACCAGGGGCCCAAGTACTATTATTCTTCTTTTCCTCAACCAACCTCTATTCTGCTAGTCTCTTTGCTTTACATACTATAATCTATTATTCCATCTATTTAGCCTCTTTGTTCTCATAGAAATAGGTAATAGCCATGAAATAGGCTAAGGGGGAAATTTACTAAAGGGCAAATTGATTAACGCTGGCGAAAATTCTCCCCGAAAACTTCGCACCCTAATGCCAGACGAAGTTGCGCGCTGGCGAAGGGACGTAACTACGCTAATTCACTAAGATGCTGATTTGACTAAACGTTACCTCTTGCGCCAGACTTGCCTTCACCCCCTCAGACCAGGCGAAGTCCAATAGAGCAGATAGGACTTGGTCAAAAAATTTTTGAAATTTTTTCTAAGTCCCAAAAAACGCTGGCGACTTTTACTTTTTACAGGGTGATAGGCTGCAAAAGATAATCATTTTTTTTGGGGTACCCAGCTTCCCCCCTACATTTCCTAACATATGGCACATAGACTATACACTGGGCTCATGTGTAGGGCAATATAACAACTTTATTTTTTTTTTTAAGGTTTCCCGGACTTGTGTAATGTAATGTATTTGCTGCAACAAAGCTTGACCTGGGCAGACAGAGTCACAGCTGGCACCCGACGCTACAAAAAGCGGTGAGATTGATTGTGTAGCACTACACCCTATGTTTGTGAATTTGCTGCAACATATACGTCCATTGTACTTTAACTTCCGGCCATATGCAAATTAGCCAACACTAGCGTAACTTCACTTAGCTAGCTGCAGTAACGATATCGCAACTTCGCAAGCATTCGGCGCCCTGGACACAACTTCGGATTTTGTGAATTAGCATTGTCCTGGCGAATCTATCTATAAATGTTTAGTAGCACGAGGGCCATTGACACCTGGGCCCACCGGGACTTTTCCTGGTATCCCTGTGGGCCAGTCCGACACTGTTTTTCGCTAGCAAATTGTCCACTTCGCATTTTAGTAAATTGTCGATGTCGCTGCAAATTGTGAATTTTCACTAAAAAAGCCCACTTCATCCTAAAGTCAATTTGCCCCATTGTCTGGCCCTAGACTTACTCCCCAGCAGAGGACAAGTATAAATAGTTTCTAAGGCAGGAGGTAAGTACAGGGCTAAACTGCATCTCCTAATTCTCCTCTCTGCACCACTGGATATTTGATTTAGAACTCTGTGCAAAGAGCAACAACCCCAGGGGCACAAGTGCTAGTAAATGAGCTCTAAGGTGTGTTCTCTTGCACTTCTCAATGATCTTGCACTTGCACCACCCCCAGGTCCTAAATGAACCCTTCTTAATTTAGGGTTGGCACCTTTTCTAAATCTTCTCTTTGTATTTGAGACTTTCTTTTTTTTCTGCAGTCCCATTTTTCCAACTAATAAATGTTACGCCACCTTAAAGGCGTGGTTCACCTTTAAGTTAGCTTTTAGTATGTTATAGAATGGCTTATTCTAATCAACTTTTCAATTGGTCATCATGTTTTGTTTTTTATAGTTTTTGAATGATTTGCCTTCATCTTCTGACTTTTTCCAGCTTTCAAATGGGGGTCACTGATAGGGATGTAGCGAACGGCGGAAAAAATGTTCGCGAACATATTCGCGAACTTGCGTCCAAAAATGCGAACGGGTTCGCGAACGTCGCGAACCCCATAGACTTCAATGGGAAGGCGAATTTTAAAAGCTAGAAAAGACATTTCTGGCCAGAAAAATGATTTTAAAGTTGTTTAAAGGGTTCAACGACCTGGACAGTGGCATGCCAGAGGGGGATCAAGGGCAAAAATGTATCTGAAAAATACATTGTTGACACAGCGCTGCGTTTTGTGCTGTAAAGGGCAGAAATCACACTACGTCACTCAGGTGATGTTTCTGGACACGGAATGTGAAAAAGCTCACACAGCTAGGTGGCACTTGGTTAAAGACTGGGCAAACAATGCCTGCAAGGGCAACGTATACAGTAGTGGATACGGAATATATTATTGCTGCTGTAAAAACATCACTCAGGTGATGTTTACGGACACGGAATTATTATTGTTATTTAGACAGAATGTGAAAAAGCTCACACAGCTAGGTGGCACTTGCATACCTCCCAACTGTCCCTCTTTTGACCACTCAACCCCCTGTCCCTCTTTTGTACTGGAAAGTCCCTCTTTTCTCTGCACTGAACAGCCAGAAAAAAACCAGTTTCTAACTTAATTGGCTTTTGGCAGAGAGCTCAGAACAGCTAACAGGTGCAAATAAGATACTTTGTAACAATTTTGACTCTGGTTGGTGCTGGTAGTGGTGAACTACTAGGAGGAGCAGCACACCAGTCCCTCTTTTCTCTGAACTGAACAGCCAGAAAAAAAACAGTTTCTAACTTAATTAGCTTTTGGCAGAGAGCTCAGAACAGCTAACAGGTGCAAATAAGATACTTTGTAACAATTTTGACTCTGGTTGGTGCTGGTAGTGGTGAACTACTAGGAGGAGCAGCACACCAGTCCCTCTTTTCTCTGCACTGAACAGCCAGAAAAAAAAACAGTTTCTAACTTAATTGGCTTTTGGCAGAGAGCTCAGAACAGCTAACAGGTGCAAATAAGATACTTTGTAACAATTTTGACTCTGGTTGGTGCTGGTAGTGGTGAACTACTAGGAGGAGCAGCACACCAGTCCCTCTTTTCTCTGCACTGAACAGCCAGAAAAAAAAACAGTTTCTAACTTAATTAGCTTTTGGCAGAGAGCTCAGAACAGCTAACAGGTGCAAATAAGATACTTTGTAACAATTTTGACTCTGGTTGGTGCTGGTGGTGGTGAACTACTAGGACGAGCAGCACACCAGTCCCTCTTTTCTCTGCACTGAACAGCCAGAAAAAAACCAGTTTCTAACTTAATTAGCTTTTGGCAGAGAGCTCAGAACAGTTAACAGGTGCAAATAAGATACTTTGTAACAATTTTGACTCTGGTTGGTGCTGGTGGTGGTGAACTACTAGGAGGAGCAGCACACCAGTCCCTCTTTTCTCTGCACTGAACAGCCAGAAAAAAAACAGTTTCTAACTTAATTAGCTTTTGGCAGAGAGCTCAGAACAGCTAACACGTGCAAATAAGATACTTTGTAACAATTTTGACTCTGGTTGGTGCTGGTAGTGGTGAACTACTAGGAGGAGCAGCACACCAGTCCCTCTTTTCTCTGCACTGAACAGCCAGAAAAAAAAACAGTTTCTAACTTAATTAGCTTTTGGCAGAGCGCTCAGAACAGCTAACAGGTGCAAATAAGATACTTTGTAACAATTTTGACTCTGGTTGGTGCTGGTGGTGGTGAACTACTAGGAGGAGCAGCACACCAGTCCCTCTTTTCTCTGAACTGAACAGCCAGAAAAAAAACAGTTTCTAACTTAATTAGCTTTTGGCAGAGAGCTCAGAACAGCTAACAGGTGCAAATAAGATACTTTGTAACAATTTTGACTCTGGTTGGTGCTGGTGGTGGTGAACTACTAGGAGGAGCAGCACACCAGTCCCACTCCCCAACACAGCTAGACTAATAGCACTGGGCTCTTATAGTAGCAAAGTAAAAAAAACAAAAAAGAAAATAAAAGCAGTCCTTACAAGGACTATTGGGTTATTGCAGCAGTCAGCAGATGAGATCAGAAGCAGTGCCCACAGCAGCTACATACAGAGCACTGCAGTAGAAGGTAGATTACTAGCCAGAAAAGCTACCTAACCTAAACTCACTGTCCCTCAAATCCCTGCAGAGTTCTGTCCCTACAATACAGAGCAGTATCAAGTAGATTACTAGCCAGCAAAGTTACTATCAACTGTCCCTCAAATCACTAACAGCTCTCTCCCTACACTAGCTCTTCCAAGCACACACAGGCAGAATGAAAAAACGCTGCAGGGCTTCAGTTTATATATGGAAGGGGAGTGGTCCAGGGGGTGTGGGGGTGGTCCAGGAGGGAGAGCTTCCTGATTGGCTGCCATGTATCTGCTGGTCTGGGGTGAGAGGTCAAAAATAAGCGCCAGCTAAGGCGAACCCAAATTGGCGAACGTCGCGCGACGTTCGCGAACATTCGGCGGACGCGAACAGCCGATGTTCGCGCGAATTAGTTCGCGGGCGAACAGTCCGCGACATCCCTAGTCACTGACCCCATCTAAAAACAAATGCATTGTTATTGCTACTTTTTATTACTCATCTTTCTATTCAGGCCTCTCCTATTCATATGCCTGTCTCAAATTTAAAGCAATGCATCTGAATCTCAGCAACCAGACTGCTGAAATTGCAAACTGGAGAGCTGCTGAATAAAAAGCTAAATCACTCAAAACCCACAAATAATAAAAATAAAAAAACAATTACAAATTATCTCAGAATATCACTCTCTACATCATATTAAAAGTTAATTTAAAGGTGAACAAGCCCCTTAAACTTTGCAAATAATTATTTGTAAAAATTATATTGCAAAACAAAAATTATTGTAGGAGAATAAAACCATTAATTGCAGCATAGTCTTGATTGCAGGTATTTATTCAAAATGCAGTTTTATAGCCACGATTGTGAATTTTAAAAAGCAATACAGAATGAAAATCGGCAAATGAGATTTGCCTTGATTTGTGGGTTTTAATTTAGTTTTTTTTCCTGCAATTTCAAGTTTTTTTCCTCAATTCTGTTTTTCAAACCATAAACATTGCAACACCTAAAACCTGCCAGATCAGTATTTCTCTTTTTTGAAAAATGAAAAAAACCCCATTATCCTAGCAAAAAAAAAACCATGAATTGCAGCACACATCTAAATCACAGGATTTTATTCACAAACACAATTATGAATTTAAAAAAGCGATTGCAATAAAAACCTGCCATAGAAAATTGGCCAAAATTGCAGAATTTTTATCAGTGGGTGTGGGTTTTTTCTGTACTTTTTCCCCCATGATCACCTTTCCAAACAATTAATATCAGTCACCATTTAAAAATCTGCAAGTATTTGTGTATTTTTTTGGAGAAAAAAAGTTCATTGCGTAAAAAACACAGCAAATTGCAGCAAAAACCATAATTGCAGGTAGTAATTCATTTTTTAGCCACAAATAAAAAATCCAATGATTGAGATTTGCCACTATATGTACTTTTTTTTTTATTTGTGGTTGTGTTTTTTCCCTGTAATTGTGTTTTGCAAATTATATATTTAATTTTTTAATAAAACTTGATTGGAAAAAAATGAAATTGCTGGGAAAATGTGAATTACTGCAAAATTTTGTTCGCAGGTCTTTATTTGCAGACAGAGTTGGTAAAATGTGATCACAAATAAAAGCCCATGATGGACATGAATGATTATTGGCTGTTGCAATTGCGTTTTTAAGGAATTAAAAACAACTACAAAACAATCCAAGTTAATTTAAAGCTGAACCTCACTTGCTACTAGTTCCCAAACTCATCATCTATCATGACCAACATTAGAGTGCAAGCTCTTTGAACAAGGGATGTCCATTGACCAGTTTATTTCCTCTACATTCATTTTTATTCTTTGCCTACAGGACTTCCCTGTATAACTATAATCCAGATTTACAGGCGGATTATTTATAAAGCCTGGACTGGAACCCTTGCCCCAATCTTGCTGACAAATATGTTTCCCAACTGGTAAAGTTGCAGGTGTGCCATTTCTCCTCATCCATAAAATGAGCCTGTGCGCTGTTTACGGGAAATAAACTCAATTTTCCCTGTTTCTCGATGTCATTAAACTGGTGGGCAGCGAGTGTAAGAGAGAGACATGGAGCGAGACAGGAAGAGAGGGAGTGAGAGGGAAAGGAAAGAGACTTGTGCTAATTACTGCAGCATGGCTCTACTGCATTCATAAATAAACACAGGGGATCGATACACGACCCGGTCTGCTAGGAGATGGCAGCTGGATTGTCGGAGGAGGCAGAAATGACAGGTCGTGGGCTGTGAAGCAGTAATCACAACATGGCTGGGTTAGCAGGACCAATAGGAGCTTGATTAACACAGTGAGGGACAGGTGTATAGGGTACGGAGTGGGACAGGATGGGATCAATATTCTATTATGATAGAGGTGAGGGAACAAATTTGCTAAGGAGCTGTATTTTGTTGCTACCTCTTACCATTATGAATCTGCAGAATGGGCCAAAACCCATGGGCAAGATCAGACTGGGCTGGTGGGCACTGAAGAAAAAACCCAGTGGGAGCATTAGACTGTGCCCTCCCTGCACTCGATTGCTGCTGCCCCCATGCCTAGATCTCAAAGAGACGATAAAGGAAGTCTGCACAACTAGGGGTTACGGGGGCGGAGAGGGGTTACGGCTGGGGCGGGGGTCAGGAGGGTGGTGGAAGGGGCCAAGGGGGTGCTGGCCACAATGCTACAGCCCCAGTGGGCCCGGACCTCCCAGTCCGACACATCCCACTGTTTTATGGGGGACCATATGGGCTCAGGGCAAAAAAATGGGCCACTACCATTGTTGACCAGCAAATCACACATAACTTTCCTTTTTTTGCTGGATCCTAATAAGTAGCATTTCCAATGGTGTGCTAGTGTTTCTGGAGCCCGTCCCCACCTCAGACGTCAGATGGGGGGAGCAGTAGGGGTCGAGAATTTAAGTCCCTTCTCAGCCTTGGGTCAGGCCTGGGAAGGCGCAGGGTAGAAGCTTTTGGGCCCACACATCACTACTTACCAGCTTAAAGGAGTTGTTCACATCTTTGAGTTAACTTTTAGTAATGCAATTGGTCTTGGTTTTCTATTATTTGTGGTTTTTGAGTTGTTTAGTTTATTTAACTTTCCAGCTTGCAATTTTAGCAATCTGCTAGGGTCCTAATTCCCCTAGCAACCATGCACTGATTTGAATAAGAGACTGGAATATGAATAGGAGAGGCCTGAATAGAAAGATGAGGAATAAAAAGTAGCAATAACAATACATTTGTAGCCTTACAGGGCATTTGTTTTTTAGATGGGGTCAGTGACCCCCATTTGAAAGCTGAAAAGAATGAAGAGCAATTGAAAAGTTGCTTAGAATTGGCTATTCTATAACATACTAATAGTTTGAGCCACCCTTTTAAATTGCATCCGTTAAACCAGCTTTAACATTGTCAAAAGGGGGTAAAAAAAGTAACGACAACCAACATTTGTCCAGTAATTCATAGAGACCAATCACCAGTTAGCTTTTATAGCTCTGAAGCAGATAAAGTGAATAAAGCTAGCCCCTGATTGGTTACTCTGGGCAACTGTGTAAGAATCTCATTTGTCTTTCGTCTTTTTGGACTAAATATTGGGCTTCTCTGCTCCAGTCCTGGTCTTTTGTGCTCTCAGTGGTGGCACCGAAATGGTAAAGCTGAAAAAAAATACGACAAGGCTCTGAAAACCAAGGGAACGGGAGCAAGAATCAACTTCCCAATTCAGCTCAGCGAGCGAGAGAGCTGTGAGATATTGATTTCTCTTTCATGGCTGTGCAGCCAGTAAATCTCACGTCAGCTTTGTATTTACACAAAACTTTCCCTTTTTATTCTAGGGTGAAAGGAAAAAAAAACATTCACATAATTAGTTTACAAACCGCAACTGAGTCTCAAATTTGTGCTGCTGGCAAAGGAGAATAAATTAATTCAAAAGTGAAGATTGTTCATTTAAATACCACGCTGAGCCGAGCAGGGATTGGTACTGGGCAGGCCCATGCAGAGGCAATATCCTTGGGCCAGTTTATAGGTAGGAAGTAAATGGAAAGGTTCAATATTTCCCCATACATGTACCTTTGGAGGGAGGAGGAATGGAGCAGTACCACACAGTAGGTATGAGAGCTATTAATGGGCTCAGGGATAGCAGGAATAGTAGGGAGAGATGGTGCCTATAGTAACAGTGGATAATAGTCTCTGGGAAGGGAGTGTGACTGTGGGATAACAGGTATAGTAGGGAGAGATGGTGTCTATAGTAACAGTGGATAATAGTCTCTGGGAAGGGAGTGTGACTGTGGGATAACAGGTATAGTAGGGAGAGATGGTGCCTATAGTAACAGTGGATAATAGTCTCTGGGAAGGGAGTGTGACTGTGGGATAGCAGGTATAGTAGGGAGAGATGGTGCCTATAGTAACAGTCGGATAATAGTCTCTGGGAAGGGAGTGTGACTGTGGGATAACAGGTATAGTAGGGAGAGATGGTGCCTATAGTAACAGTGGGATAATAGTCTCTGGGAAGGGAGTGTGACTGTGGGATAGCAGGAATAGTAGGGAGAGATGGTACCTATAGTAACAATGCATAATAGTCTCTGGGAAGGGAGTGTGACTGTGGGATAGCAGGTATAGTAGGGAGAGATGGTGCCTATAGTAACAGTGGATAATAGTCTCTGGGAAGGGAGTGTGACTGTGGGATAGCAGGTATAGTAGGGAGAGATGGTGCCTATAGTAACAGTGGATAATAGTCTCTGAGAAGGGAGTGTGACTGTGGGATAGCAGGTATAGTAGGGAGAGATGGTGCCTATAGTAACAGTGGATAATAGTCTCTAGGAAGGGAGTGTGACTGTGGGATAGCAGGTATAGTAGAGAGAGATGGTGCCTATAGTAACAGTGGGATAATAGTCTCTGGGAAGGGAGTGTGGCTGTGGGATAGCAGGTATTGTAGAGAGAGATGGTGCAGTTGGTCTTGCTTAATGTCTCAGTCCCATCGGCAGAATATATAACTCTGGTGCCAGATATATATTTTGAATAATAAGAGGGTGAGCTCCTGAGTGCTGAGCAAGTACAGTATTGGTTTCTACAGATGCAGCAAACTCGTGGTCTTCAGATGATTTTAGTAAAATGAACCCTTTGTTACTAGTCAGAGATTGTTATTGAGGGATAAAACGTTAGAAAGATATGACCTTGAAAATCTCTCAGTTGAATTTACACAATGAGACACTGTAATCTGAAGCAAAACATTTATATGATGGTAAGTCAATGAAAGGCTGAAAAAGCTGGAAATCATGTGGATAAACAAAAGCAGAGGAGATATTTAAGTATTTTTTGTCTCCAATGTCAAGTGTTCCCAGCTAGACATTATCTTCAACTAGACTTTATTTTCTTCTTGCAAACTCCTTCCAGCAATAGTTGATTACCGAAGCTGATGACTGTGATGGCACATATATACAATGTTCCTCATTGTGTTCTGGAGAACAGTCTAAAATATATGACTCTCACGGACAATTTTGGCCACTATGTTGGTGTGCCCCTCTCTTAAACTTGGGTTTCTGCTCTGCTATATGTTTAATGTATATTACTTTAAGCCTCTGGCTACTGATAAACTAACAGAATCAGCTGAGCAGTGCATTGAGAGTGAAAACTTGTCCAGTTGCCTTTGGGAGGGTGTCTTTGGTAGGCTGGGAGAAGATGTTTTATTTGTTAAGATCCAATACACTTTTGTTCTAAATCTTTAATGAAAGTCTATAGTGATTACTGATTTGGTGGTTATTTCCCCAGGTAGACCTGCCATCATAGCAACAACACTAGTCCCATCCATTTTCCCTCTGGAAATCAACAGCTGAGATCTACTTTACTGCATATCAGTGGTGGAACCAGGTGTTAGGAATGTTGAAGGCGTTTGGTTATATTGAGCATGGCCTCTAATGAAACAGCACTGACCAACACACAGACCGCTGCCTTGGCTTAAACAAACAATAACTTGAAGGAAACATCTATCAGACCTAGGAAAGTCCTGGTTTTACTCAAACCAATAATTGTTATACATTGTATACGTTTCTAATGTTCCTCATTAAGTTGAAGACGAGGTTTATTTTACTTGGTGCGTCTAATTTATTCAATCTTCTGCATTCTACCAGCCGACCTTTTATTGACTTCATCTGATTCTTGCTCTGAAGTCCATCCATGGCTGTCATTACTTTGCCCTTTAACGCTGACCCTTGAAATCCTTTAGTGCTCCCTGAACACCCACTACATCAAAGAGCTTTATTACTTTCCCTATATATTTACTGGCCTCATGTTTTTTTCCCATGACTTTCACCTTCACTTCTCCTGTAATACTCTGTATATCAGGGGTTCTCAACTGCTTCCAGATGGACAACCTTTGGCTCTGCAGATGTTATAGGGCTACCGCTTCCACTGTTCCTGCACAAGCTCAGGGAATGAAAGGATTTAGTATCGGACTGTTCCAAATAGCTTCTTCCAATAATCTTTTAACATTATACTCTTCTCGCATGTCCTACCCCTTATATCTCTTCTCATCTTCATACGGTTCTTTTTTCCTTATTCTCTCTTTTTTCACTATTAACTTTCTCTTCTCTGTTCCCTTCTACACACCTTTTTCTAGATTTTTTCTCTCCAGTTCTCCTGTTGACATTTACACAGGAAAAGGGATGGTCTACACAAAATCCATATTTTTGGGTGAACAGGAGGCTTACTGATCCTCAGGGCAACCAGGAGCAAAAATCTACCCATGTATGAGCCACCTTAATGCCCAATCTCAACATCTGAGCACCACCTGTAACCCATCTAATACTCAGTACAAGTCTTAGGTGGCAGATTTACCTCAACATCGGACGAACGATCGTTTGGTGTCATCTCTCGACTCGACCCGCCACTAACCATTCAGATCAAATAAAGTAGTAAAAGAACAGATCAGACGATGTTCTGCCCCTGACAGCAATCATACAAAAGTTATGTCCTACAAAAGCTGGTGACATTCTCCCACTGATATCGGCAACACAAGCAGAGATATTATCGGTAGCCAACAGAAATTTTCTAACCTGTCCATGGCACGAAAAATATCGGGACACTCCACACACGACCCGAAAATGGGGTGGAGGTTGTCATATGATAAAATTGACCAGAGTGTGTGTTAATGTGATAGGTACCTTAGAGCTTTTTGAAGACAACAACTACTTGCATCAACGTGCTGATCATAAAAGATGCTGAGGTTCTGCAACACTCCTGTCCTAGGGAGTAAGTGTTTTCAGCAGTATTCCATTACAGTTGTAATTTGTTCCTAAACAGAGCTTCAAATAAACTTTGTTATGAATTGGCAACTTTTCAGCTACAAAACTGGAAGGGGTCTGCAGATCAGAACGTTAAAAAAATTCCATAAACCAAAAAAATAGTAAAGTGCATGTAATTTAAAGTCAAGGTGGCCTACTTCTTTAAAATAAGGAGAGGATAAACTGTGATCAAAGCTCCAACCCTTTGTATATGTAAAACAACAATATTTTACAAGAATGTCTTGTTAGGCCTCTTTAATTCTCAATTTTTCTTTGAGGACACAAATTCATTCCCAGTGCGGGGCCGCCAGTTATTTGTGTGATTGTATGTAAAACCTTCTACATACTGTGCTATTGTGTTATACCAAGCAAATAATGAATAATTAAATGGATAACGTCCAACACGACTTTAGTTTCTTGGTTTCGGGTAACTCGACGTTATCATATTTTTGCAGCCAAAAAAAGCATCATTTATGATCCTTTGTAAACTTATGACACGTACGCTTTTTCTTTCTGGCCTACAAGGGGAGGTTTATAGAAGACTGACCATTATTTTCAGACTCCCCAGTGTAAGGCTGATATTGGATTACCTTCAGTGGTTGCCAGGTGGGGAAGAACTGATAAGAGAGCAGGGCTTTTCCTATGCTGCTGCCAAGCAGAGGGGCGGGGGGTGTTGAATGAACCAACACATGTATACAGAAATTTCTAGAATAAATCTGTTCCCTTCACATTACTCATCTGCTCTGAGTACTGGGCATGGTGTATTAATTTGTACCAGGATATGTGTAATGTTTATATAAGTATCAGAAAACTATGCTGACCTATCACCCCATCCATGGTGCAGTGTTCTATTGTCTCCAACTTGCCCTACTGTCTTCATCTTTTCCTACTGTCACCAACTTCTCCTATTGTCTCCATCTTATCTCCATCTTGTCCTATTGTTTCCATTTTATCTCCATCTTGTCCAATTGTCTCCATCTTATCTCCATCTTGTCCTATTGTCACCAACTTATCTCCATCTTGTCCAATTGTCTCCATTTTATCTCCATCTTGTCCTATTGTCACCATCTCATCTCCATCTTGTCCAATTGTCTCCATCTTATCTTTATCTTGTCCTATTGTCTCCATGTTATCTCCATCTTGTCCTATTGTCACCAACTTGTCCTATTGTCTCTATCTTATCTCCATCTTGTCTTATTTTCTCCAGTCAGCCTTATTGCCAGAAAATAAGGACAGTCATGGGCCCTCAAATGTATTAAATTTCCTTTGACTGGCAGACCCAACAAAAAGGTCAATGGGGTCCAATCTGATGCCAAGTTTCAATATATGTTTGTAAAACAGGTCATCAGATTTCTTTGTGGGTGTCCAGAAGATATGCCACTTCTCTACTGCAAGTGGGGACACCAATTGACGAACAATAATGGTGTTTCTTAATGCCAATGTTATTAATTGGGACTAGTAAAAATTAGAAAAAAACAGGGCTTACCAGCACTCAAAAGAATCCACAGGGCCAGTAGAAATGTATGTAAAAAATGATATTTATTAGTAGAAATTAAAAATTACACATATCCATGAGCCCTACGCGTTTCATACCCTAAGGGCACTTAGTCATGGGCTAAAACCCAATGCATAGGAAATGAGCATTTAAAGAGAATCACAACCATTCAAAAACAGTTAAAGAAGAAAAAAAAAAGTTCTTAAAGAGACGGTGTCCCACATATGTCTTAAAGAAACCAAGTCAATATGTACAATGAATCCAATATGAGTAAACTGAAAAAAAAACGATTTAAAAACAACAATAACACGGACCACACATAACTAATTATAATGACAGAATGCACAAAGTGATATAAAGTATGCAAATAGAAATGTAAACATAATTGATTAGTCAATAATAACAGGAGACATCAAAGTCTGAGTTCATGCCCAGGGGTATCCTTGTTTTGTTCTAGACAGATCACCCCCTCTACTACCAAGGCTAACTCTTTCAATACCCTGTATGCTAAAGTATCCCCAATCACCAGAAGAAAATGAACGGAAATGTTTCGAAACAGTAGTATCTTTATGTATATTAATCTCTCATATAATATCTATTGATATTTGCACATACTGGTTTGCCACTCCCTGAAGCTGAGGGCCTGGGGCTGGTGCACCTGGACCACTTGGATGTACTTGGTGAGCTATTTATATTCTGGACTTGGAGCACCTTTTCTTTTTCTGTTCCAACTAGTAAAAATTACACATTGATGCCAATTTTGGGGAGATAGATTATGGAGATAGCAAGGGAGGGTATTTGTTCTACAGAAATTGACAACAACCCTGGAACACCAGTCACCCAACATCATACTGTGGATAAAGTGCTTTTCTGTTGGGTCTGTTTGAAGCAAGAGTTTGTTACTCCACTACTCAGAAAGTGATATTGGCCCTACTGTGAGTAAGTTGTTGCTGAGTTGTAGCTTTTGGTTACTAGACCTGGTCCAAACTTTTGTTGCATTACCCTCAAAGAAACTTGATTGATTGCAGTCTACCATATGACACTTTATGGTATACTACCTCCACACATATGAAGCTCTGTGGGGCCCTTAAAAAGTGTGGTCCTTGTACGGTGCACTTTGACTGCACATGTGGAAAACAACAGAAAGGTGCTAAGAAGCAGACATGGTATTTTTTCCTTTTCCAGCACACACTACACTGACTGTAATCAAGTCAGAACCAAAAGCTACTCACTCAGTAGACCCTCAATAATAAATAAAAGCTCTTTAAACCTGATGAATAAGTATCTGCCGGGAAACAAGAAGAAAGAAAGCAGAGATGGGTCGGCAACTCCGAATGAGGTCAGAGAATCGATGCGCAAACTTAGAAGCTAAGAAAAAGCAATCTTCTGACATTGATTTTAGATGTTGAAGGTATACAAATGGCAAGTTTAGATATGCTGGTAATAAACTCAAGAGCTCGCACTTTAATTAATCTCCATCTCTTTGTATGGGATATCTGTTGGTCAATCTACTGCACATGACACATCACTTCAATTCATAAAGGTTGTTAGAGACTCCGAAGATTGGGGAGAGTTGGTATCTGTAGCTACGGCAAAGATTCTACATTTGTAACTGCTTGTTCTCCAGCTGACACGGGGTTACCATTATTTACTGTCATTCCTCTAATTCTCCTTTTTATACAAACACACAGAATGCAATAAGGGATTTCAGTTGATGCAATTTTTAGCTAAAGAGGACTGTGGTTTTCTTCCTCTTCAACTTCCTTTACTCTCCCACATTTCTAATATCATAAGGCCTCACTCTTCTACTATGCGAAGCAAGAAACAAAAACACAAGAGGCAGTGGATATATACAGCGTCACTGTCTGTGGAACAATCGAATTGCCTGGCAAGTAATGAACTAGGAAAACAGCACAGGTGGAAGCAGTGCTCTACTGGGAGACGTTACCTAAAGATGAGAGACCATTAGGGACTGGACCTAAAAAACTTGTAGGCCAATGTGACCATGATGATCAACCTTGAGGAGACAACCTAGAATTAAGTTCAATGTTAACAAAAGGGGTCCAAGATCCTCAGCACAAGCAGGACAAATGACTAGAGCCTCTTTTCTAGTCTTGCTTTGAACTGACTTGCATCTCTCCAGTGCATTCCTTCTGTTCTTCTTTAGAAGACATGAAGTCCTTTGGACCTTCTGAAATACAACTCAAGTATAAATTGTAATTGGTCTTTGCTTCTCCTGATTTAGGGGATTGGGCATTTGTAGGGCAAGATGGTGATAGTAGGCCTCGATGATGACAGGAAAGACGTTGACAGTAGGACAAGATAGAGACAGTAGGCCAAGACTGAGAAAATAGGACAAGTTGGTGACAATAGGAAAAGATTAAGACAGTAGGGCAAGATGGAGACAATAGGAGAAATTGGTTACAATAGGAAAAGATTAAGACAGTAGGCCAAGATGGAGACAATAGGACAAATTGGCGACAATAGGAAAAGATTAAGACAGTAGGGCAAGATGGAGACAGTAGGACAAGTTGGTGACAGTAGGAAAAGATGAAGACAGTAGGCCAAGATGGAGACAATTGGAGAAGTTGGTGACAATAGGAAATGATAAAGACAGTAGTGTAAGATGGAGACAATAGGACAAGTTGGTGACAATAGGAAAATATGAAGACAGTAGGTCAAGATGGAGACAATAGGAGATGGTGACAACAGGAAAGATGAAGACAGTAGGGTAAGACAGAGACAATTGGACAGTATGGCAAGATGGAAAGTAGTACAAGACAGTGAAATTAGAACAAGATGGAGACATGAGGGGCAGGATGGCAATGGTAGAGGCAAAATGGCTTAAATTCTTCATCATTAAATGAAGAAGACATTAAGCCATGATGGTAACAATAGGCCAAGATTGAAATAATTTGGCAAGATGAAGATTGTAGAAGACAGGTGGCA
Source organism: Xenopus laevis (assembly GCF_017654675.1). NCBI lineage: Eukaryota > Metazoa > Chordata > Amphibia > Anura > Pipidae > Xenopus > Xenopus laevis. The sequence continues at coordinate 128,022,214 of NC_054385.1, read as the reverse complement.
ACAGAAGGACAAAATGGAGACAGTAATGAAAGATGAAGACTCTAGGCAAGTTGGAAAGGTGTCAATGGTCAAAGTTGAGGACAAGCGGAGGACAGGAAGCCAGGGTGGAGACCGTAGTGGTAGGTGGGCACAGTTGAACAAGATGACAACAGTAAAGCAGGATGACAACAGTAATGCTAGATGGTGACAGTATGGCAGGTGGTGACAATAGGGTAAGATGGAGATGGAGTAGGGCAAGATAGGAACAGTAAGGAAAGATTGACAATTTCCATAATTGCTGCGTAAACTGGGGCCCTTCAGCTGATGTAACATTTAGGGTTGCCACCTCTGGTCTGGTCTGGTTTTCAGAGGGGCAATCTGAATGGATTTCCAAATTGGGAAATAGCCATCAGCCAATCACTAATCGTTCCATCATAACCCCTCTCTGCATCACAGACCCACACCCAAAAGTTACCAACATCAACATCCCTGACATCATCAGACCATCCTGAGGTCATCAGCCCAGCCCCCAAGTTGCAAAAGGTGGCAACCCTAGTCACAGCATCCACCAACAGTCAAATAAATAATGTTCCCACAACATGTGCTTTGCCCCGGACTCTAACACCACAAAAAGATTGCCCTAGCTTGTCAAGTCTCTATCGGAAGTCTGGTTTAAAAGCTATGAAAGCACAGAGTTAAAATTGCCTCCCCTCCTCTGCAGGAAGGAGACGCAGGGCACGGTTTTCAATCACTAAAGCAGCAGTTAAACACATTAGCTGCGATTCATTATGAGTGAAGGTTTCTGAATGGTGCCTTGATAAATTAGCCGGGTTTATATATAGCAAATTGTTTTATTTTTCAGCTAGCTTGTACTCCTTTCTTCAAGAGACAAATTAGCATTCCAGGGTCTGCTAGCGAGTCGCACTGCATTAAATAGAGAAAGTGCTCGGAATCTAATCCCCAGAAAAGAACAGAAAAAAAAAAATATCACCCAGCCGCCCCATTCGTATTCCTTATGGCCTAATAGATTTATGAGATGTTATTATGTTGCTGGAATGAGATCCTGGGCAGAAAGTGATAGGACACAGAGAGTCGGGCACTCTGCAATATTACCGGAGAGAACAATTTATCAATATCTCTCAGCATTCATACTGGCTGGTTAGCACTTTATTTGGGTACAGTATCCATGAACCCACTAATGAGGTGTTCCCTCTATCATTTTAAATGGATACCACTATTACAATAAATAAATTTGTCTCTGAATATCATGTAACAGTAGAACCATTGTAAGCAGCAGTCCTGTCTTGCTTTATGGCTGAGATTCTAGCTATCTGTATAAGAGAACATTCTGTCCCAGTGGCTGCACAGATCCTATCTGATCCCCATTGTAAGCAGCAGTCCTGTCCTGCTTTATGGCAGCTGAGATTCTAGCTATCTGTATAACAGAGCATTCTGTCCCAGTGGCTGCACAGATCCTATCTGATCCCCATTGTAAGCAGCAGTCCTGCCCTGTTTTATGGCAGCTGAGATTCTAGCTATCTGTATAACAGAGCATTCTGTCCCAGTGGCTGCACAGATCCTATCTGATCCCCATTGTAAGCAGCAGTCCTGTCCTGCTTTATGGCAGCTGAGATTCTAGCTATCTGTATAACAGAGCATTCTGTCCCAGTGGCTGCACAGATCCTATCTGATCCCCATTGTAAGCAGCAGTCCTCCCCTGCTTTATGGCAGCTGAGATTCTAGCTATCTGTATAACAGAGCATTCTGTCCCAGTGGCTGAACAGATTCTATCTGATCCCCATTGTAAGCAGCAGTCCTGTCCTGCTTTATGGCAGCTGAGATTCTAGCTATCTGTATAACAGAGCATTCTGTCCCAGTGGCTGCACAGATCCTACCTGATCCCCATTGTAAGCAGCAGTCCTGCCCTGCTTTATGGCACTAGGAGCTAAGCTGATTCAGCTGTGACTGTTATTACTGGTAACATTGGGAACGCAGCTAGAAGAAGCTTTAATCATAAGCAAAGAAAATGCATGGCATTCATTTACATACAGAATGCGCACGTAGCTGAAGTCAGATAATATAGGATGCCTCCAAAACCATAGATTAGGTACATTTTGCTCCAATGCGGATGAAAGTTTTTGAACATCAATCAATATGTAATTAAATGGTTTTTTTTTTAATTTAGAAGTGATATTTAGTTTCACGTTTACTTTCCCGGCAATATTGTATAAAACATACAGACATAAAGTATTCCCACCATACGACTTAGTTATTTGTGCATCACATTTTATTGAGATTAATGAGAGACGCCTTAGTGATCAACTACTGAGGGGAAATTCAAGTGAAAATTAAAACACCTTTCAGTCCCTTACTGTCTTTCTGCATATAAACCAGGATTGTGTGCAGAAGTAAGGCCCATTATATAATTACCCTATTTTTGATCCCATTTTTTAATAAAGTATGTGATTTATTCTTATAAAATGTATATAAGGCTCATGTCCAGAGGGTTTTTTTCGACCCAGAAGGCAGCGTGCAAAGTGTAATAAACAGGTGCAAAATACTGTATTGAGGAGAGGTGGTTAGAGTGTCACTTAGGTGTCCCCCCTCCAGTCCACTAACTTGCTTGTCACTAACTCCTGCCAATGCTGCGTTAGAGTTCTGCACAGACTGGATCTGGGGGGCATCAGGCCCAACCCAGACCTGATCCCTGTCTGCTGTTCGCCATCACTCCCCACCACCCTTCCTCCCCTGATCGCAACAGAAATAAATTCATTTGGGGTTAGGGACTGGGGGTGGTTGAGCAGGTGGGTGGCAGGGGCCCCAGAAGTGATGTGGGGCCTCTGGGGTAGCAATCCCAGTGGGCCTGGCACACCCCAATCCGACCCTGGTTCTGCACCTTGTGCCTAGGGTTGCCATCATTTCACACAGGGTTGTCAGGTCTAATTTTCAAAAACAGCCAATGACGGCTACAAAACCAGCTCAAAACTAGCCAAGAAGCATTTTAAAAGTAGCCCAAACATAGCGCAATATGTGCAGTGAAAAAAGTAAAATTTTCACTGTTTCTCAAATTTTTCCATGAAGCAAAATGGGAAAGAATTGGCTGTCACCAGGGGGTTAACTACAGAGGGGGGCCAGGAGGTATAGGTGCCCCATAAAGGCCCTAATTCATATACAATTTCAATAAATATTGGTAGAACAGGACCCCCTTTAGCCATTTTGGTGGCCAGCAAATTTTTGCCCCAAAATTGTCTGAAATTGAGGGAAAGTCACCGGAAAATGCTTAAAATGCTAAAGAGGGATGGGAGAGTCGAGTACAGAGCCCAAAATCTGGTAACTTCAGACTTCTACACAAGTCAGTCCCATTGCATGCTGGGTATTGCAGTCTTACATAAAACTTGGCAGTTGGCAAAAACGACATCACCCAACATGCATTGGTAGACGCAGGCTTGGCACATTAGGGCAAGAGAAAATTTTGGATGGATTCCAAAGTACAAACCAGGCCAAAAAATAGCTCAATTCTGTACCTTGGCTAGTTTGTACTTTCAAAATCCCTCCTGTGCTTTAAATTAATAGCCCAATTTAGCTGAAAAACCGCCAACCTGGCAACCCTAATTTCACAAGAAAGGGTGGGACTGAGAGGGGGTGGAGTTGTGACATAAAAGGGGAGGTCCATGATGTAAGTAGGTGGGGCAAATCAGGGAAGGCCTTGTTATTTTACTGTCTAGGCAGCAGCAAGGTGGCAACCCTAATTATACCCCTAAAGGCACTTGCACTTCTGTCTGTGGTCTGTCCAACCATAGACAAAAATGGAGTCTGGAGAGCTTATTAGATAGGCTTTACAGCACTGCTGTATAGTTAGTAAAAGTTAGATTTTCTATGCACTTTAACCCCTTGCTTTCCAAGTTCCTTCGGTAGAGTTTACGATCTACAGCAGTCAAGCGGTTAAACCGCGATTGGTCGTACAACAGGATAATCAATGTTGGTAACATCCCTTTAACAAATGAGTTTAACTCGCCCTTCCTGAGAGTGTCCTGAGAGCGCAGATAGTGAGAGAAGGCAAGAGAATGGTCGGTGCTGAGGGGGGAGAGCGATGAAGGGTGTTTAGGAAAAGTAACATGAAGACACATCACTGCTCAGATTCGCCAGTCGGCTGGCATTTAATTAGCTTCACATTTCTGGAATTGCATCTCCTCGGCTGCTGACCACGGGGGAGGAAATAAAAAAGACACATCACGCAGGCAACTAACCAAATTTAGTTCATCATTAAGTGCACAGCCAGGGAAAATCCACTGGTAATTCTTAGTGAGTGGTGTGCGGCAGCCACCCCCCTGTTTCCAACACGTAGCGCTGCCTGAGATTAGCAATGCATTAATGGATCTGCGAAACCACCGGGGATTAAATCAATATTCTGGAAATGAGAGAGAGAGCGTGAATAAATCCTACAATTAATTTCCAGAGCTGCTGGTGGCCTCCTACTCTCTGCTCTGCCTCATACCAATGTCCGCACACCTATGTGCCTGCAACTTTTATGGGAAAGAACTCAGTGTATTTATTCACTTCTAAGGGTGATAGTTCTGTTGCTTTGCATTACTCGGGTCCTGAGTTTGATTTCAACCAGGGTTCTCCACTGGAAGAAGTTTGTTGACCCCTTGTTGGCATGTGGTTCCTCCCAGTACTTCAGTTTCCTCCCACACCCCACAAATTGGGGTCCTGATAAAGCTGACCATAATGTGTTTAAATGTGATGTACCTAATGAATACATTGCTGCCTAAATTCAGCAGCACTGTATTCATGGGAGGTGGAAGGCATGTAGGTATCCCCCTCCCCTAACTTGTGCATCATTCCAATTTTTTTACCAGGTGCAAGGTGTCTAGGGCAGGGTTCTGGCCTAGGCACCGGACCTAGGAGCGATGTGACTCCAGCGGATGCAACGTCATGTTGCAACGTGCATGCACGTGATGTCACTTCCACCGTGCACCGCTAGAGGGATCCCCTACCCCCACCTCTTTTCATGGTTTTTATAGGAAAGCATCCGACAGCAGGGGAAGTGGTGGGTTTTTGGAAAGTTTATTTTTTTTTTTACCATAAAGCTGTCACCCTAGGCACATGCCCTTGGGTGACTGTATGGTAAATAGTGCAGACACCAGACAGAAGTACTTTTTGACCCCCTTGCTGCAATTCTTGCATCTTTGTAAATGACTCATGACTATACCTCACCCTAGCCCTGGTCATTGTAGCTGGACCTTCTGTCTAATAGTAACATAGTAACATTAGGTTGAAAAAAAACCCACACATTTAAGTCGTTATATAACCCGCCTAACTACCAGTTGATCCAGAGGAAGGCAAAAAAAAAATCTGAAGCCTCTCCAATTTGCCTCAGAGGGGGAAAAAGTCCTTCCTTACTCCAAATGCAATCAGACTAGTAATCTATATACACTGCAATCAGACTAGTCCCTGGATCAACTTGTACTATGAGCTATCTCCCATATCCCTGTATTCCCTCACTTGCTAAACACCATCCAACCCCTTCTTATACCTATCTAATGTATCAGCCTGTACCACTGATTCAGGGAGACAATTCCACATCTTCACAGCTCTCGCTGTAACAAAACCCCTTCCCAATATTTAGGTGGAACCTCTTTTCTTCTAATCAGAATGGGTGACCTTGTGTCAGCTGGAAAGACCTACTGGTAAATAAAGCATTAGAGAGATTATTATATGATCCCCTTATATATTTATACATAGTTATCATATCACCCCTTAAGCGCCTCTTCTCCAGCGTGAACATCCCCAATTTGGCCAGTCTTTCCTCATAGCTAAGATTTTCCCTTTCCCAGCTTAGTTGCCCTTCTCTGGACCTTCTTTAATTCAATAATGCTCCTTTGGTAGAGTTTACGATCTACAGCAGTCAAGCGGTTAAACCGCAATTGGTAGTTAAACAGGATAATAAATGTTGATAACATTTCCTTTAACAAATGAGTTTAACTCGCCCTTCCTGAGAGTGTTGTGAGAGCGCAGATAGTGAGAGAAGGCAAGAGAACGGTCGGCATTGAGGGGGGACAGTGATCGAGGTTGTTTAGGAAAAGTAACATGAAGACACATCACTGCTCAGATTCGCCAGTCCGCTGGCATTTAATTAGCTTCAGATTTCTGGAATTGCATCTCCTTCGGCTGCTGACCACGGGGGAGGTCATGACCAAAAGTAGAGACATTAAGGAAGAAAGCAGGAGAGAATGGGGTCAGCAAGAGAAGATGAATGAAAAAAAGGGGAGTAAAAAGAAGGGAATGGAAGATGAAAGAAGGGTGATGGAAGGAACAAATGAAAAGAAGGCCATATGTATAGATGTTAAGAGAAGGAGGACATGTCAGAGTAAGACCAGACACTTGGAGCCAAGAGAAAGGGGAGGAGGTGAGAAATACAAGGAAATACAGAGAGAAAGACAAAAGGATAAAAGAGGGAAGGAATAGGGGAAATTCTTACATAATGAAAGTGAGAAGATGAACAATAACACTAGTGGAATAAGATTTGCAGCACATTCATGGAGACTGCTGGTACCTCTGTGCTTGGTGAGGGGGTGAGCGGATTCCTGTGATGTTTGCCTGTGATTGCAGGAGCAGGGCTGATAGAGTAATGAAGCAATCTCTACAATAGACATTTAATGATGGCTCTCCTTCAGCAGCAGCTAATGACAATGTGCTGTGATTGCCTCTCTCTCTCTCTTGCACTCAGCCCCCTGTGTTTAAGGCATACACCTCTCATCTCCTGCGCCACTTGTGTGTGACTGACCAAAGGGTGCCACATCAAGGGCTCTCCTCTCAAGCCTTATGCGGGTGGTTGGATTGATGAGGGGCAGTAGAGCGTACACCTGTGCTCATTGGGTAGTCTACTTATGAAGTTAAATTCCAGGAGAGGTGGTAAATATTACTATAAGCAAGGAATACACAAACAGACCTGGTAGATCCATACTCCAAAGTACCACTGTACCAAGTGGAGAGGGAGGTTAGAGCAGAACGAGTGAAAGAGTCTAAGGTCTAGAGTCTAGGAGTCTAGGGTGGGATCTAGGAAGGCACTATTTATGACTACATCATGGTTGATTAAGTGGTAGGCCGTATTTGGAACACCTGTAGAACCTCCTCTACTTTTTAGAAGCATATTTTAACTACATCTCCCAGGGATAAGTTCATTAGATGAGAATTGTTTTGAGAAAAAAAACTAAAAATACAAAAATGGCATATTTATAAATATTATATATGGATTCTGTAGATAAAGGGGTTGTTCACCGTTAAATTAACTTTTAGTATGATGTAGAAGAGCGTAATATTCCGAGACAATTTGTAATCGGTTTTAGTTTTCTATTATTTGTAGTTTTTGAGTTATTTAGCTTTTTATTCAGCAGCTCTCCAGTTTGTAATTTCAGCCATCTGGCTGCTATGGTCATAATTACCTTAGTAACTATGCATTGAGTTGGATAAGAAACAGGAATATGAATAGGAGAGGGTCTGAATAGAAAGATGAGCAATTAAAAGTACCTTTGGAGCCTTACAGAGCACTTGTTTTTTAGATGGAGTCAGTGACCCCCATTTGAAAGCTGGAAAGAGCCAGAAGAAGAAGTCAAATAATTAAAAAACTATAGAAAAAATGAAGACCAATTGAAAAATTGCTTAGAATTAGCCATTTTATAACATACTAAAGTTCACTGAAAGGTGAACCAACCCTTTAAAGCAGGGATCCCCAAACTTTTGAACCTGTGAGCAACATTCAGAAGTAAAAAGAGTTGGGGAGCAACATTAGCATTAAAAATGTTCTTGGGATGCCAAATAAGTGCTGTGATTGCCCATTTGGTAGCCCCTATGTGGACTGTCAACCTAGATTGACGCTCTGTTTTGCAGTGCACCTGGTTTTTATACAACTAAAACTTGCCTCCAAGCCTGGAATTCAAAAATAAGCCCCTGCTTTGAGGCCACTGGGAGCAACATCCAAGGGGTTGAGGAGCAACATGTTGCTCACGAGCTACTGGTTGGGGATCACTGCTTTAAAGGGATCCTGTCATGGGAAAACATGTTTTTTTCAAAACGCATCAGTTAATAGTGCTACTACAGCAGAATTCTGCACTGAAATCCATTTCAGATTTTGTTATATTCAATTTTGAAATCTGACATGGGGCTAGACATATTGTCAATTTCCCAGCTGCCTCCAGTCATGTGACTTGTGCTCTGATAAACTTCAGTCACTCTTTACTGCTGTACTGCAAGTTGGAGTGATATCACCCCCTCCCTTCCCCCCCAGCAGCCTAACAACAGAACAATGGGAAGGTAACGAGATAACAGCTCCCTAACACAAGATAACAGCTCCTTGGAAGATCTAAGAAAGTAAAAGCCAAGTCCTACTGAGACTGATTCAGTTACATTAAGTAGGAGAAATAACAGCCTGCCAGAAAGTAATTCATCCTAAAGTGCAGGCACAAGTCACATGACTGGGGCAGCTGGGAAACTGACAAAATGTCTAGCCCCATGTCAGATTTCAAAATTGAATATAAAAAAATCTGTTTGCTCTTTTGAGAAATGGATTGCAGTGCAGAATTCTGCTGGAGCAGCACTATTAACTGATATATTTTGGAAAAAACATGTTTTTCCATGACAGTATCCCTTTAAGGAACAGCCACAAGTAGGATATTACCATTGCTGTATATTCAATGCTGAACACTGTCTTCACTCCTTTTCACAATATTGTTTTCATCATTAGGACCCCTCTAGTTCCCTGGGTGCCCAGGGAAAGACCAAATGACTAGGTGCATAGACTGATGGTCTAGATTAGCCGTTAAGTAGCGGAACAAGCCTGCACTGCACCCACCTGTTCTGGTTTAGGCTGGATCATTCTTGTTCCGAAGCAGCTGTCCCAGGGACTCTGTAATCCTACTCGGGATACTGTATATTCATTCTCCTTGTCATATTTCCTCTGGGCTTTCATTTGTAACACAATGGCTTTGGCGTCTGGTCCTTTTGCACAGAAGAGACAACAGCCTTGCCCCTGTGGAACTTGTGCAGTTATCCTACATTATCATCAGAAAATTCAGTTAAAAGTAGACTCCACCCAAAAATTGTCTTTGCAACACACAATAAAAAATGAATAGACCTGGAGGATAAATGGCTACCTATAACATTGTTTCAAGAGTCAGAACCATAGAAAAGGGAAGGGATAAATAAATACTGTTTGCAAAATTGTATAACTGACTTCAGTGGGATATGTTAGGCCTAAAGTTATGATGTTATTTTCAGTGTTAATCTGTGTTTAGAAAAGGTGTGTATTGTTTTTTTGAATTATGAACACTTTTAATATACCAATGCCACTGGTATGAAGAAGAGGCACATCTGTCTAGAAGTCCCTGCGCCAGCATGAGGAAGAGCTAAACTTTTCTAAAAGTCTGTGCCACTGGTGTGAGCAAATTGTAGGCCTGTCAAGAAGCCCATGTCTCTGGTATGACCTATACATAGACCCATACCATGCCACCAAGAAAAGGAACAGGTAGGCCCATATAGAAGCCTGTGCCACTGGCATGAGGAACAGATAAGCCTATCTAAAGTCCTGAGGCACCAGGATGTAGAAAGGGTAGGCCTTTCCAGAAGCCCATGAACTTCTGTCTTCTTATGGATTGTCTAAAAGTCCATGCCACAACTATGAAGAATAAGTAGGCCTGTTGAGAAGCCAATGCCACTAAATATGAGGAAAAGGTAGGCCTGTCTACAGGCCCATGCCACCAATATAACAAACAGGAAAGCTTGTCTTAAAGTCTGTGCCACTGGAAAAAGGTAAACACATGAAACCGGTATGAAGAACAAGTAGGACTTTCTAAAAGGCCATGCCACAGCTAAAGAAAAAATAGGCCTGTCAAGAAACCTATGCCTCTGGTATGATGAAAATTTAGTCCTGTCTAGATGTCTCTATAAGCTCATGAAGCTGGTATGAGCAACAGGTAGGACTGTCTAAAGGTCCATGCCACAGCTATGAAGAATAGGTAGGCCTGCCAAGAAGCACATATCACTGGTTTGATGAACATGTAGGCTTATCTAGAAGCCAATGTCACTAGTGTGAGGAAAATGTAGGCCTGTCTAGAAGCCCATACCACTAGTGTAAGGAAGCCTATGCCATTGGTATAAGAACAGACTAGAAGTATGTACCACCCATATATGGAGCAGGTAGACCTGTCTAAAAGCCCATGACACAGCTCTGAGGAACAGGTAGACCTGTCTAGAAGTCAATGCCACCAGTTTAAAAAACCCATGGCCATTGATGAAGAACAGGTAGGCCTATCTAGGCACCTACAAAACTGATACGAGGAACAGGTACACCTGTATGAAAAGAACATTGACCAATATTAAAGTAATACTGATGCTAAAAAAACTATTTTTGAAAATATGAATGTACACTAAAAGTTATCTATAGATCATGTTGCAGTACTGTTTTTTGCTGAGAGGTCTGTTTTTGTAAATAATTTTTAGCTGATCTTCCTAAACCTGACTGTTTTGCCAACCTGACTGTCCCCTCTTAACCTGTCAGTTAAAGTTTCTAATGCTAACGGAGTTCTGCTGCACAAATCTGGCAGCCCCCTCATAGACGAGCACAGGGAGTCAGATGGGTAATGTAAAAGTTTTGAGCAAATACTTTATGGCAAAATTATAAGTAGCAAACAAAGCCAATGCAACAATAGATGTAAAAATGGTTTAATTTCTGGTGTCAGTATCTCTTTAAGAACAGCTAGGGCTCTAGATGCCCATAAAAACAGTATGAGTAACAGGCAGGACTATCTAGAAGCCCATACCACAGCTATGATAAATAAGTAGGCCTGTCAAGAAGCCTATGTTCATTCTACACATAATGATAAAACTGACAGCCACACATAATACTTTATAAGACCAATGTCAGCTTTGATTAGACTGGAGGAGGAAGTTAAGGGCCTACAAGCTATGGAGGAGTTAATTCTTCTGAACCACGGAAGGTGAGAGAGACTTAAGTGGAGGGAAGGCCTCCTGTGGACAGCAGAGATAGAGAGGGAGCTCATTAAAAGTGACTGCAGATATAAGACGCTCTGTGAAATCTCTTCTGGGCGGCTTTGCCTAGAAATACTAGATCATATCTCATGCCTTAATCTGACACATCTCTGTGCTCAAATTAAAGGTGCACCAAAGCCTGCAGAGTTACTTCCTATTTACGGCAAATTAATGTGATCAGTCTCTGTAATTTAAGGAGGTCCCCAACACAAAAAGAAATTATAGACCTTTTATCCTACAAATGTGTAGGGCCTATATAAACGTCTTAGAGCCCCCCCACACACAAAGACGACAACTGGCTACAAATATTTCACTCACAGACACATAGCCCCATATTTATTAAAGCACAATACGCCTATTTTGTTTTGTCGAGTCAGGAAAGGAAATTAGGGGTCATCAATGGAGAGCCGTGGGGTCTATTTCCTCTATAGTTACGCCACCATCTGAAAAATACTATTGTTTCCTGAGGCCGGATTGTGGTTTCAAGGAAAAGAAAATTCTGTGGCAGGTGCTCTTTAAGGGCACTTGCTCCACGTTATGAAAAGATCTGGTAACCCCCAAGTCCCAAGCCTTCTACATAATAGACCAGGGCTGGGCCAAGGTATTTTGGCACCCTAGGCAAGGGCTTCAATCAGTGCCCCCCACCTGGTGCATTACCATTTCCCACCTTACCATTCATATAGCCCCCTGTACCTGTGCCAGCAGCCAATATGTTGCCCCATTTGTACCTGTGCCAACGGCAGTCAATCCCTCAGATTACTCCCAAGACCCCAATCTGTACCTGTGCCAGTATAAGACAAAACATCCATCATATTTTTACCCCAATCTGCGGCAGCCCAAAAAATCCATCATATTGCCCCTAATTTGTACCTGTGCCAGCAGGAGCCAAAAAGCCATCATGTTGCCCCAAACATCTGTGTACCTGTGCCTGCAGCCACCATATTGCCCCATGAACCTGAGCCTGCAGCAGCCAATCCCTCACATTGTCCCCAATCTGTACCTCTGCCAGCAGCAGCCAAAAATCCATCATATTGCCTCCAAATCATCTGTTTACCTGTGCCAGCAGCAGCCAAGATGTTGCCCACAAATATTTACCTGTGCCAGCAGCTGCCATGAGGGAGTGCTTCTGCCTGCAGTACTAATCACGGGCAAGAGGGGGTTGGAACAGGCAGTTTATAAAATTGAAAAACTAAGGCCAAGAAAATCAGGGTTTAAAAAAAAGAAAGAAAAAAAATCCCCTTATAAGTGCGCCCCCCCACCCATGATTGCACCCTAGAAGGGCGCCTACTCTGCCTGACCCTAGTTCCGGCCTTGTAATAAACCCCCCAGTTGTAACGTAGATACAAAACTCACAACTATTAGTCTCCAGGGCAGTTATTCTGTAACTCTGCAGCTGTTGCTGAACTACAGGTGAGTAATGAGAAATGTCTATTCCAAGGATAATTAGAGAGGAAATGTGCAAAGTGATTATATAACAGCCCCCAGGATGTATTTCTATATAAATCTAAATAAATCTATATATATGTGGTAGCTGCAATGTGGGAGGCAGTGAAGACGTCAGTACTTACACAATTAAATGAATATATTGATAGTGGGGGGCAGCCATGCTAAGGGCCGATCTCTGGCTCATGAAGTGAGTGAAGTAATGCCCTTGGACCAATAAAGGCCGTTTTATTTAAAATTGCGGGTGCTGGACTAATTTTTTCATCATGAAGTGTTAACAAAAGAGCTGATACCCCCAACCATCTTTTATTAATAATCCCAGAACCTATATGGGCAGTGAATTATCAGTGCCCCCCATGAGGAGAACTTCCAAGGCAATCAACCCCCTAACTGCAAGCGGAATCACAAAGCTATTTCCTTTCAGACAGTCGGTTGGGGATTGCGCAGGAAGTGAGGTGAACTTCTGTCTCAGCATCTTGCCTTTAATTAATTGAGTAATTCTTTTTCTTGCGCTCTGCCCGACTCGCTGTTTCCTTCGTCTGCGTGAGACACTGAGCCAGCAGAAGAGGTGCGAGAATTTACCCAGCAAAAAATCACTCATAATAATGCTGAGGAGGGTAAAAAATCCCTCGCCTTAAGCTCAACTCATTTGCTGCTCTGCAACTGCAAATATCACTAACTCCTGAGGGGTTCCTCATATCTAGGTGTGTTTTTCCCTCACTGATTCACTGATACCATGTGACACACAGACAGAATGATGGGTAAGTGGGAGGGGCCTGTAACAAGTAGTTTATGTGAGGGGTTCCTCATATCTAGGTGTGTTTTTCCCTCACTGATTCACTGATACCATGTGACACACACATAGAATGATGGGTAAGTGGGAGGGGCCTGTAACAAGTAGATTATGTGAGGGGTTCCTCATATCTAGGTGTGTTTTTCCCTCACTGATTCACTGATACCATGTGACACACAGACAGAATGATGGGTAAGTGGGAGGGGCCTGTAACAAGTAGTTTATGTGAGGGGTTCCTCATATCTAGGTGTGTTTTTCCCTCACTGATTCACTGATACCATGTGACACACACATAGAATGATGGGTAAGTGGGAGGAGCCTGTAACAAGTAGTTTATGTGAGGGGTTCCTCATATCTAGGTGTGTTTTTCCCTCACTGATTCACTGATACCATGTGACACACACATAGAATGATGGGTAAGTGTGAGGGGCCTGTAACAAGTAGTTTATGTGAGGGGATCCTCATATCTAGGTGTGTTTTTACCTCACTGATTCAGTGATACCATGTGACACACACATAGAATGATGGGTAAGTGGGAGGGGCCTGTAACAAGTAGTTTATGTGAGGGGGTTCTTCATATCTAGGTGAGTTTTTCCCTCACTGATTCACTGATACCATGTGACACACACACATAGAATGATGGGTAAGTGGGAGGGGCCTGTAACAAATTGTTTATGTGAGGGGTTCCTCATATCTAGGTGAGTTTTGCTATCCCAGATACATAAGCCCAACTTGGAATGGACTCATCAGGAATAAAAAGCACTAGTTGCACCAGCATGTTATGTCAGACACACTATGGCCCTACACTTTATAGCACATTGTTACCCTCCAGCATTTCATGGCATAATCTCCCCCCCAGGAATTTCATGAGACTCTGTGAACCCCAATAGTGATGTGCAGGCCGGTCCACTACCAGCGGGCAGGTTTGGACCAACCTAGCACTCCTCTTCGTGGGTGGTGGGCGAGTTGAGCTCTTCTCCTGCTCTCCCAACCTTCAAATGCCAGCTTCCAACTTTATAGCCGCGCACCTGCTCACCCCGCCTCTTTTGTGACATCATCGTTGGGGCAGGTCTATAAAAGGAACTAGAAAGGCAGGCGCGAGTTGTGGGAGGGCGGGTTCGGGTCAGTATTTCAAGACACACTGTGGGCCCCATATCAGACCCCACAGACCCCACAGCATTTTTTATGACAAACTGTGGCCCCAGGTATTTCATGACACAATATGGGCCCCATATAATTTCATGAAAAACTGTAGGGCCCAGAGCATCTCATGACACAGCAGCAGGCCTCAATCTCGCAAGACTGTGATGAGTTCTTGGAGGGGGTTGCCAGGAAACTGAGACATTTAAGAGACAATGCGGAAGTGTGGACTATACTGTGAAAACAGGACAGTTCAGAGGTACGGTTCTATGATCAATTCATTGACACAGAATCGCTATACAGATATGGGATCCTTACCCGAAAGCCCATTATCCAGAGAGCTCAGAATTATGGGTCTCCCATAGACTCCAGCAGATTAGTAGTCAGCACAACTGCAACTCACTTCTTTGGCTGGGTGCACGTCCTCCAATGGCCACCTCCCACTGGTTGATAAAAGCTTGATAAAAGACCAGTTGGTCTGAAACGTTGCTGTAATGCCCTTGGTCCAATAAAGGCCGTTTTATTCACTAAACAGTGGGTGCTGGACTAACTTTTTTCTCCCATAGACTCCATTATATCCAAATAAACCAATTTTAGAAAAAAAATATTGATTCCTTTTTCTCCGTAATAATAAAACAGTACCTTCAACTTGATCCCAACTAAGATAAAATTAATCCTTATGGGAGGCAAAACCAGCTTATTGGGTTTATTAAATGTTTAGGAGACTTAATGTATGATGATCCAAATTACAGAAAGATCTGTTATCAGGAAAACCCCAGGTGCCGAGCATTAAGGATAACAGGTCCCATACCTGTATGTATAAAATAAAGCATAAAAGGCTGAGAGCACATAGGGACTTTACCTGCAACGTGTGTGAAGAGTCCCGACATTTTTCGTCAGGTGGAGATCGGTCGTTTGGTCGATTGGACAGGTTAGAAAATTTCTGTCGGCTGCGAGTAATATCTCTGCGTGTATTGCCGATCGTACGATTTTCAGTGGGAGACTGCCACTAACTTTGTCTATCGTACAATTGCTGTCAGGGGCAGCACATCAGCTGATCTGTTCTTTAACTACTTTATTTGGTCGGAATGGTAAGACATTGATCTGAATGGTTAGTGGTAGGTCAGGAGATGGGAAAGTCCGATCGTACGTTGATTCGTATGATTGGATCTTTGCGTCTGTGGCCAGCTTTAGACCAGTGATCCCCAACCAGTAGCTTGTGAGCAACATGTTTCTCTCCAACCCCTTGGATGTTGCTCCTAGTGCGCTCAAAGCAGGTGCTTATTTTTCATTTCCAGGCTTGGTAGCAAGATTTGGTTGCATAAAAACCAGAGCCTCTTGTAGGCTGCCAGCGCACACTGGGGCTACCTATAGCCAATCACATCCCTTATTTGACATCACCCAAGAACATTTTTCATGCTTGTGTTTCTCCTCAACTCTTTTTACAACTGAATGTTGCTCACGGGTGAAAAAGGTTGGGGACCCCTGATTTAGACCATACCCCCTTCTGCCTTAACCATGTTTAGTCACGGCTGGACACTCATCCATCCAAACCCCACCTACTTTCCAGTGAAACCCCATCCATCTTCAGTTTTGCAATGAGAATAAAGAACAATTGCAAACAATGACTTCAGTTGGAGCCATCTGCAAACTTGAAACTGCCCTACTGTGACTGTACAGGTCATATCGGGTGGTTTCCTATAATAGTCAACAGGAGGCATCAGTGGGTGGTTTCAAAGGCTTTTCCGCCAACTGAATACTCCAGTGGAGAAAACAGACCCTGAGCCCTCATGGTCAAAAGATCTGTCTCCAATGTTGGGCAATATCCACTAAAAAGGAAACACGTGGCGAGGCAAAATGCTCGCAATTGCTCTGTGTGCTAATGCACAAAAACAGGAGTCTGGAAGAATCTTAGAGCCTTCCCCAATTCCGAGGCCAGCAGTTGAACAGAAATATTTGGCGCCACATTTTTCCAATTTTCCTCTAATTAATGACAGAAATGAAGAAGGAAATTGAAGCTTGAAAATCTGGCATGAGCAGCGGAGCCGCGTAACACTGGGAAGTACGCAGGGCTTAGGGAACGGTGTGAGTACGGTGCCTTGTATAAACTCAAACAAGTGATCCAAGAGGTTTCAGCAAACCTTCCAACCCTAACGTAACCACTAGAATTACCGACAGGGCCTTGGGTATTATATAAATGGTTACGGTGCGGTGAGCGTGGAACGAGGTCAGTCAGAGGTACAATTAAATACGGCAGCGTTTCAGAGCCAAGGGGGAAAAACTCTTCACCTCACAGAAACCATAAAGGGAATTTGTGCCTGAAAGGAAAAAAATAAGTGGAAATCAAAATATAGAGCTATTTTATAACATTTGCTGACGAATATTTGTTATACTTTAACCTGTTTCCCTGTGGGAGAACGGAAAAATGCTTGTTAGTACAGGTATAGGATCCCTTATCCGGAAACCTGATATCCAGAAAGCTCCGAATTACGGAATGGCTGTCTCCCATAGACTCCATTTTATCCAAATAGTCCAAATTTTTGCAAATTATTTCCTTTTTCTCTGTAATAATAAAACAGTAGCTTGTACTTGATCTCAACTAAGATATAATTAATCCTTATTGGAAACAAAACCAGCCCATTGGGTTTATTTAATGTTTAAATGAATTTCTAGTAGACTTAAGGCATTAAGACCCAAATTACGGAAAGATCC
Organism: Xenopus laevis; assembly: GCF_017654675.1. Classification (NCBI taxonomy): domain Eukaryota; kingdom Metazoa; phylum Chordata; class Amphibia; order Anura; family Pipidae; genus Xenopus; species Xenopus laevis. The sequence goes on along the minus strand of NC_054385.1, from coordinate 128,005,101 downwards.
GTTATCCGTAAAATCCCAGGTCCGGAGCATTCTGGATAACAGGTCTTATACCCGTATGACAAAATAACTGTACATGTAGGTGGGCTCTTAGTTATATAGAACTTTACATAGTTGCGTAACGAGATGTTACTGGGCCCCACAGCAAATTAATTTTAGGGTCCCCAACTTAACCAGAGGTTGTCCTTTTTTTACAAATATATGTTTAAATTGCTCATTATTTAGGGCTTCATGGGGCCCCTGTAGCCAAGGGGCCCCCTGCAGCCGCTGGGTCTGCTTCCTCTGTAGTTACACCCCTGACTTTGTATAAAGCATTGGTGCATCGGAATCTAGCCCTTACTTATAGGGTCCCCATACCCCTGAGACCTACATACTACAACAGACTCTGAATTTACATCCACCCCCATGAGGATGTAGACTCCTCTCTAGAGTTTCCATCTTTGCCAGGGACTAAACCCAAACAAAGGGGCGGGGCAGATAGCATTGGGGTGGAGCAGTGATGTTCTTCAGGTGGGCATGATGACATCAGAGATGATGTCATGGAGTTATGATGGCGGGTCAAGGTTATCGCATCACTTATATTCAATTTGTTGGATTTCTGTCCAGTTTTCGCAATGTTTTAAATGGGATAGTTTTGAACGGACCTTTGACAAACTGGGAAGTCCAGTTGAAACCCACATGGCTGGAAACCCTATCTCTATCTATTCTGCCCCATGCGTAAGACCAATCTCTTAACTATAGATATGGGATCAATTATACAGAAATCCGTCATCCAGAAAGCTTTGAAATACAGCAATGCTCATTTAGAAAAACTATTTCTTCTTTTTGATTGATTTGCTTATTTCTGTTTCTGTAATAACAAGAAATTAACTGCACTTGATAACAACTAAGGCACGTCAAGGTGAGTGCCTTTGTATTTCATTGGTTTTCATTTATTGGCCAGATTATTGTTCCGGTTTCACATGGCTGAAAACCGAACAAAAAGTTGAGACCTGAACAGGCCTTAGAAAAACCGAACAGTTCGGGTCAAAACCGAACAGGTGGCAACCCTACTCCTCTCTTACCTTATATTCACTCTGGAGTAGGATGTGAGTAACATGATCCTACCAGTCACATGGGATAGTAGAGGTTTCCGCCATTTTTCATCTCGTCCTTTCAGGCAGGTTCCTTACTTTGCTTACTAGGGAGCACGCCTCATACATGACAAAAGCCTCACAAATCCTACTCAGCGCCAAACACTGCATTCCAGTGGATCTCGTTGCTACTTTTTCTGTGGAAACAATATGTTTATAACTAATTTTTAATCTGACTTCACTGGCATTTTCTGAATTGGTCGCAATAAAAAACATTGAAGGCTGCTACCATACTGGACGCCACCGTGACTCTTACCGACAATCCATATTCGCAAACAATAATAAATATTCCAAGCATTCTGTCAGTGCAATATTTCATTAAAGATTAGTGGAATATAGAATAACTATATTTTTTATTCTCTACACAGGCTGGGCCTGTGGGCTTGGTGGACGTGGATTATTGACAGAGAAGAAAAGAGCAGCTGTCGTCGGTACAGAGGGGTGTGTGTAAGAGGAGCGTGCCCCCTCAGGTATTTGGATGAGGCGCTGTATATGGGATGGGGTGTGAGCAAATACACTTGGCAGCGCATGAAAGAGATGCAGCCGCTTAAACAGAAAGGGGCTGCAGCTGTCTCTGCCCTTCAGAATCTCTGATTTGCTAAAACAGTACGTATTCTGAAACTAGCTTGTTATTCCAATACTCCACTCACTGGCCAGGGGAAACACAGGTATAATGAGTAATTTGGCTAATGAATTATAGCCCCCAGAATAGTGGTCAGCAGGGACTTGTACACTCAAAAGAGAAGGGCCGATGATACTAACATCTCACAATAATGAAAAGGTTCATTAACCAGGATCCCTAGCTGCAGAGACGACTCTCGGCACAAGAATTAAAGAAAAACTATAACCCTAAAATGAATACTTGAGCAACAGATTGTTTATATCAAATAAAGTGGCAAATTAAAGAATCTTACCAAACTGGAATATATACTTATTTATCTTGAGCTGCCATTTTGTGATAGTCTGTGTGCTGCCTCAGAGATCTCCTGACCAGAAACAATGCAGCTCCAACTGTAACAGGAAGAAGTGTGGAAGCAAAAGACAGAACTTTGTCCATTAATTGGCTCATGTGACCTAACAAGTATGGTTTATGTGCACATTCAATCGTAGGATCCCAGGGGGAGGCCCATAGTTTTTAAAATGGCAATTTTGCAGTTAGGATTACCCAATAGCACATACTACAAAAAAAGTATATTATTATGACAATGGTTCATTTACATGAGCTGTTTTATGCAATATATTTGTATAGATACCTACTTTGTTTGGGGTTTTCCCTTTAAACCGTGTTCTCATATTGAGAATCTGAACTTCATTAGAAAATATATCAACCCTAAAAACTCATAAGCTCCTATAGCATCTACATTTCTGTATACAAGCCCCAACCACTTGATGCAAGATGGTTCCTTGGCTGGGGGCACCTAACCCAAAAACTATATACTACTAATGAGTGTGTGAGAAAATTTTCAATCCTTACCAGCTGCTCCCCATCCCAACCCTGACCAAAGTCCTTTTCTTCTACTTTATGACCTTTACCTGGCTCGGCTCCAGCCTGATGACCCATATAAGGGTGGGAACAGCCATAAAAGGGCAATGGACAGCGCTATTACATCAACTAAGGGCGGACACCAGTGCCGAACTGGGCTGGTGGGACACCAGGAGAAAATGTGTGGGCCCTGGCCCATGTAGGCTTCACTGGCTCAAGTCTTGTGTGACACTTCCCCTTGACCTCCCATCTGTCCCTGTTTGCGGCTGCAAGAAGATGAAGGTACTCACAGGGGGGGCGGAGCGGGGTTGTGTTTGGGGCAGGGGGTTTCCAGTTGATGCAGGTTGACACCCAACACTTGTATCCTGTGGATTTTCCAGTCAACCATCTCAACACTACTAAATACCGCCTCCTGTATATATATATCTATATATATATTTTACCTTAGCAACCAGGCAGTGGCTTGATGAAGAGGCTGGAAGATGGATAGCGAGGCCTGAATAGAAAGATACAAAGTAGTTAGCTGGCCAACTACGTCAAAGTCATCCCATATCTGGCCAGTCTTACACTCATTTTCATCTGATTCTTTAAGAATTCTATTGCTTCAGTGACCAGCTCCATGTTGTAGCTCCCACCCTCTCCAGCTATAGTCAGGTGATCCCACTGGTGTCTAATAAAAGGGCAGCCAAGTTTGGGAGTTTTACTTTGAAAGCAGCAAGTAAGTTGCAGTTAAAACATAGTCGTCCCTTTGTAAAATGTATAATGAAGCAATAGAATTCTTAATGAATCAGATGAAAATGAGCGTAGGACTGGCCAGATATGGGATGACTTTGACGTAGTTGTTCAGCTTAAATATATTGCAATATATGGACAAACAATCCCTGTTTTGTTTAAAGGGTAAGGCATTTTTCAGTAGCAGTATGCACAAAATGTCTCTGTCTTAAATATATTGATAATGGGTTGAGTGTTGAGGACTCTTGTAATTGTCTATATATATATATATATATATATATATATATATATATATATATATATATATATATATATATATATATATATATATATATATATATATTAGACAGTGGAGGAGTCGGGACGCTCGTCACTAGGTTCAAAAAATGCCTGGGTGCAGTGTGCTAAATTTTAGAATATCTATACACAAAGAAGGTCTGCACTCTCAGGTCTTAAATAAAATGAAAATGTTTTATTAACTATAGGACTAACGTTTCGGCCTCTCCGAGGCTTTTCTCAAAAAAGAAAGGCCTCGGAGAGGCCGAAAGGTTAGTCCTATAGTTAATAAAACATTTTTATTTTATTTAAGACCTGACAGTGCGGACATTATTTGTGGATATATATATATATATATATATATATATATATATATATATATATATATATATATATACAGTATATATATATATATATATAGTGAATAAAGTACCCCCTCTTGTAAATTATAAGGATTTTATAAGTCACTGTGGTGAACTTCTAATATCCTCATATTTTGCAACTGGGGGTACTTTATTTATTATTATAATACACAAGTTTCAGTGAGTCATGTGACAGAAATGACATCAGAACTCACCGTTTATAACTGATGACATCAGGACTCACCGTTTATAAGGATATAATTTACAGGATATTCATGGCTCTTGTGTATTATATCTACATATATAAAAATACAGACCAACTGCAAATTGTCGCCGTCTACATCTTACAAAAATCCCCCCACAATAAATAGATCATGAAAAGATCAATTACTGAACACCCACTAGAGCTTTTCACTCAGTTCCCCTGTAACGGGAAAGTTCTAGTAACACACACATGTCTATGTAGTTGACATTTCAGTGTAATTAGAAAGTTGTGCCCCAGAGGAAACAAGTTCTCAGATATCCCACTTCTGCCACCCACTTACAAGCCTTTCTACTCTTTCTTCTGCTTCTACCTATTGCTTCTGCTCTTAGGTGACATTTCTCCAAACCGTGGAGCCCTGAAATATTTAAAGGTAATCTGTGGTCAAAATGGAGGAAAAAATAGTTTCTTTTGCTTGAAACAATAAGTAATATCGTGTTATCTGGGAAGGGAAATTGACTCAACCGACTTCAGAGATGCTTCTGTTCTTATTTCCATAATGTTGAACAATGTTCAAACGTCAGACACTTTGGGGCAGATTTATCAAGGGCAAATTTCGAATTTGAAAAATTTCGAAATTCTAATTCAAAAAGACCGGCCGAAATTTATTAAAAAAATATCAACGTTTTTTTTGTAGCTGAATAGTCCGTATTTGTTCGAATTATTTTGAATCAAAGTATTTTCCATCAATTGACTCCAAATAGATTCTATGAGGCCCCCATATGCTAAAACAGCATTTCGGCAGGTTTTAGATGGCGAACAGTCAAAGTAAAAATTTTAAAGAGACAGTACATGAGAAATTTTCTATATTCGAATTTTCATTTTTTTTTTTTTAAATTCGAATAAAATTTGGACTATTCTCTAGTCGAAGTACACAAAAATTAGCCATGCAAAAGTATACACCCCCTTAACCATTTTACACTGACATGTTCCCCTGCTCTTTTTTACAGTAGGGAGGCATCAAATCCTCAATATGTTTGAGGCTAAAACAAATGGTTTTCCTACCTGAAGATTAACAGGGACCCAGGGAACAACCAAAAATAAACAAATTAGACAGGAAATCCATTGGCGAGCCTTTGCTTGCACAGCACTTCATCATTACACCTGTAGGCTGATTGGCGTCATGTTTATGGGTAACCCTGAGCCCATAGTGCAACTGTTTCCTGTTTGATGCTGAGTGCACTCATTTGTTGCTCTTACAATATGAATGTGAATGTGGCTCTTCTTTTGGCTTCTCGTTCCCCTGGGTTGCCACATCCTATCTGTTTGCATCCAAGTGCGTTCGGGAAACCAAAGATTTGCTGACTGGAATCAGGTGCAGGCTCGGCCGGGTCGGCCTCTTAACCCTAATCTGCCATTGAAGTGTTTTTCAGGGGACAAGTAACTGAGATTCAGAGGGCAGCACAGAAAGTGGCAGGGATTAAATATAAGTTGTCATAAAATATACAAGGTAGCTTTAAAAAATATACTTGAATTGTGAAGTTGTTTACACTTGAACAGCATCTGATCCCCATTGTAAGCAGCAGTCCTGTCCTGCTTTATGGCAGCTGAGATTCTAGCTATCTGTATAACAGAACATTCTGTCCCAGTGGCTGCACAGATCCTATCTGATCCCCAATGTAAGCAACAGTCCTGTCCTGCTTTATGGCAGCTGAGATTCTAGCTATCTGTATAACAGAACATTCTGTCCCAGTGGCTGCACAGATCCTATCTGATCCCCATTGTAAGCAGCAGTCCTGTCCTGCTTTATGGCAGCTGAGATTCTAGCTATCTGTATAACAGAACATTCTGTCCCAGTGGCTGCACAGATCCTATCTGATCCCCATTGTAAGCAGCAGTCCTGTCCTGCTTTATGGCAGCTGAGATTCTAGCTATCTGTATAACAGAACATTCTGTCCCAGTGGCTGCACAGATCCTATCTGATCCCCATTGTAAGCAGCAGTCTTGTCCTGCTTTATGGCAGCTGAGATTCTAGCTATCTGTATAACAGAGCATTCTGTCCCAGTGGCTGCACAGATCCTATATGATCCCTACTGGAAGCAGCAGTCCTGTCCTGCTTTATGGCTGAGATTGCAGCTACTGTATCTTCACAATTGAGTATTCTGTCACCGTGACACAGGGCCTCCTAAATGAAGACGACTGAGGGGCCCTGGTTCTGCAATTTTACTTGTTACAACACATTCCCCAGCTAATAAAAAAACAATGTCTGGTCAATCTGATTTAGATATGTATATAATGTTTAGTGACAAAAACTGCCTCTTATCTAGGGGTCAGATAATTTCAAAGATCCTCAGGGGTGTGCCCAAGTTGGCTGGTCTATATACATTATTCTAAGCACCAATCGCAGCATCCCGTGGGTTTTCTTGTAGTCCTTATTGACCCAACCATAGCAATAACCAACAGACACAAATCCCCTTAGTGACAGGCATCAGGGATTCTCTATTTAATTGTCACTGAGGAGCGATAAACGAGCATTACGGCTGATGAGATCTGACAGCTTTTTACCAAATCCTTTTTATTTCATGGCAGAAGCAGCCTGGGAGGCATTTTAGCAGTCGGGTCAGAGCCAATTCAGTATTAAAGCACGTATCAGTCGCCTTTCTTCTCTTCTGACTTGCTAAATGGACTATCTGACAGTCTTGTCTATGCAGATCCACCGCAGGTGACACATATCTCAGAGAAATGATGGACTCAAATGTATTCTGCATTCACGGTTTGATCTGAGCTTTCAAGTTGGGATAACCATCCTGAAATTACAGTCAATCTGCTTCGCTGCATGGCTGCCGCTCCATCCTGAGGGGAAGCACAGGGTTTTTTTTTTTGGTTTGTTTTTGTTTCCCTTCCTGCCCTCTGTATAACCCTATCTTACATCAACATTCTGAATATCACTTTCTATTATCATTTATCTTAAAACTGTGTTAAAAAAATGTAAAATCGTTATATTTACATGTAAAGTTTTAAAAGGGGAGGTCTGTTAAATAGCTGGCTTCTGCTACATTGCTTCAGGAGGCAGAACCAGCAGGGAGCTGAGAATATAAAGTCAAACAGATATTTGTTTAAATTACATTTACAATCAATGTTTTTTTATTGTATAGTTGCATCTTTTTATCTCGCAAATATCAGCTTTTGGGTAGAGAGTCAATTTTCAAAATCAAAGCTGCAATTTCAGACTTAATTTACCATGGTCTTTTACCCTAAATGCAGTGTTTTTGCTAATTATGTTGTAAATTTGGGTGCGTTGGGAGTTGCAATGGGATCACTTTTAGCATTTAATGATTAAATGACATTAGCATGTCATTGGGTGCAAATCTGGTGCGCCTATTGACGTATCATGCGGAGGAAATCCTGGAATTACCAACGGATGTGGACAGCTTTAGGGTTCTCCAGTTTCAGTAGGCATAATTCCAACAGATTAGATGGGATGGACATACAGTACTAGAACACAGCGCAGTTGCACTTGTGGTTGTGTTTGTAAATGAGTCCTAAAATTATCAACGGTGGTCCGGGCATAAGAGGATGTTGCTGGGACATTCCATGGGTGTGGCCAAAAAACTCTCAAATCTTACGTCTAGGTGGTTGGCATTCAAGGTTGCTGAAGGACATGGTGTATATCTGCATTGCCACATCACTGTTCCACCCAAACCATTGGAAGGAGTGAAGTGGCGTAACTAGAACCACATGGGCTCTGACGCAGGATTTGTCATGGCCTCCTCATCCCTCACCCATGCATACAACTGCATGTTCCTTTATCTGTCCATCCTGATAGGCACATCGATGTGTCTCCATCAGGCCTGGGGCTGACCAAAGTGCAATCATAACCCCTGCAACTTTAATAGTTACGCCACTGAAGAAGCTCCATTCCTTTCTGGGTGACCCTATTGGCATCTCTGCACAGTAATATTATAGAACCAGTTGATTACATTAATATAAAAAATCTTACTGGAAAATTCAGGTCTGAATTTGTGGGCAGGCCACAAAGGCCCAGGCCCATAGCTAATAACCTCACTGGGGAGTGGGTAGGAGTTTCCAATTACTATCAAATGGGGTCAAGTTGGGGAATGGGAGGGTTGGCAGCAGGGAGGAGGTGGCACAGCTAGGGTTTCCACCTTTTTTGCATAAACTTACCAGCCAGCAATGGGGGCAGCAACAAAAGGGGCAGGCTGCGATGTAGGAGGGGTGGGCCAGTGACAAAATAAGGGAAGAGCCATGACTTCATGGGCACTGCTGGAGGATCAGGGAAGGAGAAAAGGTGGAGGAAGGCTAAGTTTGGGGCAGATTTTGGGCAGATTGGTGTCTTAAGGGGGCAGGCTGGGGGCTGAACTTTGGACTATCATAAATTTATTGTCAATTACATTGCCGGTACATTTGTAATACTGGCCCCAGCCTCGGCAGATGTTTACCGGCTAGGCTTGTAGAATACCGACCGGGTGGCAATGCTAGGCACATGTGGGCAGCCAGCCTAGGGGTGCGCCAAACAGAAATCCACCCCTGGGAGAATTGCCAACTTTACGTCCTTTAGTATTCCAGCATTTGCACCTCAGCCCGGAGTAGATAATAATCCCTTATATATCTCAAAGACATCTACATTGTAGAGACTTTTGTGATTAGGCTAAGGTGCAACTGAAGCTGCTGGATTTCTATCATCTTGACAATTCCCCTTTAAAGCTCAAGGGAGTGACTGCTCCATGGGCATGGAGAGATAATGGCATTGTCTTTAACATACAGTACAGTGAAGGGAAAATCCTCTTCCCCTTAAGTTGGCATCTTCCCTGCAGAGTCTGGTGCTTTATTGGCGGCCCTGAGTGATTAGAATTGACGGCTAGCAGACATTAGTAGGCGGCATGATGATTTCAAGGTGAGCCTCGCTCCACCTGCTTTCAAGGGTAATTAACTTTGAAGCTGAGAGAAGGAAGACGTGGGACGGACGAGGATTGTCATTAATCCTAAACATCATCTGGCAAGTAATAAATATCAGAGAAAGGAAGCGGTCGGCTGTAGCGAAAGCACAGAGAGAAAAATGAATGATGAAACTGTCAAGACGGATCAATAAATGACAACCAGGAAAAAGAGATTTGTCCCAAGAGCTTGTAATCTAAAGTTCAGCAAGTAAAGAACTGAAGGGCAAGTAGATTTGCTCAATGTCGGCAAAAGTTAGAGACTGGAAGACCCGGGAGGACTCTATTTCACAACTAATAATAACATTTCAGTCTTTACAAAATAGGAATATTTACAAAGAAACTGGGTGTCCATGTGGATGTTCTGCCATAGAATAATACTTTGCCATAGGGCACAAAGTAACCACCAATCACTGCTTTCACTTACTACCCCTTTGCAAGTCTATTTTTTGTAGCTACCCTTCTTTTTCATAATTTTAATTCTGGAATTTTATTTAAAACTTTACAGGATTAATAAATTCAGTGCCTACATTTGCTGCCTGCAAAACGTTGCCTAGATACAGTTATCCATTAAAAGGATCAAACTGAATTTGTCAAAAGAAAATCAGCATTATTTTGAACCCTTCTTCTGGAACAAAATTACTTTTTGAGGGATCACCATTCTCAATTATTGCTGCTCACCCAGATCATTGTAATTACATCTCTGAACCTCAGGCTTTATCTGAAATGACCTATTGAGGCATCTCCATTCTTGACCATTTCTGCTTTCCTGTACCACTGTTGTTACATCACCTCATCCCTGTATCTAAAATTACCTCTTGAGGCATTATCCATTCTTGACCATTCCTGCTTACCTGAATCACTGTAATTACATAACCCAAGCTCAGCACTTACCTGAAATTACCTCTTGAGACGTCTACATTCTTAATAATTTCTGCTTACCTGAATCATTGTGGTTACATCGATTGACCTATATCTGTATCTGAAATGACCTCTTGAAGGATCTCCATTCTTGAATACTCCTGATTAAATTAATAACTGTAGTTACATTACTTGGCCTAAGCCTATATCTAAAATTATCTCTTAAGGGACCTACATTCTTGACCATTTATGTTTACCTGAATTACTGCTGTTACATACCTTAACCTCAGCGTATGTCTAAAATTATCTCTTGAGGGACCTCCATTCTTGACCACTTCTGTTTACCTAAATTACTGTTGTTACATACCTTAACCTCAACCCATATCTAAAACTTGGGTGATCTTCATTCTTCATTCTTGCTGACCTGAATTATTGGGATTTTACAACTTGACCTCACCCCATACAGTATGTTAAATTATTTGTTGAGGGATTTCCATTCCCGCTCTGTGGTACTATGTGGTACTGTGTTGACATCATTTGACCTGAGCCTAGGCCCATATCAGGTAATCCATTTTTGGCCTCTTTTGAGGCAACAAATGGTTCATTCTGAAAACAAAGCAATATGAATATCAGACAATGATGTGAGTGGATTTAAACAGAAAGATGCTTTGCTAATTTTCAATGAAAATGTCTTAACCTATGAGTCATGGTTTCAAAAGCATGGGCCCTCTGCTCAAAAATGCTCACTTGCGTATCTTTGCATAAAGGTCCAGCTGTCCCATAGGCCATATTTGGTCTCCATAACAATCTGCTCATATTTGGTCATGCCTACCCCATTAAGTAAGTTGGCCAGGTGGGGAAAGGTCAATGAAACAATTAGCTTTTCCGTGTTACTGTCTTTAATACATACTGTAAGTGGGAGGAGTGAAGAATTATAAGGTTCCTCTTAAACTACCTATGTAGCTACCATGTTCTAGCATTTAGCAGCCACAAAGTGACATATTTCACAAACTGTTGATTAATAGCGTTTGTTTGAGGATTCCCAATTGTCTCTGAAACATTCAGGAAAATATTTTTTGTGGAAGTTCAGGGATCATGAAAGTCAAATGCACAGGTCCCCAAGGTTCTGTCAGGTTAAGCTCAAGCTGTAGAACAGATGTTGGATAAAATGGTTAGATTTGTACAGCTGAATCATAGAGATTCATTTTTGACTCTGATATGTGCACAGAATAAGCCTAGGGAATTTGATGGGAAGCCGGATCCAAGAAGTACAGCATATGCCCTCAGTGCTACAAGAAAAGGCTTGAACCATGGGTAACTGTTATAGACACACAACCAGCAATTCTTGGTTGTGTATCAAGAAACACAAAAAACACACTTGTGTAAGAAATTTATTGGTACTTGAGTCACTTCAGCCTGCCCTCTTTCACTATTTAAGATTATGGAAGCTACACTGGCAATATGACTTTATACTTCTGGTCTTTGAAGCCTTTCTCTTGACTGTCTTTATAATGGATTCACACACAAGCACACATTCATTTCCCATCACAAGATCACAGCCATGCCTGCTAGATTGTTTCTTTCCTTTGTTTTTTTGTGGCCTGTTTTTATCTTCTTTCCATATTTTGAGTTTGCAATTTAACATGCTTCTCTTATAAATGCCCAAGCCCTGACCATCATGCCTTATAAAGCAATGCCCCGTGACTGGGGGAAGCAACTTCAAATTTTATTTACTTGTAAAATAAAGGAATCATTATCCTTTGTGCAAATGAAAACATATGCTAACACATTTGTGGCTTTTGAATACATTCTGAACACCCATTGTAAAAGCTTCTTCCTCTCTCATTTTTTACATTTTTTCTTCCCTTTTAAATATTAAGAACCTAAATTCCAAAATAATTCTTTCTTTCCCCAAGCAAATTGTGGTTTGTTATGAACGAATGACATTGGTTCTCTGGTCATTACACTGGTTCTTATTATGGAGGCCACACACAATGGTCCATGGTCTCATTTTAAAGGAACAGTTCAGTGTGAAAATAAAAACTGGGTAAATAGATACAGTAGGTTGTGCAAAATAAATGTTTCTAATATAGTTAGTTAAGCAAAAATGTAACGTATAAAGGCTGAAGTGACTGGATGTCTAACAAAATAGAACAGAAAACTATGTCCTGCTTTTCAGCTCTCTAACTCTGAGTTAGTCAGTGACTATAAGGGGGGCCACATGGGACATAACTGTTCAATAAGTTTGCAATTGATCCTCAGCATTCAGCTCAGATTCAAAAGCAAACAGTTATGACCCATGTTGCCCCCTTCAAGTCATTGATTGGTTACTGCCTGGTAACCAATCAGAGGAAACCAAGAGAGCTGAAAAGCAGGAAGTAGTGTTCTGGCTATTATGTTAGACATCCAGTCACTACAGCCTTACATTTTTGGCTTACATATTTTATTTTATTTTATTTTGCACATCTATTTACCCAGTTTTAATCTTTATTTTTATACCGAACTGCTCCTTTAATATAGTTTTACATATTTTTGGGGACCAATGTGAAATCAGTGGAACGTAGTTTCCTCTTGGGCACCAATGTGAAGTCAGTGCAATGTATCAGTTTACTCTTGGGGACCAATGAGAATTCAGTGGAACATATCAGTTTTCTCTTGGGGGCCAATGTAAATTCAGTAGAACAAATTAGTTTCCTCTTGGGGACCAATGTGAAGTCAGTGGAATGTATTAGTTTCCTCTTGGAGACCAATGTGAATTCAGTGGAACGTATTGGTTTCCTCTTGAGGACAAATGTGAATTCATTAGAACATATCAGTTTCCTCTTGGAGACCAATGTGAATTCAGTGGAACGTATTGGTTTCCTCTTGAGGACAAATGTGAATTCAGTAGAACATATCAGTTTCCTTTTGGGGACCAATGTGAATTCAGTAGAACATATCAATTTCCTCTTGGGGACCAATGTGAATTCAGTGGAACGTATTGGTTTCCTCTTGAGGACAAATGTGATTTCAGTGGAACGTATCAGTTTTCTCTTGGGGACCAATGTGAAACAGTGGAACAAATCAGTTTCCTCTTGGGGACCAATGTAAAGTCAGTGGAACATATCAGTTTCCTCTTGGGGACCAATGTGAATTGAGGGGAATGTATCAATTTCCTCTTGTGGACCAATGTGAATTGAATGGAATGTACCAGTTTACTCTTGGGGACCATAATGAAATTAGTGTAACATATCAGTTTCATCTTAGGTACCCATGTGAATTCAGTAGAACAAATCAGTTTCCTCTTGGGGAACCAATGTGATTTCAGTGGAACGTATCAGATTTCTCTTGGGGACCAATGTGAATTGAGGGGAATGTACCAGTTTACGCTTGGGGACCATTGAGAATTCAGTGGAACATATCAGTTTCCTCTTAGGGACCCACGTGAATTCAGTGGAACATATCAGTTTCCTCTTTGGGACCCATGTGAATTCAGTGGAGCATACGTTTCCTTTTGATGTCCGCCAAAGGTGGGGGGAATCCTAAAATCAGGGGATGCATACAGCTCAAACCGGGGGATCCAAACTGTAATGGGGTAACAGAGTGCTCCAACCTGCCTCATGAACCATCACAAGGTTCTGGTTTCACATTATTATCTTAGGGCATTGATGAGGTCCATTTTGGGATCATTAGCTTTAGCTAATTCCGACAGCCCTGGCCATACCCGTGCTCTGTATAATTTCTGTGCTGTTAAATTCAGCCTTGAAATTGCTAAAATCAACACAGAAACAAGCATGCTATATTTGGGAGCCTATTTAGGTTTAAAAAAAATCTGTAGTCACCAAGTATAGACAGAATGAACGAAGGCGACTGAAAACAGACACTTTTTTTGGTGTGAGATGACATCATTGTTAATTATAGGCTGCAGTTACCGCACACCACAGGTCTATGTATAGAACAGGGCAACAGCTCAAGTCTTTGGCTCCAGGGTTATCTCTTAGTAAGATATAGATCCTTGTATTCTAAAAAGATTTGAAATTTTGATAAATGTTTTACTGGTTTTGTGGTCACTGAGTTATTTAACTTTTTTTGGCTATTATGTCTGATATTTAAAAGGCTATCTGGTTACTAGGATGAATGTCTGTGGGTAATTTTATAGGTTAACTTTCTCTTTAAATAATATTAAATAATTAAGCCTTTTATTTTGAAATCCACTAAAATTACTCTAAAAAACCCCCATAATAGCATACCTTTCCCCCTGAATTCAGATGTATTTAATTTCTCTATTACAGGCAGTTCAATAACAGATCTTTTAGTTACTTCATTGTCTAGCATGAATTTCTATCCCTTTTGCTTTCTGAGCATTCCTTGTCTCTCTGACAACGAAGACCTCAAAGGTGCCAACTAGCCATGCTCAGTGCCTCTGCTCCAATGGAATCAGGCATGTGCAGTAGGCCTGGGGTATTATTCATGGAATTGGTACTGTATTTTTTTGTCCATGTGTTCTGGGGTATTATATATGGAATTGGCACTGTATTTATCCTGCTATGTGTTCTGGGGTATTATACATGGAATTGGCCCTGTATTTATCCTGCTGTGTGTTCTGGGTATTATACATGGAATAGGCCCTGTATTTATCCTGGAGTGTGTTCTGGGGTATTATACATGAAATTGGCTCTGTATTTATCCTGCTGTGTGTTCTGGGGTATTATATATGGAATTGGCACTGTATTTATCCTGCCGTGTTTTCTGGGGTATTGTGCATGAAATTAGCACTGTATTTTTCCTGTTGTGTGTTCTGGGTATTACAAGTGGAATTGGTACTGTATTTTTTTGGCCGTGTGTTCTGGGTATTATACATGGAATTGGCTCTGAATTTATCCTGCTGTGTGTTCTGGGGTATTATACATGGAATTAGCCCTGTATTTATCCTGCTGTGTGTTCTGGGGTATTATACATGGAATTGGCACTGTATTTATCCTGCTGTGTGTTCTGGGGTATTATACATGGAATTGGCACTGTATTTATCCTGCTGTGTGTTCTGGGGTATTATACATGGAATTGGCACTGTATTTATCCTGCTGTGTGTTCTGGGGTATTATACATGGAATTGGCACTGCTGTGTGTTCTGGGGTATTATACATGGAATTGGCACTGTATTTATCCTCCTGTGTGTTCTGGGGTATTATACATGAAATTAGCACTGTATTTTTCCTGTTGTGTGTTTTGGGTATTTCACATGGAATTGGTACTGTATTTTTTTGGCCATGTGTTCTGTGGTATTGTACATGAAATTAGCACTGTACTTTTCCTGTTATGTGTTCTGGGGTATTATACATGGAATTGGCACTGTATTTATACTGCTGTGCTGTGTGTTCTGGGGTATTATACATCTGGGGTATTGGCTCTGGGATACAAAGAAGTAGTCTATGTAGAAATACCTTTAAATAGCCCCCATACTCAAAATCTTCCTCTTACTTTATGTCACTGTTAATATCAAGTACAGTCTGTCGGGAACTTGACACAAGGGGATCATCTAATGCTTGTCCAATTAAAGTCAGCCTTTTATTTCAGTAGTTATCCTATTTTCTTCATAAAATTGGATTCCGCAGCAGTTTACAGGAAGGTTTCAGAATCCTAATGAGGGCAAGTGATGTTCATTTAAAATAACTAGCTCTAAATTTCGACTGCCATCATTGCTCCCTTGTTTGCACCTTTAATTTGAGCAAAAAAAGCCTCAACTAAAATGCAAATACATATATAAAGCCAGCTACATTTCTTTTCTTTTTTTGTTTATGCTTTGCACATTTTCCCTTCAGCTCCCCCTCGCTGGCACACTGTACATGCTAAGCAAGACAAAGCTGCTCAGAGTGGAACAAAATGGCTGACCGAGCCATTTTTTTGTGCTGCGTTAGCACACAACCACTGCGTTCTCTAGGCATGAACTCTTCAGCCGAGGCCTTGCCAATGATAGAAATCGCAGTTTCATTTCAGAAGCATGCACTCCTGCTGCTCTCCCTCTGCACATTGGCACTCAGGGAGCCATTCCTATCCCAAGGCTGCTCTCTGAAGCTGTAAAAATACGACACTACGGGTGAGCCTTCGGCCCCTTGTTTGTTGGAGGATTGAAAAGTTAGCACAGGTATAAAATCCAGGACAGCAATATATAGTAGCTTTCCCACAGCAAGAGGAACACCGATTCCCACTTGGTTTCAGCCTTTTATAATACGGCCATTTCATACAGTGTCGCTGAAAACTGAGAAGAAAGAATGAGACGATAAAGAGAAAAAAATGCGAGGAACGTTATCAAGGAGGTTGGAAATTACACAACTACATTCCACTGCCCACTCAACTCAGTTTGTATAATGTCCCGTCCTGGAACAACTCCTAAATATGCTCTTTAACTCAGGTCAATAGGACGTATGTTCTTCAGCAGAAATATTTGAGGGTCCCTAGTTCATATCTTACCCAGGTTGATATTAATACAAGATACTCACTAACTATCTAATAACTCTGGGCTTTTCTATAATACAGTTAAAAAATGTAAATGTTTTAGTATTAATGTGGCACACCTTTTATGAAATTGGACTTTTCCCTCAGCAGACATCCCTTGATACTGATGCCTTCATTGATGATACCACCAGCAGTGCCTACACTGTTGATGCCCCTTCCTGATGGAGTAAAATACTTGAGGCCGTCATTTATGAGCAGTAATGAGAGATCTAAGGTTGGGCACAAAAAAACCCACATTAGTAAGGCCACTAGGAATTCAGAACCCAGGAAGCAAGGAGGAAAACTGACTGGACACTCACTAACTATCTAATAACTCAAGACTCTTCTTCAATAGAGTTCAAAAACGTAAATGTAAAAATGTATTAATATGGTAAATCTTTTATGAAATTGGACTTTGCCATCAGCAGCCAGCCCATGTTAATGATGCCTTCATTGATGATGCCACCAGCAGTGTCTACACTGTTGATGCCCCTTCCTGATGGAGTCCAATACTTGAGGCAGTCATTTATTTATTTATGTAATGAGAGATCTAAGGTTAGGCACAACAAAAACTCATTTTGGTAAGTCCACTAGGCATTGAGAACCCAGGAAGGAGAAAAACTGGGTATCAAGAGTCACAGAAGTCCCATAAAGAGGTATCAAGGTGTCAGGCACAAGTCAAGGGTTGCAGCAAATATGAGACCAAAACAGGACCTAATCCAGGGGCAAAGCTTGGCTTCTAATTGTATTTTGGAATAAATGTGCTGTGTTTGGTGAAAACAACCGTTCAGGACTATCTAACAAAAATGCTTTATCTGCCCAGAATCATTTTCCTTCCCCTATATGACTCCCCTATATAAATCTACAAAGGTTCATTGTAGGGAAGTCATGACTTCTAGAAGATAAATACAAGAAAAAAAGAATAAACCTGCTTTCCTTTACCGGAGTGCCATATTTTTACTTGCTCAACAAAAAAAAGCCCTCAATGCAACTTTTTCTGTACTTTTTCTGAGTATTACCTAACCATAATGAAGAACTACAAGAGAACGAATGTTCTTTTTAATAAACGGAAATAACTTTACCAATCCAGAGGTGGTCCAGGCCTTCCAAGCTGTCCACAGGAGCTACCCATGTTGGATCATGCTAGGCATCTGCACATGCTCAATGGGCTCTTGTTGTTGAGAAGCCAAGGTATAAATTATCAAAATAATAGCAGAAATTCCAATTACTTTTGTTATAGATGCTATGGGGCTGATTGTGAATTTGGTCGGTCTCTAAGCTCAGGAAATGACAGGAGCCCAAAGATACTTGGGGAGATACTTGGGGTATCTTCAGAGGCACAGATCTTCTCTGCTAAAGGGCTGTGGTGGCCTTGACTGGTACAGAAGCCCCAAATAAGTGTGGTTCAGCATTTCGAGTGCAATTCTTACTTTAGCTTCAGTTATCCTTTAAAACATTACACAGAGGCTGAAACTCATTTAGTTGACATTCCTAAGCATGGTGCCAATATTTTATTGGAGCACAGTCCAAAGACCCAAAGAGCATTGTGCAAAAAAGGATTTTCTTCAATAGGAAACACAGTGAAATGATCTCCCCAGAGAGAAGAGAAGAGCATCACAACCGCCCCATCGCTGGGGTTTCACAGTCCTCCAAGTGGCAACATCTCCCTTTGATTCCTTTGTCGGTGTCCGGCGTGTGATTATGACTCATGCAACAGAACTGAGCTTGGATTAATGACCACAGGGTCCAACGGGCTTCTCTGTCCTTCTGTCCTTGCCATATGAGTGACCTTGTTGGTTTGAGTTTTTCTGGGGGGGGGGGGAGAGACCTAAGTCTCATATTCTTCTGACGGCAACGTCTTTTTGCCAGTGCACAGCAATAATATTTAATGCTACCCTTATTACCTATTCAGCTGCATAGATAGCTGCTATGGATTATCTAGTCTTAGGACTGTAGGATATAGAAAATCGAAAGAACTCTCATGGATAAAATCTATAATCTACACTTTTTTAAATCAGATATTTTTTATTTAAAGGGGAAATGTTCCCCTTTTTGTTTTCAGCTGGTTTATCATTGATTTATTTTACTTGGGGACCCCTGGTCTACGGAGACCAATATGGCAGATCCTACCCACATACATATATATGTATATATATACAGAGAAGGAATGTTCTGGGCACAAAATAAGCTAAGGTATCTCTGAAGCAGCCCTGGGAGTTTAAGATCACAATCAGTTATAATAATATTCCTGGCCAGTGCCTCGAATGTTTAGCTATCTCATCTAAATCTCACAGCCTCACACTTTGATCCATGCCTGAGATGCTCGGATGTTGTAAATATCTTATTTCCCCCTCACCACAACATTTAAGACCTTCAGGCCTGGACACCTTTGCTTTATGGGATTTAAATGCTGTCATGTAGCTCTGTAATTACCAACCCTCCCTGCAAACAGGGACCTTTTTATTCCTTATCTAAGGTTAAAATTAAACTGCTGACATGCAATTAAAAACCATATCTCATTCAGAACACACAAGGGTTAAGTTAACGGCTGACCATTAAAGGTTTGATGCCATGCAGCATAAATGTGTTTGTAAAGGGATGATTTCAGTGATCCCCAACCAGTAGCTCACGAGCAACATGTTGCTCCCTGTGGCCTCAAAACAGGTGCCTAGTTTGGAATTCCTGGTTTGTAGGCAAGTTTCGGTTGCATAAAAACCAAGTGTAATGCTATATAGAGGGGCCACCAAATAGCCACTCACAGCCCTTATTTAGCACCCCAGGAACTTTTTGCATGCCCGTGTTGCTCCCCAACTCTTTTTATTTTTGAATGTGGCTCACGGGTAAAAAAAAGGTTGGGTACCCCTGAAAAGGGTGTGTTAACCCAGAAATAAAATTTTGCTTAATCAAAGAGAATATCATTCTAAGTGACTTTCCAATATATATTCATTACACATTGTCACAGGTTTTAAACTTATTTATACGTATAACTGCTGTTGAAAGCTGTATGTATACATCCATTTTTTTTCCTGCTCCAGTTGTTTTGATACATTGTAACAGAAGCCAGCTGAGTAACAAGAGCCGGCAAGGCTGACTCTTGTTACATTGTTTCAAGAGATACAACTGCGCAGAAATGGACAAACACATACAGCTTTCAATAGCAATTTCAATTCCAATGAACTTTAAAATAAGGGAAAATGTGTACTGAATGTATATTGGGAAGTTGCTCAGAATGATATTTTCTTGCATTAAGCCCAATTTTAGTTTTGGTTTTAGATCCCCTTTAAGCTTATACGGAACCTTGTCACAACCTTAGACAGAAACATATTCTCAGATGAGAGAGTCCGTGGTGCGCAGTCATTAGGAATGCAAATTTCTCTGAATGGGCACAATGTATGAGTAGGCACGGGCTGGGTATTGAAATGTGAAGGCCCTTTTGTTAAGTGGAATTCTGCAGAAACTCCAAAATATTTGCCAGAGGTAGACAAATACTTCACACTGTAGGCTGGGCAGAAATTCTTATCTACGAGACGGAAGGTGATAAGGAGCTGCAGCTGATTTCAGGTCTCTGCTTACTTGTGGCATTGTTCTATAGGACACCCAGGATAACATAAATGATCCCCTATATAGTAAATACTTAGGCTTCACTTGCACTGGTATTAAAAGCTAAAGGGCACTCGTTTATGTCGGGCACTTAGAAATGTGCAGGACAACAAATACTTGAGAGCGTAGGCAGCTGAATTCTTCCTTTCTATCAAGAATGGGCACAATTTTTTGGGTGGAATTTGGAATGGCTCTTTTGCATACTCATCTGAGATACTCCAGAGTCAGGCTGGAATTATAGCAAGTGCGCACCATTCCCAATAAACAGTCATAAAAGATAAACGCAGGAAAGGGATAAATGATATATAACTAGTGATGATTTTTTTTCCGCCAGGCATGGATTCCCAGCTGCAATTCACCATCTGCAAATTTCCTAACAGCTAAGATTTTTCATACTTTTTACCAGCTTAGTTGCCCTTCTCTGTACCCTCTCTAATACAATAATGTCCTGTTTGAGTGATGGAGACCAAAACTGTACGGCATATTCTAGATGGGGCCTTACCAGTGCTCTATACAGAGGAAGAATGACCCCCTCCTCCCGTGACTCTATGCCCCTTTTAATACAACTCAAGACCTTATTTGCCCTTGATGCTGCTGACTGGCATTACTTGCTACAGCCAAGTTTATCATCTACAAGGACTCCAAGCTCCGTCTCCATTATGGATTTGCCTAGTGCAGTCCCATTAAGGGTATAAGTGGATATTTTTACATCCCAGATGCAGGACTTTACATTTATCAACATTGAATCTCATTTGCCACTTAGCTGCCCAGATTGCCAGTTTGTCATGATCCTGTTGCAAGTGCCACATCCTGGATGGAATTAATTGGGCTGATAGTTTTGTGTCATCTGCAAACACTGATACATTATTTATCATATCTTTGCCTAAGTCATTAAATAAAAGTGGACCCAATACTGAGCCCTGAGGGACCCCACTAAGACCCTTACTCCAAGTAGAGAATGTCCCATTAACAACCACCCTCTGTACCTCATATTTGTCTGACATGACCTATCCTTTATAAAGCCATGCTGATTGCTGCTCATAATGTCATTCACTAATGATGGAATAATATTAGCATTGTTGCCTTCCATTGTTTGCATTATCATGACAGGCATAGCAGTTAAACACATCTCTGCTGTAATAATATTATTTAACAATACAATGCTATTTGACTTGCAGAAGATCGTCAATGTCTCCCCACCTTTCTGATGGGTGTCGGAGGGTGACACTGAACCATGCCCTGGGCTTTTTATCTCACATTTCAGAACACTGACAAACCCTGAACTCTCTGAGCTGAACACTGAAGGCAGTGCTGGCTATTAATTAGGGATGCACCGAATCCAGGATTCGGTTCGGGATTCGGCCAGGATTCGGTCTTTTTCAGCAGGATTCGCATTCGGCCGAATCCTTGTGCCTGGCCGAACCGAATCCAAATCCTAATTTGTATATGTAAATTAGTGGCGGGTAGGGAAATCACGTGGCTTTTCGTCACAAAAGAAGATTTTTTTCCACTTTTTCCTTTCATGCCCCTAATTTGCATATGCAAATTAGGATTCGGATTTGGTTCGGTATTCGGCCGAATCTTTCACCAAGGATTCGGGGATTCGGCCGAATGCCAAATAATGGATTCGGTGCATCCCTACTATTTATTGAAAGAAATATCCAATGTGCAAGTAGACGGGATCACTTACACCCTGTTGTATCTAGTGGAGCATACACACTACAATGTGATATCTCAGGCTCTCATCTAAGATTCTTATCATTCATTATCACTGCCATCGGGAAACCTTTCTTCCTCCATAAACCTCCCCCATTGGTTCCCCTTTAGTGGCTTCCTCGTATCTTTACGGTAACAAGTCAAAGTCTTACTTTCACGTCAAGATCCCTGTTCCCCTGATACTTCCCTATCTTCTAATTATATCTGGGTTATTACCTGTAGCCTGTCTACAAACTGCTGCTCCTGACCTCATCCCACCACCAAAATTCTTTTCTTAGTAACAAAGTCGGACGTTTTTCATTGTCTGCAGTCGAGGAGCTTCCCCATTCCTGCGACGGCCAAAGGGGATATCCACCTTTACCTTAATTACTTAAAAAATGAAAAAAATGAGGATTAATGGCAAACTGACTTATGAAAATGCTGTTTCCGTTATACCAAAAACTCA
The DNA here is from genome assembly GCF_017654675.1 of Xenopus laevis. Taxonomy (NCBI): domain Eukaryota; kingdom Metazoa; phylum Chordata; class Amphibia; order Anura; family Pipidae; genus Xenopus; species Xenopus laevis. The sequence goes on along the minus strand of NC_054385.1, from coordinate 127,982,868 downwards.
TTTTAATAGGGTTCACCTTCAGATTCACTTTTAGTATGTTCTGCAATGGCCTTTTGTAAGCAACTTTTAAACTGGAAACATTTTTTCTTTTTTATAGTTTTTAAATGTTTTGCCTTCTTCTTCTGACACTTTCCAGCTTTCAAATGGGGGTCACTGACCCCATCTAAAAAAACAAATTCTCTGTAAGGCTACAAATGTATTGTTATTGCTACTTTTTATTACTCATCTTTCTAGTTAGGCCTCTCCTATTCATATTCCAGTCTCTTATTTAAAGCAGTGCATGGTTGCTAGCGTAATATTGATCCTAGCAACCAGATGGCTGAAATTGAGAGCTGCTGAATAAAAATCTAAATAACTCAAAAACCACAAATTATAAAAAATGAAAACCAATTGCAAATTGTCTCAGAATATCCCTCTCTATGTCATACTAACAGTTAATTTAAAGGCGAAATACCCCTTTAAAATCTGCACTTGCAGACCCACCTCTGTTTTCTTAAAGGCGTGGTTCACCTTTAAGTAAATGTTTAGTATGTTATAGAATGGACAGTTCTAAGCAACTTTTCAATTGGTCTTCATAATTTATTTTTTAGAGTTTTTTTTAATGATTTGCCTTTTTCTTCTGACTCTTTCCAGCTTTCAAATGGGGATCACTGACAAGAAATGCTCTGTAAGGCTTCAAATGTATTGCTTTTGTTAATTTGTATTACTCGTTTTACTATTCGGGCCTCTCCTATTCATATTCCAGGCTCTTATTCAAATCAATGCATGGTTGCTAGGGTAATTTGGATCCTAGCAACCAGACTGCTGAATAAATATCTCAAAAAACACAAATAATAGAAAACAAAAACCAATTGCAAATTGTCTCAGAATATCCCTCTCTACGTCATACTAACAGTTAATTCAAAGGTCAACAACCCCTTTAAGGTTATTTATAAATGACATATTAATTGTAAAGATGATATAGATGATTATTCTGTTATTCCTGTGCTTATTATTCCGCAACGCTACAAACAATAACAGCTTGGTTCCCCCATTCCTCTCACCTAATCTATATAATCACATTTACTAAGCTCCAATTTCACGGCGATTTCACCGAATAAAAGGCAATGTCCGCTCCAATAATGAGAAATAGGTTTTGCTTAGTGAAAGCACCGACCTTATACATTCATGGCAAATGTTCGACGGCTTTAAAGCCGTGTATAAAAGTAATTGCTGCGAAAGCCGCGCCTGTATTGCTATTCTCTGCATTGCTGGTTCTGACTACACGGAGCATTGCAGCAACAACGTAGCAGTAGCAGCTGATGAAACTGTTTCTGGTTCTTATTTGCAGACCTTTGCCTGACCTGCCGTACTGGCACAGCATGGGGACTGTGAGTTTCCAGAATTCCGCAGCGAGAAACCAGATTACTGGAAAAACACAGTGAGAATTTAAGAGAGCTGGGAATAGCGAGGGGCACCGGCATCCAGAAACATAAATGTGAGGTTGAGATTTATTCTAAAAGACCCAGAGACTTGTTCCAATTCTCTCTGAGGGGTAATAATTTTGGAGAATGGCACTTCACACCTGTGTTTTCCAGTAACAAAAAAATAAGAGTATTGATAAATACAACTGAGTGCAGGCAGTAACATGTCTACCATAGGTACAAATAGGCATTTACAAAGAAGGGATATCTGATGATGGCAATGGAACGGCTCCTAGTGCTACAGACTCATCCTTGGCTGAGTTTGGAAATAAGCTTGGGCCCCCCAGAGACACTCGCCTGTCACAATCTGCCGGCTTTAAGCATGAAGCTGAACAAGAAGCAACATGACTGCGCTTTAATTCTCATGTTTTATGGACACACTGGGAAGGCATTAGGCACATCTGTATTCATACAACTTTACTGTAAATGTTATGTGACCATATAAAGGCACAAGGCTGCAGGCTGAGTTATACAGGGAACTCTGAGTATCACTCATGTATTATAAGGGATAATGTACCCCCTACTGTAAATGATAAGGATATTAGAAGTCACTGAGGGGTTCTTCTGTGACCATATAAAGACACAAGGCTGCAGGCTGAGTTATACAGGAAACTCTGAGTATCACTCATGTATTATAAGGGATAATGTACCCCCTACTGTAAATGATAAGGATATTATAAGTCACGGAGGGGTTCTGTGACCATATAAAGGCACAAGGCTGCAGGCTGAGTTATACAGGAAACTCTGAGTATCACTCATGTATTATAAGGGATAATGTACCCCCTACTGTAAATGATAAGGATATTAGAAGTCACTGAGGGTTTGTTCTGTGACCATATAAAGGCACAAGGCTGCAGGCTGAGTTATACAGGAAACTCTGAGTATCGCTCTTGTATTATAAGGGATAATGTACCCCCTACTGTAAATGATAAGGATATTAGAAGTCACTGAGGGGTTGTTCTGTGACCATATAAAGGCACAAGGCTGCAGGCTGAGTTATACAGGGAACTCTGAGTATCACTCATGTATTATAAGGGATAATGTACCCCCTACTGTAAATGATAAGGATATTAGAAGTCACTGATGGGTTGTTCTGTGACCATATAAAGGCACAAGGCTGTAGGCTGAGTTATACAGGGAACTCTGAGTATCACTCATGTATTATAAGGGGTAATGTACCCCCTACTGTAAATGATAAGGATATTAGAAGTCACTGAGGAGTTGTTCTGTGACCATATAAAGGCACAAGGCTGCAGGCTGAGTTATACAGGGAACTCTGAGTATCACTTATGTATTATAAGGGATAATGTACCCCCTACTGTAAATGATAAGGATATTAGAAGTCACTGAGGGGTTCTGGGACCATATAAAAGCACCGTACACTGAGTGAGCTATTTTACTTGATGCACTTGTATAAGGAAGTTATATACAGTAAGGAAAATCACTTCTTCATTTAGTTAAAGATGAATTGATCTATATAAGGCTGAGTCTGTGTGACCTTGTTGTTATGTTTCTTGTTTATTTCGTTTCTTTTATACTCTTGGCAGGAGCACATTAACGCCACATAATTATCTAAAATAACATCATTTCAAGAATATAATGAGGTGGTTATTAACTTGGAAAAAATCACATCCAGTTTGTAAAACTGCAAAGCACTGAAAGTTGATGTTGACATCAGACATTTGTTTTGTCTACAGCAAAGTCACACTGGAAAGGCAATACCTCTTAAATGGCAATTACCTTGATAAAATTGCTTTAGTTACTGCATTTGAAAGCTACAACGTCCCTTATTGTTAAATATATGGTCTTACGAATTACCCGCAATGCCTGGAACAAGAGTTGCCCTGAAGACTTCACAATCTAAACTCGTATTTGTGGATGGTCGCAAACGTTGGTTGCACTTTTGTAAATGAACCTATATGTAATTTCATGGGGCTAGACATGTTGTTAGTTTCCCAGGTGCCCTCTGTCATGTGACTTGTGCTCTGATAAACTTCAGTCACTCTTTACTGCTGCGCTGGTGATGTCACCTCCCCACCCTTTCCCCCCAGCAGCCCATCAACAGAACAATGGGAAGGTAACCAGATAACAGCTCCCTGGTATATATGAGAACAGCACTCAATAGTAAAAATCCCACTGGGACTCAGTTACATTGAGTAGGAGAAACAACAGCCTGTCTGAAAGCAGTTCCATCATGAAGTGCTGGCTCTTTCTGAAAGCACACGACCAGGCAAAACTCCGGTAGATGGCTGCCTACACACAAATATTACAACTAAAAAAGAATACACTTTTTGGTTTAAGAATAACATTTTGATATGGTAGAGTGAATTATTTGCAGTGTAAACCGTGTCATTTAGAAATAGAAACTACACCATAAAAATCATGACAGAATCCCTTTAAGAGTTAGCCAACTAGAATAATGGAGACACCTTGCAAGACTGAATCTGCACTCTCAGCTAGTAAAACCTACATAGGCAAAAGAATACTAATTATTGAGTTAGACAGGCACAAAAGTAAAGTTATAGCCCATGCAACACAGTCCAGCAAGGGCCATGATCTTCCATCCTGTTTTCCCAGGCCCCCCTGCAGTTTCTCCAGAGATCTCTGATACTGTTTCCCCTGAATGATGTCTCTTAGTTAGCAGGCTCCTCTCTCTGCATCCCAAACAGATTTTCCTGCGGCACAAAAGATTCACTTTGCACGTTGCTCTATGAATCTGGAAACAGTATGTGTCTGCCTATAAATAGATTGCAATAAACATTCTCACATACAGTCGGTGCTGCACCTCGAACGGAGCCGCTGGCTAGAGATTCATCTGGCAGAGCGCAGCGCCTTCTCAATCCGCATGGTTTTCACTTACCATCTATCAATAATATGTAAAACACAATTTGCAGGAATGTTTGTAGCCTGCTGCAGACCCAAAGCAATCAACTTCTAGAGAAAAATGGACTTTTGTTGTCTAACAGATGTTTGGGTTTATAGTGTGCGAGGTGTTTTGACTGCTAGGGTCAATGGTGTAAATATAGGGGTGGTAGATACCTGGGAGGCTGGTGGAACTGTGGTTGGAAGCTCTATGCAATGGGGAGAATTTCATGGGTGGCCTGGTTTATAGAAGGAATTGTAAGTATCTAGTTATTGCACTGGACTTGGTGTTCTTGGGTAGAAGAACAATGATCAAAATAGGGAGGAACAGTGACCAAAATAGGGAGGATTTAATGGGTGGCCTGGTATATAGAAGGAATTGTAAGCATCTAGTTATGACACTGGACTGGGTGCTCTTCAGTAGAAGAACAGTGGTCAAAATTCCCTTCCCATGGAATATGCTCTACTTTTGCCAGTCGTTGGTCTTCCTGAGCCACCACCTCCCCCACTTGACATTGAAAGCATTTGTCATTAGTTTGAGTGCAGGTGGAGAAGGGTGGTTGCACCACCATCATTGTACATGAGAGCACCATGGTGACTTTGGACCTTCTATTGTGGCTCATGGTAAGGTCTAAGGCTCAAGGGCTGTCTATAACACAGCTCTTGGAATGGTATTTCAAAAATAACTAACACTCCAATGTGTCTACTCAACCTGCTTTGAGAACATGGATGGATGGTTGGCAACCCTAGAATGTCATGTCCAGCAATTGCCTTGGGTCCATGTGCCAGCACTAAATCCAGAGTTTCATTATAGGAATCTGTCTGATTGCAACTGAGCCCTAATACCCACTACTACTATGCTTTTAACCCTGTTGCTGGTATCTGTTATCCGGAAACCTGTTATCCAGAAAGCTATGAATTAAGGGGAAGGCCATCTCCCATAGGGACAGGGCGAAGTGACTAACGCTGGTGAAAATGAGCCAGCGTGACGTCATTTTGGTACATTGCCGATTTACTAATGGGCGCAGGTGTAACTTCGCTAGTGAAAGAGACTGACGCTGGCTCTCATTCACACTCAATCGCCAGACAAAGTTGCGCTCTGGCGAATGGACATAACTACGCAAATTCACTAAGATGCAGATTTTACTGAATGTTACCTCTTGAGCCAGACTTGCCTTCACCACCTCAGACCAGGCAAAGTTCAATAGAGTAGATAGGACTTCCTCAAAATTAAGTTGAAAGTCCCAAAAAACACTGATAGGGTGATAGGCTGCAAAAGGGGTAACCAGCTTCCCCCCTACATTTCCTAACATATGACACATAAACTATACACTGGACTCATGTGTAGGGCAATATAACAACACTATTTACTTTATTAAGGTTTCCCTGGGCTTGTGTAGTGTAATGTATTTGCTGCAACATATATGTCCATTCAACTTTAAAGGGATACTGTCATGGGAAATTTTTTTTTTCCCAAAATGAATCAGTTAATAGTGCTGCTCCAGCAGAATTCTGCACTGAAATCCATTTCTCAAAAGAGCAAACTGATTTTTTTATATTCGATTTTGAAATCTCACATGGGGCTAGACATTTTGTCAATTTCCCAGCTGCCCCAAGTCATGTGACTTGTGCTCTGATAAACTTCAATCACTCTTTACTGCTGTACTGCAAGTTGGAGTGATATCACCCCCTCCCTTTTTCCCCCAGCAGCCAAACAAAAGAACAATGGGAAGGTAACCAGATAGCAGCTCCCTAACACAAGATAACAACTGCCTGGTAGATCTAAGAACAACACTCAATAGTAAAAACCCATGTCCCACTGAGACACATTCAGTTACATTGAGAAGGAAAAACAGCAGCCTGCCAGAAAGTATTTCTCTCCTAAAGTGCAGGCACAAGTCACATGACCAGGGGCAGCTGGGAAATTGACAAAATGTCTAGCCCCATGTCAGATTTCAAAATTGAATATAAAAAAAATCTGTTTGCTCTTTTGAGAAATGGATTTCAGTGCAGAATTCTGCTGGAGCAGCACTATTAACTGATTCATTTTGAAATTTTTTGCCATGACAGTATCCCTTTAACTTCCTGCCGTATGCAAATTAGCCAATGCCAGCGCAACTTCGCTCTGCTTGCCGAATTAATGCTAGCGCAACTTCGCCAGCGTTCGACACACCGGACGCAACTTCGCATGTTAGTGATGTCTCAGCAAATTTTCGCCTGGTGAAGTGTTGCGCCGCCTGCTTAGTAAATTTGCCCCATAGAGTTCATTTTAACCAAATAGTTTAAAATTATTGTTTTTTCTCTGTAATAATAAAACAGTACATTGTACATGATCCCGAGGCAAAATAATATTATGTTTAATCAATGCTTAAATGATTGTTTAGTAAATTTCATGGTCTCTGGAATAAAGAGTTAATAGTCCATAGGAAAGGCAGACCTTGGCAGCCATAGGACAGAGCAGCTACTGCTCCTTTCTGCTAAACCCATTGCCTGTTTCAACTAACCCCCTCATTTCCCAGCCTGCTCCTCTTCCAAGAAAACTTGGTTCTACTCAAACAGCTCCCCCCCCTCCGCCCGCCTTCCCCTCTCAGGTTTGGAGGGGGACTGAGTACGCCCCACGGTGACACAGCTGTTCAATTATTGCAGTTCCTCTCAGCAATTCCCCGCAGTGTTTGCTCTGCAGAACAATATATAAATTTACTGCACAGGGATCTTGAGTCGCAGCGAGCTTGAGAGAGAATCTGTGGCTATAAAGAATGGAACAAAAGTGCCTCTCGCCTTCCACAAAACGACAAAGGGTTAAACATATTCCCTGTATCCATCTGCTGAGTTTGTTTGCAGTCAAGGGAGCAGCAAAGCAAAAACCTGCGTGTGTCTGAAACGCCGCGGAAGTGTACGCTCCAACAGAAGATTTGCCAAAGCGTTTTACAATCATACTTAGTGCTTAGATCATGTCTATATAACCCCCTTCCCAGCATGCACCTGACAAACAAAAAAAGCCAAAGGATATGAAAACCAACAGAAAAACCACTGGGGGTAAAGAAGGACAAAGTACAAACCACCCCCTACATAAATACATGAGTGGGAAGCATTGTCAAGTGTGCGCAGCTCACATCTAAAGTCATAGTTATAAATGCGGCAAAGCCTATCTACCATGCTAAGGCTCACTTTCTGTCCATCTATTCTTCTGTCTGAAGTTGAGTTCAGAAAATTCTCTGAAAATGTGTCTCTTCGAAGAAAATCTGGGTCATTTAAGACTGTGCAAAGTGAAATTCGGATGCAATTTGTCATGGTTTTTGCCCATAATGCAGAGATTTTACTTTAATTAAATGTAGTCGGGGTTACTTTTTGAGTTGCGTCCGCTGCAATTGCACCTAATGTGTCAAAACAAACACAATTGCATTTGCACATAAATTGTACACACACAGTATAAATACAGTGCCAATTATATATATACAATACCCCAGAACACACAGCATGATAAATACAGTGCCAATTCCATGTATAATACCCCAGAACACACAGCAGGATAAATACAGTGCCAATTCCATGTAAAATACCCCAGAACCCACAGCAGGATAAATACAGGGCCAATTCCATGTATAATACCCAGAACACACATCAGGATAAATACAGTGCCAATTCCATTTATAATACCCCAGAACACACAGCAGGATAAATACAGTGCCAATTCCATGTATAATACCCCAGAACACACAGCAGGATAAATACAGTGCCAATTCCATGTAAAATACCCCAGAACCCACAGCAGGATAAATACAGGGCCAATTCCATGTATAATACCCAGAACACACATCAGGATAAATACAGTGCCAATTCCATTTATAATACCCCAGAACACACATCAGGATAAATACAGTGCCAATTCCATTTATAATACCCCAGAACACACAGCAGGATAAATACAGTGCCAATTCCATGTATAATACCCCAGAACACACAGCAGGATAAATACAGTGCCAATTCCATGTATAATACCCCAGAACACACGGTGGGATAAATACAATGACAATTCCATGTATAATACCCCAGAACACACATCAGGATAAGTACAATGCCAATTCCATGTATAATACCCCAGAACACACAGCAGGATAAATACAGTGCCAATTCCATGTATAATACCCCAGAACACACAGCAGGATAAATACAGTGCCAATTCCATGTATAATACCCCAGAACACACAGCAGGATAAATACAGTGCCAATTCCATGTATACTACCCAGAACACACAGCTGGATAAATACAGTGCCAATTCCATGTATAATAGCCCAGAACACACAGCAGATAAATACAGTGTCAATTCCATGTATAATACCCAGAACACACAGCAGATAAATACAGTGCCAATTCCATGTATAATAGCCCAGAACACACAGCAGGATAAATACAGTGTCAATTCCATGTATAATACCCCAGAACATAACAATGAAACTCCCTGTACAATGTCATCCATGGAAAGTGTCCCGCAGTGGCCTGGATTGCTAAATGAGTGGCAGCGCTTTGCACCCAAGAGTTCAAAATATTGGCTTTGTCTATAGCCACTTTCCCCCACAGAGAGAAATAACACCTTTGCTTCATGTGCTCCCTCCTATCGCAGGGCACGCCGACCCTCTATGCCAGTACACCCAAGGACAAGTGTCACACACCAATAGGATTTTAATATATTAAATATTCCCTTACCAACACAATGCTGATGATGAGACACAACCTTGGAGAGCTGATACCTTTCTGGAAAAGTAGAAACTCAAGACAACTTGACCTTTACACCCTCACCTTACCTTGGTGCCTTGTTCACATCCTCACCATAAGTTCCCACATTTCTGTACTTTGTGGCCTAATGAGGGACCTTTAGTCGTATTATTGCTGATTTTCATATTCCCAGTTATATCTCTTAACTCTGTCCTGAATGCCCTGTCTGTGCTTAGTGCTCCCTTTGCCACTTTTTCTCAGCATTCTCTTATGCTTCTTTTCTGCTCCTTACCCCTTAGTTTAGAGCTTTCACTAACCTCACCTCTCATCCCTCAATATTGATGCCCTCTCCTTCACCTACCTGCTTCTTGCCCAATGTGTATTCTCTTTCACCAGCCTCTCTGCTCATTCCTCTATCTCAGTGTCTTCCAAGTCCTGCTCCCTACTTCTTGCCCAATGTGTATGTTTTTTAACCAATCTCCCTGCTCATTCCTCTATCTTGGTGTCCTCTCCATCCTTCTTCCTGCTTCTTGCTCTATGTGTATGCTCTCTCACCAGCCTCCCTGCTTATTCCTCTATCTTGGTGCCCCTTCTGTCCTTCTCCCTTCTTCTTGCCCTGTGTGTATGCTTTTTCATCAGCCTCCCTGCTTATTTCTCTATATTGGTGCCCTCTCTGTCAATCTCTCTGCTTTTTGCTTTATGTGTATGCTCTATAACCAGCCTCCCTGCTCATTCCTCTATCTTGTTGTCCTCCCCTGTGTATGCTCTTTCACCAACCTCCCTGCTCATTCCTCTATCTTGGTGCCCTCTCAATCTCCTCCCTGCTGCTTGTCCAATGTGTATTTTGTTCACCAACCTCCCTGCTCATTCCTCTATCTTGATGCCCTCTCAATCTCCTCCCTGCTGCTTGCCAAATAAGTATGTTCCTTCACCAACCTCGCTGCTCATTCCTCTATCTTGGTGTCCACTATGATGCCTTCCCATTGCTCTTCTCTATGCCAGTGATCTCTCTGAGAAAGGAGAATGCTACACCCATCCAATAAATGGGCACTAATTGCTAGTATTTATAATGAAACGCATATACAGTGGGAAGCCCTGCTGACAAGCCATCATCTTAACAAAGGCCACTAGCACTCACTAATTAGCTGCTCCCCATCAAGCTTCTGCCTGCAACGAGAAAATCTACCTTGTTTTATGGAAAATTTCCCTGACTTCTTCTTCAGCCTAAAAGTTCAGCTCATCTAATTGAAACTGTACTTGTGGAAAAGACACCAACGAAGTGACATGGCCATAGTCTTGCCTGTCTGGCTAGAAAAGGTGATGGGTGCTTCCTGGCTATTGCTGAGCCTCTCTAACAGCAGCACCTCCCTGCTTTTGTCTATGATTTCTGGCCACTGTAACCATGTCTATCTCCAATAACTTCCCTTCTTTTACAATGGGCATCTTTTGCCAATTAGTTCCTGTGCAGCGGCACCAGCCTTAGGGTTATTAGTACAACTTAATCCTGATTAGGGAGCTCGCTGCCAGACATCTGCTGTGAGGATTCATTGAAAGGGCATATGATTCATGGAAAGGAAAGAATAATTCTGCCTGTGTACAGATCATTGGCTGCCCACATGTTGATTATGGGATTAGGGCACCAAATTGAGAGTATTGATAGTTTAAGGTGGATAGACAGGCCCAGCACGTTGGCTTTGGTTGCAAGAGAAATGGGGCGTTCGAACAACATTGGAGGAAAGAAGAGTTTATCAATAGAATATGAAAAGTATTTGGCACTCACATTTTTTTGGGATGGGAGATCTTATTAGGCAGCAAAATTTTGGGAATTGCCCATGACCCTGCAAGGTCACTGAGCTCATGGGTTAGTGTTGCCAGTGAGTCTAAAGCTTGCCATAGACGTGAAGATATAGTCGTACGAATCAAAGTTTCGTACGATTTTTGGACTGTGTGTGGATCGTTCCGACATTTTTCATACCATGGCGATTGGTCGTTTAGTCGATCGGACAGGTAAGAAGATTTGGGAGTTTAGAATTTGTCAGACATAACCTTCGTACGATTGCTGTCACGGGCAGAATAACGTCTGATTTGTTCTTTTCCTACTTTATTTCATCCAAATGGTTATGGTAAGATTGGGACAGACATTCCCGTTCATCAGATACAAAGGTAAAAGCTGCACGTCTTTGGCCAGCTTTAAGGTTGCCATACACAGGCCACATTTTGTGGGATGAGAGATCTTATCAGGCATCTTATCAGATATAATCAGGCCGACAGACAAAGTCGGCAGGTTATTGTCCAGTGTATGGGGCTTCTGTGATCAATGTGTGGCCAAACATTGGCCAAATGTCCATCGGGCAAGCTTAAAATTCCTGTTGGATTGAGGACAGCATTGGTTCATTGATGCGGCCTTCAGTCCGACCACCTGCATTACCAGCGCTGAGATATTTCCCGCCTCAAGGTGGATCTCACCATACAGTGACTTAACTTGGCAGCACCGGGCCCCCATGCCAAAAAATTTACTGAGGGGGCCCTGTGCCAACAGTCCTCTTCCCCTGGCAACCCTCCCAACCCAATTGTGCCCCACCTCCTAGGCTGGCACTGCAACACTATTTTAAAGGTAAAGATGGGATAGTCCCCCTTTTTTTTGGGAAGGGGGACTACGTACAAGCGGATCTTTTCGTGTATGGGCCCCTTAAGTTATGCCCCTGACCCACCCCATTTCACACTCAATCCACACCAGTCCCTGCTCCCATGACAACCAGCTTCCCATGACCGTCTAGGCCTTGCCCCAGATCTGCCAAAAGTTTCCCCCCTGTGACTACACCACTCTGCCCCTTGAGATACCGACTGGAACAATATTTTGGAAAAGAGGGCAGTTTTATGAAGGAACCAAAACACTATCTATTGCCTCACGCTCCACTACATTTAGAGATGTAAGTGGCAGAGAAGCAATTTTTGTTTACTCTTCCCTCCAGTTCCTTTATATTCTCATGATTAGGCCCCGGCACCATTTGAGTTGTGCTGCATAGGATTCTTTTAATGTATATTAGTGATTTGCCGAAAAATGAAACGGCAAAAAATTCGCAAAAAACGTGAAATCGGAAAGTTCATGAAAAAAATCGTGAAATTCAAAAGTTTTCACGAAAAAAATGGTGCAATTCGAAAGTTTTCACTTAAAAATCGAACAAGTCGAACATCTTCACTAAAATCGAGCAATGCGAAAGTTCTCACAAAAAACTCAAAAATGTGAACGTTTTCACAAAAAAATCTAGCAATTTGAACGTTTTCATGAAAAAAATCGTGAAAATAGGAAATTGACGACGGCAAATGTTCACCGGCGAATTTTTGGGGGAGATTCGCAAATTTGTTCACCCGCGGCAAAACGCTGAAATTTGCCGCAAATTTGTGCCAGGCGCATTTATTCACCCATCACTAGTGTATTTATGTAAAGTGGCTTAGCACAAAAAAATAATAGTCTGAATTTTCTGTGTGCCCCCCTGTACCCTGCCTTGTTGATATATGCTTCCATAATTGGAGTTTTGTTAATTAAACCCCCCTATGAGATTTGCTTGTCCTTCTCCAGGCCGGGGATAATCAGCCTCTCTCTCTCCCTGTTACCCGGCCAATCTGGGTGCATTCAAGGAACGATCAAAGCGCTGGTGGGAGCGACTAGGCAATTAAATGGCAGAAGATTAAAGGACTGTCCCCCTGAATTCCCCCCACTGTTAGGGTTCAGCTGGAAGCCCAGAAGAGGGTTGCGAGTAAACTGGCAGTTTAGTAGCAATTAGGAGGGTGAATGGAAAGATAAAGAGTTGCCAGCACTTCATGTGTGATTAGCAGCAATAGGTATAAACTGCGGGATTAGCTCTTCCTTCTGTCAGGAGGCTGGGGACACAGATAGGGGAAGGCAAGGACCTGAATACTAACAGCAGCTTTACAGGGAATGGTTAACCCTTTGTGCTTGGAACAGCAGTGCTGCAGGGCAAATTCGGACCCCTGTTCTCCTTCCTATTGCAAAATAGATCCATAAGCAAAAGTCTAATTTCACCCCCTGTAGACGTGTCAGACTCACAGGGCTGTATCCACCCCAATGATCAGCATGGGGATTAACCCTGTATCAGCTGTATCTACTGGCATAAACATATCATTGTGCCTGTGCCATATACACTTCAGGGTTCCTTTGTTGGTCTATGCCACGTTTTGTGTTGATCGAAGCATGGAAGGGGTTAAAGGGCCACTAAAGCCCTGTATTAATCCTCTTCTCTAGATTAACTCTCTGCATGCCAAAGCTCTTTCATCCATTCTCCTAGCATGATTTCAACAAACAGCATGGCAACTTGAAAACATAGTATCTATGGTATTGGCTAGGGTTGGTGCCTTTCCAGAGGCACTTTACTGTCTGCGGGGGGAGGGGCAGTTCAGTGATGTCACAGGAGTGGGAAATGGGTCCCTGTCACAATTCCAGATTTGCTCCCATGCTCCCGTGGATGATTTCCCAGTGTTAAAGGGGTCTTGCACCTTTAAATTAACTTTTAGTACAGATATGGGATCCGTTATTCAGAAACCCGTTATCCATAAAGTTCCGAATTGCAGAAAGGTCGTCTCCCTTAAACTCCATTATAATCAAATAATCCAAATTTTTTAAAATAATTTCCCTTTTCTCTGTAATAATAAAACAGTCACTTGTACTTGATCCCAACTAAGATATAATGAATCCTTATTGGAAGCAAAACCAGCCTATTGGGTTAATTTAATGTTAACATGATTTTCTAGTAGACTTAAGGTATGAAGATCCAAATTACAGAAGTCCGGAAAGCTCCAGGTCCCGAGCGTTTTGGATAATAGGTCCCATATCTGTATTAAGAGTGATATTCTGAGACAATGTGCAATTGGTTTTCATTTTTTATTATTTGTGGTTTTTGAGTTATTTAGCTTTTTATTCAGCAGCTCTCCAGTTTGTAGTTCCAGCCATCTGGTCGCTAGGGTCCAAATTCCCCTAGCAACCATGCACCGAAATAAATAAGAGACTGGAATATGAATAGGAGAGGGGCTGAATAGAAGGATCAGTAATAAAAAGTAGCAATAACAATACATTTGTAGCCTTACAGAGCATTTGTTTTTAGCTGGGGTCAGTGACCCCCATTTGAAAGCTGGAAAGAGTCAGAAAGAGAAGGGAAATAATTCAAAAACTATAAAAAAATAAATAACGAAGACCAATTGAAAAATGATTATTATAGCTGTTTAGTGTCCTTATAGAAGCTCATGACAAGACAGGGTTATGCCACACATTTAGGACAATCATTTCCCAGGCTGAGGGGTCCCAGATAGTGGCGGCGGCTGATTCTGTAGCTGGCTCCTAAGTGTCAGGCTGAAAGCCGTTCCTACAGGCCCCGCCACTTAATCGAGTCAAATTGCCAGAGAGAGGGAAAGTGCCACTTTACCTGAAATCTGCGCCTTTATTCGGCACCTAAGAGGTGTTTGTGGGAGAGGAAGGCCTGTAATTTGTGTGGGGTGACAGAAAATGCTAAAATGTTCTTGAGTCGTCCCCTCCTGACAGAGAGTGCTTGGAAATGACCCTGAAATTGCAGCCTTGGCGAATAGTCTAAATGCAGAAACTTACCAAAAATACAATCTCCCAACTCACACTGCTGTTCTGGCTCTCTCCTCAGCAAGCTTCATGCTTATTAATAAAGCATTACGTCTCTGCACTGCTGCTTCTGACTGCTGAAACAATGTACCAGAAGCCAGCTGGTTAAAGGGGTGATTCACCTTCAAGCTAACTTTTAGTATGTTAGAGAATGGCCAATTCTAAGCAACTTTTCAACTGGTCTTCATTATTTATTTGTTATAGTTTTTTTTAAATTCTCTTTCCAGCTTTGAAATGGGGGTCATTGACCCCATCTAAAAACAACTGCTCTGTAAGGCTACAAATGTATTGTTATTGCTACTTTTTGTTACTCATCTTTCTATTCAGGCCTCTCCTATTCATATTCCAGTCTCTGTGCATAGTTACTAAGGTAATGTGGACCCTAGCAACCAGTTGACTTAAACTGCAAACAGGAAATCCGCTGAATAAAAAGCCAAATAACTCGAAAACCACAAAAAATAAAAAATGAAGACCAATTACAAACGGTCTCAGAATATCCCTCTCTACATTATACTAAAAGTTGACTCAAGGGTGAAAAACTCCTTTAACAATGAATTTAAAGTACAGCTTTAAATGGGCACATTATTCTGAATTAAATAAAAATATATAGATAGAGCTTTGTTCTTTTCATGCATAGATATTGGCAAAATGATCTTGCCTATCCCTCCCAGCAGGGCTACCATCAGGGGGGCACAGGGGGTACAAGTGTACCGCGCTCGGGCCTGAAGGGGGGCCCAGCAGTGCTGCACTTTTCAAAAGAGCCCGGGGCCCAGAACACTCCTGTCTGGCCTGTCCCCAATGACCCGCACTACCTCCCTCAGCGTTACACCCAGCCGCTGGTACCACTAATAGCCACATACAGACTGGCACAGGGGGAACTGCAGACAAGAGACTGTGGCAGAGCAAGATGGAAACACGTTATTTGTGGGTTCCAGGTGGGACGCGGCTTGCCAGGGAGTAGGTGGGGTTTTGACAAATTTGGTCTTGGCTGGGGTGGATCAGGGGTGTGACCAGGGGAGTGGGTGGGGCTTGGTGGGTGGGGCCTGGGCCCTCAAAAAAATTTTGTATGGGGCCCCATGCAAATTTTGTATGGGGCCCTGCCTCCCAGTGACACCCTTTGACCTCATGCTGAATTATATATATACAATATGACTCCTTGAGTTTTAGCTTCCGAAAATGCTTGTTTGGCAATAATTTTTGTTGACAGTTTACTGACTCTCTCTCTCTCTCTCTCTCTATATATATATAAACACTGTATATATGATGAAAAGTTTCTTCCCTACAAAGCTCAGTTGTGCAGAACAGAGAACACAAGAGCTGAAATGACTAGTTGTTTTCTTGGCCATTGAACCGACCTCGGTGGCCAAGTGTCCGCAGATGTGCGCAGTTCCACGAGTCGTTTCACGGAACGCGATCCCACATATTTCTTTCTGCCGCTGACAAAAATGAAATTTCTAGATAAGCCCAGAGAGATATTATTTTCTCAAGCAGTCAAAATCCTTCTTCGTGCCAAAAGATTAGCTGTTAATGCATATTTCCCCCAATTTTCCACGTGTTGTATAAATTGAATTAGCATGAGATTTTCTGGGGAAGGAGGTGAGACTCTGAAGTAATTAAATGAATGATTTTTCTTCATTCTGTGGCCGTAAAATTCAAGGGGAAAGTGAAGACGCTTAGACTGGAGAAGAAGGAGAATTTTGGCGCCACCCGGGATTCCAAGGGGAAAGGAAACGTAAGTCACCAAACAATTCGCAAAAGCCAATGATTGGATTGGGGGCTAGAATTCAGGGTTCAATTCAGTTCTCTGCCAGTGGGATGTTCTAACTGAGCACTGATTGGAGAAGGCCTGGGCGGGCAAACCCCAAGCGGGATGCCCAGGCCTTGGGGCCTACACTGGAAGGTGTGAGATCCACCAGGACGGTGCAAACAAGTAAAGTAAAGTAGAAGCAGAAATTGTATCTGTTACAAATATGGAGGCTTGTGTGCAGAGTAAGGTCTCTTACTGTAGAGCGTTTTTACCTGCGCTCCCCTGCGTTCCGTTTTTCTGCGTTCAGCCGCAGGGGAGCGCAGGAATAGACGCATTACATTTTTTCCAATGGGGCTGTACTCACACAGGCGCGTGTAGGCGTCGAACGCAGGTTGCTGCATTTTTCCTGCGTTTGGCGTCTACACGCGCCTGTGTGAGTACGCCACAACTTTTGTGGCGGATAAAATATTCGCAAAACAGTTTTGCAAACTGTGAATTTAAGTTACTGTCAATTCTATTTTCACACACAACAACCTCACACATTGGGGGGGGAGGAATGGCTGCTTTTAAAACTTCCTCTGAGAGGCATCAAGCACCCCATGCTCTGGTAACAACAACTGCCTCATGTGCAGGGGTGCGGGTGGTGTCTGGAGCTGGTGTGGAGTCAGGGGAGGCAGTGGGAATAAACTCCAGCGGCCATGTTGCTGCTCCCTTTGTAGAGATGCATAAGAGTCTCACAGGGAACGGCCATCTTGGTATCCCACATCAGAGGGAAACTATTGTTCTGATATAAATGAACAACCCCAAGCAGAAAGCCTCTTAAAGGGACAGTATGCTGTTTCAAATCACAACCAGGATCAAGAACCTGCCACTAATGAACTGGTTAAATTAATAAAACTGGCATTTGAGCAGGAATTGCAAAGGAAAAAAATGAAAGTTGAGTTGCAAAAAGTATTTCATAAATATCCAACTGCTGCTGTGGAGAAACAAGACTTTCATTTAGCAAAAATGAACATAATAAATGAAGAGCTCAGAACCTTAGATAAGCAAATTCTGCAGAATTATAAAAAAAAATTGGGCCCCTTTCTGAAGTCTATACAAACAGGAGACGGTTTGAGGACTCTCGGCAAGCTCTTAAACAGCCGACTAAATACAGGTCCATGAGGCAAATTGCATCTGCTTCATTTACTTCTGATAGTGACAAGGAGACTAGAAAGATTGGCCAACTGAAACCAAAGAAAACAATTGTTGCTCAGATACATGCGCCCAATTTTATCTTCAGCTTGGATGAGGCAAATAATATAGAAGATAAAATGGGAAAGAGAAGCCAATCTGTTCATAAGGAAGAGGAAAGCTTTGTTTTCTCAGAACAGGATTTTCCCTCCCTTCCCTCTACTTCCCAGAATGACTGTGTCCATCAGCCCTCAGCATCCAAGGAGACCTTCACTCAACCATCAGCCAATAATACAGAGACTTGTGCAGTTGTGCAGAGTGTCCCAATGTCCTTGGCACTGGGGCATGGGAAGCTGAGTGAGCAGGAATTGACGGCAGCTGCTGGTGTGGGAGAGTCTGGGAAGGATGGAGTGGATGGAGTGGAGGCTGGAGCAGACTGTGTGATTGCAAGTGATGTTATGGAGTGTGGAGGTGGAGACATCAGTGAAAGTGTTGCAAGGCAGTGTGTGGAATCTGTGCTTTGTGATATTAATGAAGTCAACAAAGATCCTAATTCATTGGCCAATGTGGTACAATCTGTTCCTTGTACCATCCCTTCAAGTACTGCCCCTTTAATTTCTATTTCATCTTCTTCTGATGTACTCACCACTTCTTCTATAGCCTCAACCTTTTCCCCAGCCCTTACAGTTTCTCCCATAACGGCTTCCTACTCCAGCTGTTTCTCAGAATGTCTCTGCGCCTGTTTCTTCCTCTGTAAGGAGACCAAATAATCAGCCGTCAATTCCTTCAGAAAGTGCAGGCAGGAGAAATGTGCCCCCATCACCTCCATCACCTCCACCAAACACTTGGAATAGGCCACTGAATAGGGTGAGGGCGCCTGGGGTGCAAAACAATATCACTGGGCCGGTTTTCAAGCAGAAGAATGTGATTAGGCTCAGGTGATAAGGAACAAATGCCTACTAGGGATCTTGGGCAGATGCTATGGAAGAACAAGATGAATTGGAAAGGACAGATATTGAAGACACACAAAGTGTGAAACAGTGTCATGGTCAGGCTGATGTGGGTACAGATAGTGGTGTTGAAGGTGATTCTGACATTAAGGGAGAAGAGGAAGTAGTTTTAGGGTCTGAAATGGAATGTAACAAATTGCAAATACGCAGGAAAATTGTCTCCGCTGAATTCAGGGAAGGTGATAAGGCTTTATCTGATGATACAAGTGAGATGATATCATTAGTGGATGATGATCCAATCCCATCTGGTACACAGATAAAAAGATTTGGTGATCAAGATGATAGTCAGGATGAGAGAAGGAGTAGAAGGAGGAGGAGGCACAAGAAAATTAATAACACTTAACTATGGCTTCTTGCCCCCTCAGGTTTATTTCAACAAATGTTGCAAGCATTAAAGTGGCCAGTACAAGATATCAAGCCTTTGAAGCCTTAAGCCACACCTCAGCTCACATCAACTTCTTGCAAGAAGGGGGTCCTTTTTTTTGGGTGGGGGACAGGGTTAGGGTGGAGGGAGTGTGTCATGAGGACATTTCAAGACTCCGGATTTGATTATGAATGTCCTTTCTTCAGGTCCGGACTGAGAATTAAAATAGACCTTCAGGTACACAGAGGCCCAATCAGCCTGCATAGAGGCCCAAACAGCCCCCACCAGCCCACTAAATACTGTCTTTCTATGGGACCTTATAGCAGCCCCTCTGGCATTTGCCAGAACCAACAGATTGCCAGTCTGGGCCTGCCTTTCTTATAGGGAGGGGACGGATGTCAGTATGGACAGAGGTTGGACAATGGAAGCTGACTATACTCTGGAGGGTGGATTGGGTGGTTTGGTGTGGGTCACATAGTACATGAACTGTCCTGTCCTGCTTTATGGCAGCTGAGATTCTAGCTATCTGTATAACAGAACATTCTGTCCCAGTGGCTGCACAGATCCTATCTGATCCCCATTGTAAGCAGCAGTCCTGTCCTGCTTTATGGCAGCTGAGATTCTAGCTATCTGTATAACAGAGCATTCTGTCCCAGTGGCTGCACAGATCCTATCTGATCCCCATTGTAAGCAGCAATCCTGTCCTGCTTTATGGCAGCTGAGATTCTAGCTATCTGTATAACAGAGCATTCTGTCCCAGTGGCTGCACAGATCCTATCTGATCCCCCATTGTAAGCAGCAGTCCTGTCCTGCTTTATGGCAGCTGAGATTCTAGCTATCTGTATAACAGAGCATTCTGTCCCAGTGGCTGCACAGATCTTATCTGATCCCCATTGTAAGCAGCAATCCTGCCCTGTAGGGATGGGCGAATTTGACCCATTTCGTTCCACCTAAAATTCGCCGCCGGCGTAATGTCGCCGACGCCCATTAAAGTCTATGGGCGTCAAAAAAAATTTGTCACACGGCGAATTTTTTTGACGCGCGTCTTTTTTATTTTGATGCACGATACCATACAAGTCTATGGGCGTCATTTTGTCAGCGAAACAAGGCGAAAAAAATTCGCCCATCCCTACTGCCCTGCTTTATGGCTGAGGTATGAAAATATTTAATATGTAAATATTGGGATAAAGTATACATGTAACACTGAATTCATGGCCACTATTTCCTTTTGTAGTTTACCATGGAAAGCAAGCAGGGAACAGTACAAATCATAAGGCTGCTGAACATAAAAAAAAAAGGTTTCTGTTCCGGATTTTCCACTTAAAGGCAAAAAAAAAAAGCACCAAGGATTCTAACAGAACCTCTCTTGTCGGGTTTCTCACCTGCATAAAAGCCAAATCTATTTTACACCCATTTATGATTTCACGCTGGCACAAGCGGAAAATCGCAAACCAATTGACGATAAAATGAAATGTTTTTCTTTTCCAGAAAAGTACAAAATGGTGAAAGGGAAAATATACACTATGGCCCAGGTCCTAAAAATAATATAGTGCGGGCACAGATAATTGCAGGCACAGTTTTTCTATTTATTTATAGGGTGGTGCCATAATGTTTTCTCAGTATAAAGGTTATTGTGTTCAGTATAAAGGTGTAGCATTCGCCAAGATGGCCCCCAGCCTGGCAACTCATGTCGCTGGGAAAAATAAAGCTTTGCTTCTGACTGAGCATCTCCATTTTGCAGTTCAACACAACCAAATACTCATGTGCTAAATCTACTCTTCGTAGCCTTCGATTTTTCCATTTCACTGCCATGTCCTGCTCTCAGGGCAACTTGTGTACAACATGAGAAAACACACAGACAAACAAACTCCTTGTCCATCAATACCTTGAAGGGAAATTAGTAGAGGGAAGCAGATGCCTTGCTTCTATCTAGATCAATCAATAAGCAGTAATAGTGTTCTCCATACTCTTTATGGCATCTTCTGCTGGTGTCTGGTATGGTTCAAAGTGACATGTAGAGTGTAAGTTCTGTGGCACACTCATAACTAATGTCAAGAGGACATTCCTATCAAACCTCTAGTCCTTTATCATCTTGTGGTTGCTGGGTATGGCGAAATTGTGGCATATATTTAGCTCAGGCTTTAGTTACCCTTTAAAGGGCAACTAAAACCTCTTAATGACCTCTGGTGACATGTTTGACTAAGCGTTAGGGATATAACTGTACTCACACAGGGCTCCTGTACATGCTAATTGGCCAATTGCAGATGGGGCATAAGGAGCAAAGCAAAACCCAAGACACCAGTGTTTCCCAAACTGTAGGGCTGCCCCCTAGGTTGTTTGGAGCAGCACCAGGAAGAGCTCAATATGGTTGCCAGGCATGGGAAGATTCAGGAAGTATGCCCCAGGATACTCCTCAAAGTCTATTTTGAAGGCCAATTAGGATGAGATTTGGAAAGAATGCCTCTAGATCAGAGGTTCCCAACTTTTTTTTTTACCAGTGAGCCACATCCAAAGGTAAAAAGAGCTGGGGAGCAACACAAGTATTAATAAAGCCCCTGAGGATGCCAAATAAGAACTGTGATTGGCAATTTGGTAGCCCGTATATGAACTGGCAGCCTACAGAAGGATCTACATGGCCATACACCTAGTTTTTATACAACCAAAACTTGCCAAGAATTCAAAAATAAGCACCTGCTTTAAGGCCACTGGGAGCAACATCCAAGGGGTTGGGGAGCAACATGTTACTCACGAGCTACTGGTTGGGATCACTGCCCTAGATACTGCTCAAAGCCTATTTTGAAGGCTAATTATGGTGAGATTTGGGGAGAATGCCTCTAGACACTTATCAAAGTCTATTTTGAAGACTAATTAGGGTGAGGTTTGGGGACAATGCTTCTAGATACTCCTCAAACTCTATTTTAAAGACTAATTAGGGTGAGGTTTGGGGACAATGCCTCTAGATACTCCTCAAAGTCTATTTTGAAGGCTAATTAGGGTGAGGTTTGGGGTGATTGCCTCTAGAGCCCATCTTGAAGCTCAGTTAGGGGGAAAATGTATTTGCTTCCCTAGATATTCTTGGTAGTATTTCTGAAAAAAAAATGATATTTCACATACAGTAACTGCTACCTTGGAATAGGCTAAGAGGGTCTCTGACCAAAAGCTGGACCTCCAAGGAGTGCCTCAACTGAAAAAAACTTGAACTTGTATGTAGTGATTTGGAGTGAAATTTGGAGCGTTTCGCTTCGCCGATAAATTTGAGAATTTCCCGCGAAATTCACGAAACGGCAAAAAATTCATGAAACGGCACCGGCGTTTAGTTTTTTGGACGCCGGCGTCCATTTTTTTTTACGCCTGCGAATTTTCGCTGATGGATTTTCGCAGCGGTTTCGCTAATTTATTTGCCATGAGAATTCGCGCCTGCCAAATAAATTCACCCATCACTACTTGTATGGAAAGTGGAAATTGAACTGGGTCATCTACAATGTTTAGGATGTGCTGTTTAAACCAAAAAAATTAGCCTTAGTTATATCGGCAGGCTCAGTAATGGACTTTACTAACGTTTTTGGTAACCTTTAACCAGATCAGAAATGGACCCTCCCAGGTGCATCCCAAGAGGAACAGAGGCCAAAAGCAGTGACTGAGGGAGACACGGGAAAAAGGATAGAGACTGTATTTCACTCTGGGGCTGGCATGTAAATATCTCCAGGGTGCCACATGCCATCACAGGTCAGAAAGGCCAAGCTCTGGAGACGGCAGCCCCCCCACCTCCTCACCAGTAATTTAGGTGCCTGTCTGTTGGAACTGACAGAATTACAGCCTAATGGCCTGATTTAGTGCTTTATTATGCCTCTGGAATGGACAGTGGCCATTGATGGCTCTGCCTTTTGTTTATTAGATGATGCAATCTTAATGGGACCACTAAGTCTGTTTAGGACACATTTTTTTTAAGAAGACATGGAGGCGCTGACAATAAGTAAATAATTGCCCAAACAACCCGACTGGAGTGGTTTTCTTAACACTTTGAGCACCAAGTAATTGCAGAGAAAGTAATAAGAGGCAGAGACTGCAGCCTTCACCAGAGGTCACCAGCACTTACATTTGGAAGACATTACTTGTTTCTCCCCCTATCAGTCTCAACTCAAATCTCCCACAAACTGGCCTTCAGGCCCCTTAGCTTATAACAAGGTTACAGATATATAGAAACATTGGGGTATAAGCTGCTATAGTTCCAGGGGTACCCAGGACACAAATAAACACTCACCCCAAATCTCCCCCTAACTGGCCTTCAGACTGGGCCCCCTTAGCTTATAACAAGGTTACAGATATATAGAAACATTGGGGTAACAGTCACCCTGCTATAGTTCCAGGGGTACCCAGGGTACAAATAAGCACTCACCCCAAATCTCCCCCTAACTGGCCTTCAGACTGGGCCCCCTTAGCTCATAACAAGGTTACAGATATATAGAAACATTGGGGTAACAGTCACCCTGCTATAGTTCCAGGGGTACCCAGGGCACAAATGAGCACTTACTAATATATAGAAACCTGATATAGTTCCAGGGGTACCCAGGGCACAAATGAGCACTTACAGATATACTGTATAGAAACCTGATATAGTTCCAGGGGTACCTGGCCAGGGAATCAGGGAGATATAATGTACTTGGGGATCTCTAACTGTAGGGTTAAGAAGAAGGAAAGGAGAGGGAAGGTATAAGCAGTGACCTGTACGTCTGTATTGCTGCATTGGAAGCTTTACTGGCCAATTCTATCATTATTCATTTACTGGATGTGTTTATGGGTCACAGAAACTTGCAGAGAGAAAGCGACACACATATAATGTGGAATAAATTGGGGTCTGCGCTCCCCCACGCATTTCCCTTCCATATCCCCTCCAGGGCCCTTTCCTCCAATGCATTCTCTGCTATTTATTTCAGGATCCAATATATATATATATATATATAAATATTTTCAGGGTGGCTGATGCCGGGCCGGGTTGTCATGGAAACGACCTGAACTCCCCCTCTTTATAAAACTTATGAAAAAAAAAGAAAGGAAAAGTTTGATGGCTTCTACTCGACAGAGATTTTTACTTCCAGTGAGAAAAATACCGTCTGGGAAGAAGCTTAATATGCCGATCGATGGAGTTGGTTGGAGGACACAGACGTCACTTCAGATATCAGAGATTAGTGGAAGTGCAATACTTATTCGAGATAAGTGAGAAGATCTAGAAGGAAACGGAATATTACAAGAAAACATTGTGTGAAATACCATAAATATATGTTTGAATATAAATCACTGCTGGTCACTTGGTGAGCTCATGAGAAAAAGTCTTAGAATTTCCATTGCCTGGCAATGACCCAATGTTCTACCCTTACTGTCAAAGGGAAATGGCCGGAGATACTTTATCTGAGAGATTTCACACAGAGAACTCAATGAATATCAATGATAATTTTAGATTTTGTGAAAGTGTTCTACATCAGAGAAGAGGGGATAAAATAAGGGCACTTGGGATAGAGGAAAGCTTTAGTCTCTATACCCAAAGTACAGAGAGCTCTCATAAAAAGTGACCTTCCAATTGGGTCAAAGTAAGGGATATCACAGGGGTCTGTGCCTTTTTTAATATATTTATTAATGACACTGTACAGGATGACATAGGAATCTGACAACGGCTCACCAGAAAAGGCTTGGACACTGGTCACATTTAGTAATTTTTGTAATCCCTAAAAAAAATCCTTACTTTGTGGAGCACAACAGCAACTTTATTGGGTAATCAAGCAGAGCTCTTTTAAGGCATTGCAATTAGAGGCAACAACTATAGGCACCGCATATGGGAAAGGATAAGCACAGATACGCCCACAGTCACAGTAAGACAAGATTTACAAAGCAAGACAAGAGGTTCCGAGTAGGTTATATAGAGAAAGGTATTGACAGTAGGGCACGATGATCAGAGTAGGCAAAGATAAGGAGCATAAACCAAGATGGTGAAAGTACGTTGAGCATGATGGAGAAAGTAGAGCAAAATAAAAACAGTAAAGCAAGATGGAGACAGCAGGGTTTGATGACCAAAGTAGAGCAAAGTAAATGCCGCAGGGCAAAATAGAAACAGTAGAGCAAGATGGAGACAGTAGAATAAGATGTTAAGAGTAGAGCAAGATGAAGATAGTAGACAGTAAGGCTAGATGCCAAGAGTAGGGTATGATGGAAACAGAAGAACAAGGACTGGGAAAAAATGGCCACAGTAGAGCAAGGTATAGTAAATGTTGTATGGAAAAATAGAAACAATAGATCATAACAGTAAAACAAGGTGATCAAAGTAGGACTATATGGAAACAGAAGAACAAGATTGAGACAGTAGGACAAGAAGGTCTAGTGACGACAATAGGGAAAGATGGGGACAATATGGCTACACAATTGTTAAAATACGACTTAGTATGCCCACCAACAGCTGATGTTCTTAAATCTACTGGAACCCTGGCAGACATTTTATCCCTGCTAATGCAACAGCTGCATGTTCTATAAAGTGAACTCATTTGCATATGGCAGTTGGCATGTGCCAATCCCTGCATGGTATGATAGGAAATACAGTCAAGTGATGGGCGAATCTTGACTTGTTTTGCTTCGTCAAAATTTCACGAAGCGCCTAACGCTAGCGTTAATTTGCTAGCATAGAGCATTTTCGTTAATTCGTCGATTCACTAACAGACACTGGCATAAATTCGTAGTGTTACTTCACACCCTTACGCCTGGCGAATTCACTGACGTGCGCATTTTTCTGAACGCTACCTTTTACGCCAGACTTCCTTCGCCACCTCAGACCAGGCGAAGTGCAATAGAGTAGATAGGGATTGCTTCAAAAACAGTTAAACATTTTTCTAAGTTCCAAAAAACGCTGCAGTTTTTTCTTTTTTTATGGGTGATAGGCTGAAAAAGATCGACATCTTTTTTGGGGCTCCCCTCCTTCCCCCCTACATTTCCTAACTCATGGCACCTTAACTATACAGTGGGCACATGTGTAGGGCAAAAAATCTTATTTGCTGTTTTGAAGGTTTCCCAGGCTTGTGTAGTGCTGCTACATATTCCTCCATTGTAACTTCAATTTGGCGTCGTATGCAAATTAAGCATCGCTAGCGTAACTTCGCTTTGCTTGGCGAATTAACGCTAGTGCAACTTCTCAACCTTACGCTTCCCCTGAGCGCAACTTCGGATTTTAGTGAATTTGCCTAGCCTGGCGAAGTGCGGCGAAGCGGACGCTACGAATCTTAGTGAATTTTCCCCAATGAGTGCAGTTTTAGATGTGAAATGTGGCGAAAAATGTCACTCATCACTACAATGCTATCATCTTCTCTTAAATGTGGATTATACTATAGAAGGGGTTCTGTCTATACTGCAGACTGTTGCATGGAATGCACTAACATAGTAGTTGTGCATCAGCTGGAAGGCTGCAAATTGAGGACCTTCCACATCCAACTCTCAACTCCCATCACCACCACCAATGTTGTTATATGAATGCTGAATGGAATCGTTTTGACATAGTTGGAGCTTCTGGTTGGAAAGAGCAAAGAATTCCAGACGAGTATCCAGCTGTGTCAGATTAGACATTAGGGCATTCTGGGAGTTGTAGTCAGGAACATCTGGAGGGGGAGGAGAACTTGGCCAGTTGAGGGTTTCATACTGAGTCCTTAGCTTGCATACTTTGTGTGGAAAATGCGGCCTATCTATCATACCCTTGGTTTATTCAGCTGTAATATTAATAGTACCATGCTCTCCCTGCTCTCCAACCTTTGTTTAAAGCATTCTTAGATTTCCGTACAAGTTGCACAATTTTACTATTTGGGGACTGGTGCTATTGGTTGAACATGGGCCTTCGAAATAATTAAGCACAGAAACATACGTCCCCATTCTCCACCCCCATAGAACAGAAACTCCAGCAGAGAGAGACATGGGGCCTGGTGGAGTTAAATAAAGATGACACAAGATGTGGCGTGGGGGCCAAACCATGATGCAATTTCCCATGTGTTTGTTTCATTTAATACCGGCTGCCAAGTGCGAGTCTGACGGGGCCCAGAGATTTATCTCCAGTTCGAAGATGATGAGAGGAGGGAGAGAAGGAACAGGCTTGTTGGGCCTTAGACAGATGATGCAGATGGTCCCTTTCCCAGGGAGAGAGAGAGAGATGGAGCTGGTTCTGGAGGGGCGGGGGGGGGGAGCCACAGGGATTATCCTCACATCTGCTCTTTCTTCCATTCAACGGAGGCACAAACATTTCAGAAGGACTGGTCTTCCCTCATCTGTGTTCCAACATGGTGCCGCAGACCATTCCACCAGCCGTCAACAGTATTCTCATAAAATGATGTGCAGAGTATCCTTCAGTATTAGTGTTACATAATGTTTCAAACAACACAAAGCTCCTGTTATTATCCATCATGAACAATGCAAAGGTGACAACATATGGACAGATTCATATCTAACTATAAGGTGATTAGCATGTGTGGCCCCTCCTTCCTCCTCTTATCAGTGATCTAGCCAATTAAACTCTGGTTTAACTGCACCAAAAAGTGGATAACTGTAGTGTTGACCCCTGCGTTGTATTATGCACAAACCACATTATCTTGGGAGGGCTAAAAATAGTGCCAATTCCATGTATAATACCCAGAACACACAGCAGATAAATATAGTGCCCATTCCATGTATAATACCCCAGAACCCACAGCAGGATAAATACAGTGCCAATTCCATGTATAATACCCCAGAACACACAGCAGATAAATACAGTGCCAATTCCATGTATAATACCCCAGAACACACAGCAGATAAATACAGTGCCAATTCCATGTATAATACCCCAGAACACACCACAGGGTAAATACAGTGCCAATTCCATGTATAATACCCCAGAACACACAGCTGGATAAATACAGTGCCAATTCCATGTATAATACCCCAGAACTAAGAGCAGGATAAATACAGTGCCAATTCCATGTATAATACCCAGTGGCGGAACTACCTGGGGAGCAGGGGGTGCGAGCGGGCACCCCCTCAGGGCCTCCCGGCAGTCCGTTCGCCACATACAAATGCGGCCGTACGGAGGCCCCCCTCTAGGATCGCTACTGATAATACCCCAGAACACACAGCAGTTTAAATCCAGTGCCAATTCCATGAATAATAACCCAGAACACATGGCAGGATAAATACAGAGCCAATTCCATGTATAATACCCCAGAATACACAACAGGATAAATACAGTGCCAATTCCATGTATTATATACCAGAACAGATGGCAGTATAAATCCAGTGCCAATTCCATGTATAATACCCCAGAGCACAGAGCAGAATAAATACTGTGCCAATTCCATGTATTAAATACCAGAACAGATGGCAGATAAATACAGTGCCAATTCCATGTATAATACCCCAGAACACACAGCAGATAAATACAGTGCCAATTCCATGTATAATACCCCAGAACACACGGCAGTATAAATACAGTACCAATTCCATGTATAATACCCAGGGCCGCTCTTGTAACTTTAAGAGCCGAACTTCTGGGTTTTAACCCGGAAATTCGGCTCTGCTAGTGCAAAGAGCGCTATTGCGCTCAATGCACTAGCGATACTGCCCCCTGAAACACGCTCCGACACTAATTTTTAAGCGCGGAGCGGGAGAGGAGGGGGGCGGCATCTGGGCTGCTGCCTCAGGCAGCAGCAGCCCCAGAATCGATGCTAATAATACCCCAGAACACACAGCAGGATAAATACAGTGCCAATTCCATGTATACTACCCAGAACACACAGCAGGATAAATACAGTGCCAATTCCATGTATTATATACCAGAACAGATGGCAGATAAATCCAGTGCGAATTCCATGTATAATACCCCAGAACACACAGCAGGATAAATACAGTGCCAATTCCATGTATAATACCCCAGAACACACAGCAGGATAAATACAGTGCCAATTCCATGTATAATACCCAGAACACACAGCAGGATAAATACAGGGCCAATTCCATATATAATACCCAGTGGCGGAACTACCGGGGGAGCAGGGGGTGTGAGCGGGCACCCCCTCAGGGCCTCCCGGCAGTCCGTGCGCCACATACAAATGCGGCCGTACCGGAGGGGGGCGGGGCCCGGCTGCGGTTCACGCACCAGGGCCCGCCCCCCTCTAGGATCGCTACTGATAATACCCCAGAACACACAGCAGTTTAAATCCAGTGCCAATTCCATGTATAATAACCCAGAACACATGGCAGGACAAATACAGAGCCAATTCCATGTATAATACCCCAGAACACACAACAGGATAAATTCAGTGCCAATTCCATGTATAATACCCAGAACACACAGCAGGATAAATACAGGGCCAATTCCTTGTATTATATACCAGAACAGATGGCAGATAAATCCAGTGCCAATTCCATGTATAATACCCCAGAACACACAGCAGGATAAATACAGTGCCAATTCCATGTATTATATACCAGAACAGATGGCAGATAAATCCAGTGCGAATTCCATGTATAATACCCCAGAACACACAGCAGGATAAATACAGTGCCAATTCCATGTATAATACCCCAGAACACACAGCAGGATAAATACAGGGCCAATTCCATGTATAATACCCCAGAACACACAGCAGGATAAATACAGTGCTAATTTCATGTATAATACCCCAGAACACACAGCAGGATAAATACAGTGCCAATTCCATGTATAATACCCCAGAACACACAGCAGATAAATACAGTGTCAATTCCATGTATAATACCCCAGAACACACAGCAGATAAATACAGTGCCAATTCCATGTATAATACCCCAGAACACACAGCAGGATAAATACAGTGCCAATTCCATGTATAATACCCCAGAACACACAGCAGATAAATACAGTGCCAATTCCATGTATAATACCCCAGAACACACAGCAGATAAATACAGGGCCAATTCCATGTATAATACCCCAGAACACACAGCAGATAAATACAGTGCCAATTCCATGTATAATACCCCAGAACACACAGCAGGATAAATACAGGGCCAATTCCATGTATAATACCCCAGAACACACAGCAGGATAAATACAGTGCCAGTTCCATGTATAATACCCCAGAACACACAGCAGGATAAATACAGTGCCAATTCCATGTATAATACCCCAGAACACACAGCAGATAAATACAGTGTCAATTCCATGTATAATACCCCAGAACACACAGCAGATAAATACAGTGCCAATTCCATGTATAATACCCCAGAACACACAGCAGATAAATACAGTGCCAATTCCATGTATAATACCCCAGAACACACAGTAGGATAAATACAGTGCCAATTCCATGTATAATACCCCAGAACACACAGCAGATAAATACAGTGCCAATTCCATGTATAATACCCCAGAACACACAGCAGATAAATACAGTGCCAATTCCATGTATAATACCCCAGAACACACAGTAGGATAAATACAGTGCCAATTTCATGTACAATACCCCAAAACACACAGCAGGATAAATACTGTGCCAATTCCATGTATAATACCCCAGAACACACAGCAGGATAAATACAGTGCCAATTCCATGTATAATACCCCAGAACACACAGCAGGATAAATACAGTGCCAATTCCATGTATAATACCCCAGAACACACAGCAGGATAAATACAGTGCCAATTCCATGTATAATAACCCAGAACCTAGGATTTTAAACTTTTAAAATTTATAGTTTAAAAACTATAAATCCTCAAATGATTAAAGCTATATGTATATATGAAGATAAACAGTAAATACCATCTCTGACTGCTGCACTCATGGAAACAATAGGAGGAAAGACTCCCAATCCTTTGACAAAGGCAGAGGCGGGGCCAGATCCTGGCAAGCTTATCTAATATTTTGCCTGTCCAGCAATATTATATCTGCCCGGGGATTTCATGGTAAATTCTGTCTGAGGAAGAGCATTTTTTAATAGAATAATAATGTTATATAAGAGTCATTAAGCCAGTGTAACCAAAGCCTAGAGTGAACCTTATTTTGTATCATTTATCCTTTACACTGTGGAAAGCAGAGTATAAAGTGCATAAAGCAGCACAATCCACAATTTGTTTGCCCTTGCACCCTGCCTTCCATGCTGTCTGATTATTCTGCAGTCTCTGCATCTTTCAGTGAAGTTTTTTAAGTAGTATGAGAAGCGGAGACCTGCCAGACTGTTCCTGCTGAATTGTGCTTAGTACAGGGAATACCTATGCTGCCATAGTTTTATGGGATCTCTCTGTACAGACTATGAGGAAACTTAGGGACTGTTCCTGCTGAATTGTGTTTAGTACAGAGGAATACCTATGCTGCCATAGTTTTATGGGATCTCTCTGTACAGACTATGAGCAAACTTAGGGGACTGTTCCTGCTGAATTGTGCTTAGTACAGAGGAATACCTATGCTGCCATAGTTTTATGGGATCTCTCTGTACAGACTATGAGCAAACTTAGGGACTGTTCCTGCTGAATTGTGCTTAGTACAGGGGATACCTATGCTGCTATATTTTTATGGGATCTCTCTGTACAGACTATGAGCAAACTTAGGGACTGTTCCTGCTGAATTGTGCTTAGTACAGGGGAATACCTATTCTGCCATAGTTTTATGGGATCTCTCTGTACAGACTATGAGCAAACTTAGGGACTGTTCCTGCTGAATTGTACTTAGTACAGGGAATACCTATGCTGCCATAGTTTTATGGGATCTCTCTGTACAGACTATGAGCAAACTTAGGGACGGTTCCTGCTGGATTGTGCTTAGTATGGGGGAATTTAACAAGGCTTCACCTCATTTACACTGCACAGTCTACACGTGAGAAATGCTGGGTCACTTACTGGAATCTCAGTTTCTATTAGAATTTTTGATGACTGGGAAGACGACGAGGTCGGGGCACTAACGAATTATGAAGCTATTATTAATTAATTCCTATTATCTACCATTCTGTTTGTACTGCGCTTCTAAGCATCACCATTACATTATATATATACTCGCAAAAGCTCTTTATTACACCTCTGCTAATTGCAAGGGTTCAGCCAGCGGTCCCACCACCCCACCGTCCGACTCCATCATATAAATACACACAGATGCTAAAGCGAGGGCTTTATTGTAATTAAAATACATTTTTATCAATAAACATGGATACGGCAGGGGCTGCTTAGAGCAACTAAAACGTTGTGGTAGCAATATCCAACTGATTAACAGACTTGGAGGAGAAGTGACATTTGCTACATTGTTTCAGGAGTCAGAACCAGCATTGCAGTAAATATATATTTATAAATAACAAAAACAGTTTTGCAATGACATTTAAATCACAACTCGAACATTTGTAGCAATCCTGCTGACACCAACATTGAATTGTATCACCATTGCTGAGGATCGTGATTTTCTTCGCACGCAAAGGAACCTCTCCCTTCCTCCTATTACAGGGGACGACCCCACGTCTTCAGTCAAAGAGACAGCATTTTAGCCCTATGATCTCACTCTTTGGCTCGTCTCCCAACTGTCCTGTTTTTAGAGGGACAGTCCCTCTTTTGACAGCTCAACCTGCAGTCCCTCGTTTGTACTGGAAAATCCCGTTTTTCTCGGGACTGAACAGCCAGAAAAAGAAACAAAGTTTCTAACTTAATTGGCTTTTGGCAGAGAGCCCAGAACAGCCACCACGTACAGATAAGATACTTTTGTAGCAATTTCGAGATAAGCAAATAAGTAATTGCAACAATATAAGATAACAGGTCTCTTGGGAAAAGTTAGACTCACAGCTTACAGGGCAATTCGCCTTCATTAGCAACTGAAATAACTGGAAAAAAAACACAGAAATATGTTCAAACTTTCATAACCTGCCAAATGTTGTAAAATGAACATGGTAATTAGGGGGTGTGGCTACAAACATGGGCGTGGTC
Source organism: Xenopus laevis (assembly GCF_017654675.1). NCBI lineage: Eukaryota > Metazoa > Chordata > Amphibia > Anura > Pipidae > Xenopus > Xenopus laevis. The sequence continues at coordinate 127,949,957 of NC_054385.1, read as the reverse complement.
AAAAATTACCACGCTACGCTCGCCAACTTTTTTGTCCCTCTTTTTATTTCCAAAATGTTGGGAGGTATGTCATCTTTAAGTCTTCACTTTCTGTTACTCAGAACCCTAACAAGCCAAGCAATATGGCAGCCCCCACCTATATGTAAGGCCAGACTTCCCTTTCCCTCAGCTCGTCTGGATCTCTGTTTCTTATATGGGAGGACAGATAAGGGCAGTACCATTCACCATTGCAGCCAGTAAGCCAATGGATTGTGAGCTCCTCTGTCTACCCTCTACTAATGGGAAAGTTTACAGAAGGTTCTCTATGAAAGAGGGGGGTCTCAGAGATGGAAGGTGCAGTTTATGGGTCACAAGGTGGGCAGGGCTTGTTGAGTGGGTGGGGTTTATACATATTGTAGGCAGGGTAAGGGTATAATGGTTTGTACTTGGGATGGGTCAGAGATGTGAGAATACAAAAATTGTTAATTCGGGGGGAGTCCAGTCTACCAGTCCATATAGGGCACCAGTAGCTCCAGGATTTTGCCTCAGCTCCCGGGGCTCTATGGGACAAATACTCAAAAAATATATCCTGGAAGCAACTATAAATAAAAGTAATTTTTTTTTATTAAATACATATAGTAATAAAATGGTACATACTGACCCTCCAAAAATCCACTTTCGTACCCTCCGGTACTTAATCATAAAGGAGAGACACACTGGAGGGTCAGTATGTACCATTTTTTTTACTATGTGTATTTAATACAAAAAAAATGTGACTTTTATATATAGTAACTTCCAGGATATTTTTTTTTGAGTAATTGGGTCAGAGATGTGGCCCTGCAAAAATGAGATTTTTATTAACTGGTGCCCCATTCTACTTGTTAGTGCTCAGTGGGCTAATACATGGGGAGGTCCCTGCTAACTGATTATTATGGGGTGGCCCTGGTTCCCTGTGCTGCAGACGATGAACATATAACAGTTTGCCTTTGTGTTGTGCAGCTGGATTTTCATCTGTTATCTGGTTGCTAGGGTCTCGTAGTAACCAGTGACTGGCCAAAAAATGAATGGATATGGGCCACATTGGAGGACCTTCTTCCTCTTATATATACAGTGTTATGTACAGGGTTGGCTTGTTCCTGAGAGCAAGGTGCTGAACTTACAGCTGATCCCATGGGTGCAAGAGCTCAGTGGAGGGGCCCAGTGGGTGCAATATGGCAATATTTAGGGCACCATTGGATCAGTGCACATCTGAGCATACGAGCGCATTAGTGACACACCACAATGTCATTGTATGAATGCAGCGTGGCTTTAGTGACACTCGAGCTCATTCACCCCCCTAGAACACGTGACACGTGTGACAAATGGAGCTGACATGTATCTGGGCCTGTGTCATACCTAAAGCCAATGTTTTCCAACAGCAGGTCCAGAGTAAGATGCTCAAGGCAAACAAGCAAATGATACCCGAGCATCCATGAGTAACAAGAGGAATCTGCTGAACTACTACCCAACGGCCTTTGCGTGTCCACCCAGTGTCATTCATCCTTATGTTAATTGCTCTTAATTAGAGAAGGGTTTGTTACAGGGAGAGTGGGGAAGTTAAAGTATTCTATCACTGACGTGCTGGTAATGGCAGATACATTAGGCAGCTTCAAGAAAGGGACGGGTGCCTTTTCCGCAAGAGACACAATGGCCGCTCTGCAAGTCGTCCATATTGACTCACCTTATTGCCCAACACCCTTGTGGGCAGATACAGGAATAGCTCTGGGCGCTGGCAGTTTGGAAGCTGCTCTGGGACTGGCAATGGCTCTTTTTTCTTTTTAGTACAAAGACATAAATTCATAGATATTTCTATTTTTATATTCTATTTCTTCCCAGCTCTTGGCATCCTTGGTCTGTGGGCCTTGCTCTCCCCCTAAGCCCATCTGCTCCCCCTCTGTTCTCTTACTGACGCCTCTCCCTGCCATTCCCATTACATTATCAGGCAAGGACAGCCATTAATATAAAGAGGGCGAGATTACCCCAAAATAATGGCCTCAGCTCCCCTGTCCCCCAGAGGTCTCACTAGCCCCCTATTACAAACTGATTGATGGCCGGGGGCCCAGCAAGTGTTTTTTTTCCAGATTTAAGTTGTTCAATTGTATCATAACTGGTCACCCACTTGGACCTGGGACCTTCTTGTAGATCTCTAGGTTAAAGACTCCGAGGGTGGAGGCTGTGACAGGGGTGTAGGGTCACTAACCATCCTTCCTCCTCCTCCTCCTCTCAGTTATCTCCCCCGTTTCCTCAGCTCCGACACACAACATTGTGACTCTAAACAACTTGTGTTTTGGTGAGAAGAGGAAGGTCAAGAGGCAGCTCCGTGTTTCTGGCCTTGGAGAGCCAATGGGGGGGGGGGTAACAGATTCTGCTTCAGATCTATAAACAAAGGTTGTGATCTGTCTCCCTTCAAGGCCTTGGAAATTAAACAAGTTGCAGTTTATCTGGGCCACTGTGTGTACAGAGGGGAGAGATATTGACCAATGTTATAGTTAGCAGCTTTTATATCATTATCATCCTATATATAAATATAGACAGGGCCAGATTTACATAGCTGGCGCCTCTAGGCCCACTGCCGCTCATTTCCCCTGCCCCCTTCTATTTATTCATGGGGACTGGAGCAATGGGGATTGGCGGACAGAAAACTTAAAAAATGATTGTATCTCCAGCGCATCCCCAGTGTATCTGAACTAATGTGGGTGTGGTTGGGCAGCATGCCGCCCCCTTAAATCCTGTCGCCCTAGGCCCGGGCCTTGGTGACCTTTCCACAAATCCAGGCCTGTATATAGATATAGATATATAGTCCCAACATCTCCCTGTATTATTCAGCCCCTAACGCAGTGGAACTCGCAATCTAGGGGCCCTATCACATTCCCATCAGTTCCTGCCCCAGTGAGCTTACAATCTAAGATCCCTATCACATTCCCGTCAGTCTCTGTCCCAGTGAGCTTACAATCTAAGGTTCCTATTACATTCCATTCAGTCCCTGTCCCAGTGGAGTTTACAATCCAATGGCCCTATCACATTCCCTTTAGTCCCTGCCCCAGTGAGTTTACAATCTAAGGTTCCTCTTCCGTTTCCATAAGTCCCTACCCCAGTGAGTTTACAATCTAAGGTCCCTATCACATTCCCATCAGTCTCTGCCCCAGTGTAGCTTACAATCTAAGGTCCCTGTCACTTTCCCTTCAGCCCTTACCCCAGTGGAGCTTACAATCTAAAGTTCATATCACATTCCCTTCAGCCCCTGCCCCAGTGGAGCTTACAATCTAAGGTCCCTATCACATTCCCTTCAGCCCTTACCCCAGTGGAGTTTACAATCTAAGGTTCCTATTACATTCCCATCAGACTCTGCCCCAGTGGATTTTATAATCTAAGGTTCCTCTTCCGTTTCCATAAATCTCTACCCCAGTGAAGCTTACAATCTAAGGTTCCTATCACATTCCCATCAGTCCCTGACCAGTGAGCCTAGAATCTAAGGTTCCTATCACATTCCCTTCAGTCCCTGCCCAATGGAGCTTACAATCGAAGGTCCCTCCCACTTTCCCTTTAACCCTTACCCCAGTGGAGCTTATAATCTAAGGTTCCTATTACATTCTCTTCAGTTCCTGCCCCAATGAGCCTACAATCTAAGGTTCCTATCACATTTCCATCAGTCCCTGCCCCAGTAAGCCTACAATCTAAGGTTCCTATCACATTCCCTTCAGTCACTGCCCCAATGGAGCTTTCAATCTAAGATCCATATCACTTTCCCTTCAACCCTTACCCCAGTGGAGCTTGCAATCTAAGGTTCCTATTACATTCCCATCAGTCTCTGCCCCAGTGGAGTTAACAATCTACGGTTCCTATCCAGGGTTGGACTGGAGCATCAGGGGCCCACCGGGACTGAGACATCAAGTGCCCTCCTAGTCCCCCCCAGTACTCTTGGGTCAATGCTTTCCCGGCGTGCGCATGCACGAACTTTGGTGCCTTGTTGCTTGCTAATCTTTTTCTTTAAGGGGCCCATTAGGGGCAATCGGGAAACAGGTCTGGCCCGGGGGGGGGCGGGATTGAGGGCCGGGTTTTCTCTCTGTGTCCCACCAGCCCAGTTAAATCCCTGTCCCTATCACAGTCACACACACTGGGGTCAGCTTTATCAGGAGCCAATTAACTTGTTTTCTGGGGTGTGGGCAGAACAGATAGTGCCCAGGTTTAGAAGTGAACTGCATCTCTCTCCAGTCATGACATGAAAGGGCCTCCAATAACTGCGGATCTATGCAGACAATTCATATCTTGATGTATTAGATCCAATCAATATCACGGGGCTGCCAGGGACACACACGCACAACATGTTCTCAAACTCTCATCATTCATTATCGACCATTTCTGGGCTCTTCTATGATGGGCGAAAGGAGCCGTTCATTGTTGCTTAATCATCCTCATCAAGAAACAAACGTACACCTTTCGCTGGAAACGCATCTATTAAGTTTGCCTTTGTGCCGACTTGGAAAATATTCTGGTGCTGCATTAGGCAGCTGCTCTTGCTGCATCTTATAATATATACAATATATATATATATCTCCAGTTAGATGGTCCCTAAGCTCAGGTAAGTGACAGCAGCCCAAAGTATGTGCGGTGAATCACCAGGTGGGGAGCTATTGGCGGTACCTTCATTGATAAAGGGCTGTGGGGGCCTTGGACTGGTACAGATCCCCCAAAACATAATGTAGCCTGATGGGCAGTTTTAACACACAGTTCATTGGTACGGAGTCCCTTTCTGCCTCTACCATGACAGTAAATTGTAGCATAGTCTACTGCAGTCTCCTTCTCTCCAGACAGGCCCTAATTAGCCGTATATTCTAGATGACACGCTCAATAACGAGACAATGGGAGCCAGTGTCCAACTGTCGCTTTTTCCTGCGTTGCAGCGGATTAGTTGAAGGCAAATCTGTGAGTTCATTCCAAATAACGAGGCGCAGGGTTTGTCGACAGAATGCCAGGACATGTGTGGGCAGACAAATGGTGCCGCAACTGTGGTCTTGGGGCAGCTGCCAGCGAAGAAACCTGTTGGAGGGGGTTTATCTGCCACTCGGCTCCTAGACAGCTGTCCCCTGGCGCTGAGTCTCATCATTACAAGGAAAAGAGTATTGTTCTACAGGCCCTTCATCCTCACCATCTCCTCTCTGTAGCCCTCAATATCAGCCCCATATGGAGTCGCTGTGCGGAATGTTCCCCCATAATCCTCAAGTAAACAGAACAATTCCTCAAGAGCTGGACCTGCACCACTACCTGCATCGTGTCCGACTGTCACTTCTATAATTGCAACTGCGCTACTGGGAGACAGATCAGACAGAGCCTCGATCCCCTTTATCTATGCGCGAAATGCGCCGCCAGCTCCGCAGCCGGAGATTCATTACACCATGATAAACGCAGGCAGCGCCACATAAAAAGGTGACGTATGGCCACTACAGGATGCTCACACAAGGACGTGGGAGAAACATTCTTCATTGTAAAGCAAACAATTCCTATCGGGGAGACAGGATCTAAGATTCATATTTTTCGGAGCTGACACTGCCATGTAGCTGGCTAAGGAACAGAAATTGGAAATATGAACATTCTAGAGAGAAAATGCAATTTTACTTCAGGCTGGGCCCACTTAGCTCATAACAAGGTTACAGATATATAGAAACATCGGGGTAAGTCACCCTGCTATAGTTCCAGGGGTACCCAGGGTACAAATAAGCACTCACCCCAAACCTCTCCCCCTAACTGACCTTCAGACTGGGCCCCTTAGCTCATAACAAGGTTACAGATATATAGAAACATTGGGGTGTCACCCTGCTATAGTTCCAGGGGTACCCCGGGTACAAATAAGCACTCACCCCAAATCTCCCCCTAACTGGCCTTCAGACTGGGCCCCCTTAGCTCATAAGAAGGTTACAGATATATAGAAACATTGGGGTGTCACCCTGCTATAGTTCCAGGGGTACCCAGGGTACAAATAAGCACTCACCCCAAATCTCCCCCTAACTGGCCTTTAGACTGGCCCCCTTAGCTCATAACAAGGTTACAGATATATAGAAACATTGGGGTAACAGTCACCCTGCTATAGTTCCAGGGGTACCCAGGGTACAAATAAACACTCACCCCAAATCTCCCCCTAACTGGCCTTCAGACTGGGCCCCCTTAGCTCATAACAAGGTTACAGATATATAGAAACATTGGGGTGTCACCCTGCTATAGTTCCAGGGGTACCCAGGGTACAAATAAACACTCACCCCAAATCTCCCCCTAACTGACCTTCAGACTGGGCCTCCTTAGCTCATAACAAGGTTACAGATATATAGAAACATTGGGGTGTCACCCTGCTATAGTTCCAGGGGTACCCAGGGTACAAATAAACACTCACCCCAACTCTCCCCCTAACTGACCCTCAGACTGGGCCCCCTTAGCTCATAACAAGGTTACAGATATATAGAAACATTGGGGTGTCACCCTGCTATAGTTCCAGGGGTACCCAGGGTACAATTAAACACTCACCCCAAATCTCCCCCTAACTGTCCTTCAGACTGGGCCCCCTTAGCTCATAACAAGGTTACAGATATATAGAAACATTGGGGTAACAGTCACCCTGCTGTAGTTCCAGGGGTACCCAGGGTACAAATAAACACTCACCCCAAATCTCCCCCTAACTGACCTTCAGACTGGGCCCCCTTAGCTCATAACAAGGTTACAGATATATAGAAACATTGGGGTAACAGTCACCCTGCTATAGTTCCAGGGGTACCCAGGGTACAAATAAACACTCACCCCAAATCTCCCCCTAACTGACCTTCAGACTGGGCCCCCTTAGCTCATAACAAGGTTACAGATATATTATTGTGCATAGAGAGACCTGCAGAGGAAGCTTTGCACCCACACAGCAGTACTGGGGAGCAGTGGAAGTGATAAGCTACAGTAGGGCTAATGTATATCCAACATTCTCAAAACCTGTGAATATGGTGGGAGAAAAAACAAGAGACAAAAAAAACAATTACAAACATTACACACAGGCTTAGTCATTCACACAGAAAACATATTCTCCAGCTGACGCCGGCTTTGGAGATAGACATTTCTCCCTTCTACTCGATACGGAGATGGATTTTCAATTAAACCCCCACCCCGTAAGCCAAAGTGAGTCACCCCAGTGCCAATTATTTTTGGGTTACAAACATTACTATGGCCGGGCTGCCAAGTAAATTCATTTATAGGCCACATTCCAGGAGTCTGACCTCACTGCTGTGCGGATGAATCATTTGGTAACGGTTCTGGCTCTCGGCTCACAGGAAACCATCAACTGGACTGCAGATAAGATACGCCGACCCCTCCAGCTCCTGTCCCTTTAAACACATGCTTAGAGATACAACATACACACTGGAGGTGAAGGAGTTAATCAGCAGTGGGAACACTCATCCCCATTTTATCCTTGGAAGGAAATGACCCAACACCAAAAATACTCAAGCTCATATACTAATCTGCCTGACCATGCAGACCTGACCCCAGAATCAGAAGACTCATTAGAAGTGGCCTCTTTGTTACTTGTGAACTCTCGTAATTAAGCACGTTCTCTATCGAACCAATTTAACAGTTAGGAGTTAACATTATAACCGACTGACTTGTCAAAAATAGAAGGTCAGTTTGGGGTAAAAAGAGCTAATTGTGAGACACTCTCTGAATTATGTCCTATGAACCCTAAACTGTGGGTAACAGAAGAACTTTAACTAAGACTCGAGGAAAGGAGATTACACCATGGGCATAAAAAGGGGTTTCTTGCCACATGGGCAGTCAGGTTATGGAATTGCTTGGCAAGTGAAGGGATAATGAGCTATTTTTGGGTAAAGTTTAATATTGGACTGGATTTTTCTAGCCATCTTCCCGAACTAACTTCCCTTCTGTAAATTGTAGACTAGTGGTTGCCGAACTTTCAATTCAAGTTCCAACCTTGGGTCCGGCCCCCCATGACCATAATGAGGTTAGCAGTCATAGTTCCAACCATATGTTGGGGTGCAAATAAATATTCAACCCCTTGGGCTCTCTAAGTTGAGTTTTTAGGTGGAACTTGGAGAACCAATTGAAATTGTCCCCAAATCTATTTCGAACAAGCCCTTGCCCCTGTTTCAAGCACTAACTTATTTTCCTTCTGTAGTCTGGTGGTTGTCAAACTTTCAGTTCCAGGACCAACCTTTGGTCAGAACCCCCCCATAATTGTAACTAGGTTATCAGCCATAGTTTCAAACATATCTAGGGGTGCAAATAAATGTTCAACCCCATTGTCTCTCTAAGTGACCTTAAAATTGGGTTTTTAGGAGGAACTTGGAGAACCAATAGGAATTTTCCCCAAATCTCCTTCTTACAAGCCCACTGCCCCTCCTTCAAGTTCCCCCAGGTTGGGAAAGCCAAATAACTTCCCTTTTGTACATTGTAGACTAATGGTTGTCGGACTTTAAGTTCAAGGTCCAACCTTTGGTCTGGGCCCCCCATGACCATAACTAGGTTATCAGCCATAGTTTCAAACATATCTAGGGGTGCAAATACAGTAAATGTTCAACCCCATTGTCTCTCTAAGTGATCTTAAAATTGGGTTTTTAGGTGGAACTTGGAGAACCAATAAAAATTATCCCCAAATCTTCTTCGAACAAGCCCTTGGCCCTTTTTCAAGCACTAACTAACTAAATTTCCTTCTGTACACTGTAGTCTGGTGGTTGTCAGACTTTCAGTTCCAGGACCAAACTTTGGTCAGAACCCACCTTAATTGTAACTAGGTTATCAGCCATAGTTTCAAACATATCTAGGGTTGCAAAGAAATGTTCAACCCCATTGTCTCTCTAAGTGACCTTAAAATTGGGTTTTTAGGAGGAACTTGGAGAACCAATAGGAATTATTCCCAAATATCCTTCTTACAAGGCCCCTGCCCCTGCTTCAAGCACCCCCAGGTTGGGGCAGCTACATATGTCATTGTTAGCCATATTCAATGACTTCTATTCAATAGTGTGGCCCTAAATCAAACTGTAGGATTAAAAGGTTTCTTTTTGTAGAACCGCATGGATATTTTCCACTTCTCTTTTTACAATGATCCCTACAGACATCCTTATAACCCCCTCCACCACTATTCCTATGCCTTAGAGAAAACCCTACCATTCTAAAGCCGCAGTATCTCTTTTATGGTCCATCTGAGATCCATCCTCTGTTAGTTATAGCCCGACAGCTCTCCATTAGCAGTAGAGAGAGAAGAAGGATGGAGTCTCCTGACACAGAAGGGTAGAGATAATTTGACCATTTCTGAGAGAATCGCCCAAGGTCGTCTGTTGGAGGGGGGCGCCAGCGGCATTAAGCCCTCTCTAATACTGGTGTGATATTATGGTGCTATTGATTTCTTCCCAGGCTCATGCAGGTCTCAGAGAGTTCTTTAACCCCGGGGTATACACAATTTATATTAGGGAGTTAGGAACCATGCCATTATTGACAGAAAGATTACTCATTGACAAATACTGTCCAACGTTAATAACCACCGTGGCACCTGGGTGCTAAACACCTCTTCGCTGCCGGGGGCTGGGAGTTATGGCATCAACTATGTATAAAGTTAGAGACAAGAAAAATAAGAAGAAAAGGCCAAGTATTTCCCATAATTTGATGCTCCTACAAGAACCCTCCATGGCCAGAAGTATCTCAACACATTTTTAGCCAATGGTATCCAGATCCCTCTTCTAAAATGCCTGAGATGTAAAACATTCACCAATTTCATCAGATGCAATGTAAGTCAAAATAACTATTTGTAGGAAGTGTGGGATTCTTATGGGTGATCAGAGGGAACCAAACCCTGACATCACCATGTGCAATGCTAAGTGCTGGCTGGAGTGGTGTAAAGGTCACCACCATTGAAGCATTCCACACCCTCTGGAGGGATAAATAGCATTTCACCTTCTGCAGTTTGGTGGAAAAGTCTGGGTTTATTAGATGCCAGGAGAACACTACCTGCCTGAATGCGTAATGCTGTTGGTAATGTTTTATGGAGGAGGAGGAATTGTGGTCTGGGGCTGTTTTCCATGGTTTGGGCTAGGGTCCCTGGTTCCATTGAAAGCAATCTTCAAGGCTACAGGTTGCAATAACAATCTGGACAATTATGTGCTTCCTACTTGGTAGCAGCATTTTGGAGAAGGTTCTTTTTGTTTTCAACAGAAAGTAAGGTCAGTATAGAATGGATTTAAGAACCAAACTGGCCTGACCTCAGCCCAACAGAACACCTGTGGGATAACTTGATATTCCTGCTGCAAGCTAGGCCGTCTTTCTAGCATCGATGCCCAGTCTTACTAAGGCTCTTGTGGCTAAATTGCAGCAAATCCCACCAACTAAATGCCACCAACAATGTTCAAACATCTAGTGTGAACCTTCCCAGAAGAGCAGGGGCTGTTACACCAGCAAAGGGAACTTCAATGTAATCCCACCAATGTCGCACCATTTTAATGTCGGATAGACGTGTCCCAATATTTTTGGCCATGTAGTATATGTGACATATAGTCATCTGTCATTGATGGTAGAGTCACAAAGGCAATAAAGTCCTGATATACTGAGACTGGACTGGTCAATGTCTTCAATAAGAGACGGAGTTAGCAACTAATAAGCAAATACCATTGGCCAAACTGCCTTGACATTCCTCTAGAGCAGGGGTCCCCAAATGGCCAAACTAGCTTGACATTCCTCTAGAGCAGGGGTCCCCAACCTTTTTTACTTGTGAGCCAAATTCAAATGTAAAAAGAGTTGGGGAGAAACACAAGCTTGAAAAAAGTTATTTTGGTGCCAAAAAAGAGCTCTGATTGGCTATTTGATACCCTCAAGGTGAACTGCTAGCTTGGAGTCTCTTCTTGGAAGGACACCTGGTTTTATGTAACCTAAACATGCCTCCAAGTCAGAAATTCAAAAATAAGCACCTATTTTGAGACCACTGGGAGCAACATCCAAGAGGATGGTGAGCAACATGTTACCCACGAGCCACTGGTTGGGGATTGCTGCTATAGAGTGTGGGCTCAGACCACATTACATGGAGACTCATAAAGGCCAGAAACATGGACCATATCTACAGTCCAATACTTTATCTCAGCAGATGATATTTTCCACCTGGCCCAGTTGAGATCAGATTTTGCTATAGGTACGAAAATATTCTCAGTGGCAAATGAACCATGACCCCAAATTTTGCCCAAAGTGGCCTTCAGGCTGGGCCCTCCATTCATATTTTCATGTCCCAAATGAACTTCCTTTTTGAATTGCACCCCTGGCTCCCCAGGGGGGGAGGGGCAACTGCTCCAATGTAGTTTGGAGCCTGTAGATTGCCATACTAAAGGTGTAACTGTGACATGTAGCAGATCCATAACTTCAGCGTTTCAATGACACAAGGGGCATTCCCTTGGCCTGGTACAGATTTAGCTCCTTCAGCCAAGTTGAAACCATGCAGAGGGCACTGAGATACACAACGTGGGCCTACACAATGAGCAGCTTAGCACATACTCTCCTGATAAGGCCCTCAACTGTGAAGAAAGGTAATTGCTTCAACTCAATAGGAAGAGGAAAAACTCCTTCGTTGCATATATTATCCCAATGACAATGCTGAATTATTCATAAAGTGAAAAACGCAGAATTATCTGATATCCTAAAGGCCCAGGCCAGGAAAGAGAGAGCTCAACTGCCCATGGGATAGTCTCTTAGACTGCCCTGCAACCTGGCCCTACGGTGGTCACTATGATGCACTCTGATAGGTGACTATTGTTAGAGAGACCAACGTAAGAGTTAATAAGCTAAAGCACTGCGTATCTTGACAGCGCTATATAAATAAATGATGATGATGATAAGCACTAGATGCTCAAAAACAGATGTATCCTGGTCTACAACTCACCTAATTGCCAACACGGTAGAGCTTCTGAGTGCACCTCGTTTCTTGCCAATCTCTCTGAACCTTCCACTGATTTCAGCCATCAAAGGCTTGCCACCCCTCAGAACTGTGTCCAACGTGGGGGCTCATTTATGAACGTTCCATGGAACCATTGCATGTAGGTTATGGTTACTGTATTACCCTAAATTCCAGGGAAATCTCGGCCACTGAGCTGAATTGAAGGAGCTTCTTGGGACTTGATGGGACCCAGACTAAGCCTCAGCAGGTCCAGGTGCTTCAGACATACCCTTACTAGATACTTAGAACTTGTAATTCATAATTCCATGTACATTTTAAGATATCGGAGTCAGAATCTGACAGACACCCAAGGGGAATGAGATCTGCAGATCAGCAAAGAGATGGTTTTCTAGTTTTAACTCATCATCTCATCATTGCTCCATGCCTAGACTTAAAATCACCCCAAGTGCTCATGTAATTAGAAGCGGTGCCGCTGCTTGTGGTGATACCCCCGCCGGCACCGTATCAGACCGACATCTCGTACGCGCCAAGAGCGGAGCACTTTTAAGGTTCTACCAAAGGGATTCCTAGAACAAGATTATCTCTGCAGAATTGAGAACTGTATGTTTTACATAAGTAAGCAAATGAATAACACCCAATAAGGGAATTTAACACCCAATAATATTTTAGGTTTTATTTCTTTTTTCTCCCCATTTTTGACGCAGTAAAACAGATCATATCTGATCACCATTGGAAGCAGCAGTCCTGCCTTGCTTTATGTTGCTTCTGTTGAAATGCAATACATAAACACCTGCTTTTTCCCCTTCGGCCCTCTATAAAGTTCAAAGTCACGCTGTATTGAGTATAAGTACTTCAATATTGTGCCTGCTTCCCCTTTAAAGAGCCCGGTTCCCCCACAGCCCCGTGTCTCCATCTCTCAGTGGACGGATTAATTTGTCTTGTAGACATTTCACGCTATAAGCTAAAATCAGAAACCTGAATGTCCGACGCCTCTGACATAATGATGAAAGATAGAGGCGATGAATTTAAAATATCTTCCAGTGGGGGTAGGGCGCATGGGCTGCCTGCTTAGCTCCCCAAATTAATTCTTTCTGTCTTTTTTCCTGTTCCCGAGGATAAAAAAAAAATCTAATTAGAATTCCTGAGAACCAAATTATGTGGAACTAATAATTAGATTATCCACAAAAGTTTCTGGGTAATGTAATTCTCTCCTGCACCGGAGTACGGACTCTGCACCCTCATATATCAGGGGGCTTAAAACTCACACGTCTGTATCATCAGCAAACTCTCTCCAGCTCCCGACAAATTCCTCCCGATCCCCCCGGAGCCACCGGCACGTACCCCTTACGCTCACCCTTCTCTGTCCTAAGGATTTCTGGATTATTTTACAGAGAATCTATTGGGGGGAAAAGTCATGTGATTAACCCTCAGAAAGTCTTTAAGTAATGGAAGCTTTTTCCAAGAAAATTAGTTTTTTGTTTTACCCCGAAGCTGATTTGAATTAGAAAGAGAAACCTCCAGGGGGGATTTATTATAGAGCAGGAGCGGCCACAATTCAAGGAAAGTATTTTAGCTGCTTATAGTGTTTAACATAGGTCTGAAGCCTGGGGTCTTTAGCTATGGAGATAGGAAGTCCCTTATGGTGAGATTTGGGGTGAGTGCTTATTTGTACCCTGGGTACCCCTGGAACTATAGCAGGGTGACACCCCAATGTTTCTATATATCTGTAACCTTGTTATGAGCTAAGGGGGCCCAGTCTGAAGGCCAGTTAGGGGGAGATTTGGGGTGAGTGCTTATTTGTGCCCTGGGTACCCCTGGAACTATAGCAGGGTGACTGTTACCCCAATGTTTCTATATATCTGTAACCTTGTTATGAGCTAAGGGGGCCCAGTCTGAAGGTCAGTTAGGGGGAGATTTGGGGTGAGTGCTTATTTGTGCCCTGGGTACCCCTGGAACTATAGCAGGGTGATTGTTACCCCAATGTTTCTATATATCTGTAACCTTGTTATGAGCTAAGGGGGCCCAGTCTGAAGGTCAGTTAGGGGGAGATTTGGGGTGAGTGTTTATTTGTACCCTGGGTACCCCTGGAACTATAGCAGGGTGACACCCCAATGTTTCTATATATCTGTAACCTTGTTATGAGCTAAGGGGGCCCAGTCTGAAGGTCAGTTAGGGTGAGATTTGGGGTGAGTGCTTATTTGTACCCTGGGTACCCCTGGAACTATAGCAGGGGGACTGTTATCCCAATGTTTCTATATATCTGTAACCTTGTTATGAACTCAAGGGTTTGATCAAATAGTGGGCCCCAAAGGAGAAACTCAAATTCCCATTCTAAACAGGGCACCGAGGGTCTGTCTGGGAGTTGGGAATGGAGCTTGGGGAGTCAGCACTTGCTATTGATTGTGCTGCTGCTGAAACACACCCAGGGCCACAAATCCCCATTAGATATTCATGAGACACAGCAGGCAGTTGGATAATCATGCAACAATGTGATGTAGATTTGCAATGAATTTGCCATTTGCACCTGAATAACAAGTTTGTATCTGTATGATTTTGACTGTAGTTTTTCTGTTCAGCCTTATAGTCAAGTAGCAGAGAAACACAAAGATGCTAGAATTCTGAGGAAAGAATTTGATTTTGGGTACAATACACATTTCTTGTATAACTCAGCCTGCAGCCTTGTGCCTTTATATGGTCACAGAACAACCCCTCAGTGACTTCTAATATCCTTATCATTTACAGTAGGGGGTACATTATCCCTTATAATACATGAGTGATACTCAGAGTTCCCTGTATAACTCAGCCTGCAGCCTTGTGCCTTTATATGGTCACAGAACAACCCCTCAGTGACTTCTAATATCCTTATCATTTACAGTAGGGGGTACATTATCCCTTATAATACATGAGTGATACTCAGAGTTCCCTGTATAACTCAGCCTGCAGCCTTGTGCCTTTATATGGTCACAGAACAACCCCTCAGTGACTTCTAATATCCTTATCATTTACAGTAGGGGGTACATTATCCCTTATAATACATGAGTGATACTCAGAGTTCCCTGTATAACTCAGCCTGCAGCCTTGTGCCTTTATATGGTCACAGAACAACCCCTCAGTGACTTCTAATATCCTTATCATTTACAGTAGGGGGTACATTATCCCTTATAATACATGAGTGATACTCAGAGTTCCCTGTATAACTCAGCCTGCAGCCTTGTGCCTTTATATGGTCACAGAACAACCCCTCAGTGACTTCTAATATCCTTATCATTTACAGTAGGAGGTACATTATCCCTTATAATACATGAGTGATACTCAGAGTTCCCTGTATAACTCAGCCTGCAGCCTTGTGCCTTTATATGGTCACAGAACAACCCCTCAGTGACTTCTAATATCCTTATCATTTACAGTAGGGGGTACATTATCCCTTATAATACATGAGTGATACTCAGAGTTCCCTGTATAACTCAGCCTGCAGCCTTGTGCCTTTATATGGTCACAGAACAACCCCTCAGTGACTTCTAATATCCTTATCATTTACAGTAGGGGTACATTATCCCTTATAATACGAGTGATACTCAGAGTTCCCTGTATAACTCAGCCTGCAGCCTTGTGCCTTTATATGGTCACAGAACCCCTCAGTGACTTCTAATATCCTTATCATTTACAGTAGGGGGTACATTATCCCTTATAATACATGAGTGATACTCAGAGTTCCCTGTATAACTCAGCCTGCAGCCTTGTGCCTTTATATGGTCACAGAACAACCCCTCAGTGACTTCTAATATCCTTATCATTTACAGTAGGAGGTACATTATCCCTTATAATACATGAGTGATACTCAGAGTTCCCTGTATAACTCAGCCTGCAGCCTTGTGCCTTTATATGGTCACAGAACAACCCCTCAGTGACTTCTAATATCCTTATCATTTACAGTAGGGGGTACATTATCCCTTATAATACATGAGTGATACTCAGAGTTCCCTGTATAACTCAGCCTGCAGCCTTGTGTCTTTATATGGTCACAGAACAACCCCTCAGTGACTTCTAATATCCTTATCATTTACAGTAGGGGGTACATTATCCCTTATAATACGAGTGATACTCAGAGTTCCTTATATCCTTATCATTTACAGTAGGGGTCATTATCCTTTAGATTATGCTCTCTCCCTGACATGGAAAGTATATAGAGAGTTATAAAAAAGATAAGACAAAGCTCCATGAATGCTGTTTTGTATTAAAGTAATACAGTTTCATATTTCCCACACTAGACAACATAAGGGAACATTAGGTAAGGAGAACATTTAGGCCGTGAGTCACTGAAGGATATTGGGGCTTCCTGGTAATCATTTTTGAAACACTGGAAGCTAAAAATCCTAGAAAACCGGTTACTCAAAGAAGTAAGTTAGGACTTTTGCAGCCAATCCCCCTTAAAAAAAGGAAAAGTCGCCAGAGTTTTTTGAACTTTAATGCATTTTTGGCTCACAGGATAAGATATCAGTGACAGAAGATTGAGGAAGATCTTGCTGCTTTTTATCACTTCTCCTGGTCTGAGGTGGAGAAGTCAACTCTGGTGAAAGAGGTAACGTTCAGTAAAATATGCACTTTGGTGAATTTGCGTAGAAACGATCTTTCGCCAGTGTGAATGAACGCTACTGATGGTCCCGTTCGCTACCAAATTGGCGCCTGCGCCTGTTAGTGAATTGACGATGTCCCTGCGGGTGACAATGCTGGTGAAAAATTGCTAGCGTTTTGCTCTTTAGTAAATCTGCCCTTAAAGGGGACCCGTCACCCCAGAAAAAAATATTCCAAATCCTATTTTATCATGTTAGTTAAGCAAAATAAACTTTAATTACATTGTATAAATTATTTGAATCTTTTGTTACGTCAGTCAGGGACTCATAATTATAACAAGCAGGCAGGAGCCATTTTGTGGACACTGTTATTAAGACAAGTCTTGTATCATCTCAGAATCTTGTTTGTGCGACAGAATGGGGGACCTGATGTCCATCCCCATGTCCTGGTTACACAATTAAATGGTGAAGAGAAAGGGGGAATGTGGGGAGAGCAGTGACATGTAGGAAGTGCTGAATGGAAAGTGAAAGTAATTGTCTGCCCCGCCTCTATGCCACGGGCATAGAGGAGGGGCAGACAACATTTGATTGACAGCTGAGATTTTTAAATGAGTTTACAACAGCTATGAATACTTTAATAAAAAAAAAAAGAATTCAGATTTCATGTTTAATTTGAAAAGGACTTTTATTATACAGCTTTTTATGTCTGGGTGACAGGTCCACTTTAAGGGGCAGATTCACTAAGGGTCGAATTTCGAAGTTAAAAATACTTCGAAATTCGACCCTCGAATTGAAAATCCTTCGACTTCGAATATCGAAGTCGAAGGATTTAGCGCTAATCCTGCGATCGAACGATCGAAGGATTTTTCGTTCGATCGAACGATTAAATCCTTCGAATCGAACGATTCGAAGGATTTTAATCCAACGATCGAAGGAAAATCCTTCGATCAAAAAAAGGTTAGCAAACCTATGGGGACCTTCCCCATAGGCTAACATTGACTTCGGTAGGTTTTATCTGCCGAAGTAGGGGGTCGAAGTTTTTTTTAAAGGGAAAGTACTTCGACTATCGAATGGTCGAATAGTCGAACGATTTTTACTTCGATTCGTTCAATTTCGTTCGAATTCGAACGAATTTAACCAATTCGATGGTCGAAGTACCCAAAAAATACTTCGAAATTCGAATTTTTTTCATTCGAATCCTTCACTCGAAGTTAGTGAATCTGCCCCTAAGTGTCTCTTGATGACACGAAACGCGTAAGGCTTTTATCTTTTATACATAATGTAAAATAAATATTTTCGTACTATTTAAACTTTGGGCTCTTCCGGATTGGAGCCTGCCTACAATCACAATTTCCTATGACTTCCTGGTAACAAGTTAGAGCTGCTCAGGCCACACACTCTCAGCAAAGGGACAACCTGTAGCGCTAATTCATTTCCTCCAGAATGGCTGCAAATTATAGCTCCGGTTCTGGAGTCGGATTATGCTGTTACGTTGATTGCGAGCTCTGCGGGGTTCATACACCACTGCCACATAACAGTGAGGAGCTTCAATCAGCCGCAGTGGCAGAAAAATAACAACACTAGAGTCTCGATTGAGTCTATATCAGTTCATTTGGCTTATTATGGACCAGGTATTTATGTAGAATACAGGCGGACCCAGCACCTACATTTACTCAAGGATAACCTTGACATACTATGTGCCAATCCAACACCAATCCCTGCTCTGTTCTTTGTGACTCTAAAGACAATGTTTCGAGAGTCGGAGCCAGCAGTGCAGAGAATATACATTATAAACAGTTTTACATTTATATAGGGTTGATATTATTGTTACCCTACATTCATATATTAATCTCCTGTTATATAGTGTAACAAAAACATGGAGACGGCCTCAAGCAGTATTTCCTCTGAAAGTACATGACTAGAATGGCAGATCAATATCACATCACCATCACTATAATACATATGCCTTTAATCAGCGTCGGTCTGTCAGGGCCGGGGGACATGGAAGTAAATCACTGATACAAGGTTGTTATTTGCACTTTAATTTGCTCATGGTAAAGGGTTATACAAGTAACGTCTAGTATGTGTCCGTCTGATTTAAAGAACATGAATGGGGCTGTTCCTGCTGGAGACTGCTCCACCCTCCCTGATTTCCCAGCAGTCTCGAGTTATGGGTTTCAATGTGCTCATTGCACCATATATATAATTTAGACTGGGATTTCCTAACCTTTTTTTTTTTACCCAGGAGCCACATTCAAATGTCAAAAGAGTTGGAGAGCAACACAAGCATGAAAAAAGTTCCTTGGGGTAGCAAACAAGGCCTGTGATTGGCTATTGGTAGGCGCTATGCCTAAACGAGGATCTGTTTGGCAGTACAAAAACTTGCCTCCAATCCTGGAATTCAAAAATAAGCACCTGCTTTGAGGCCACAAAACATTCAAGGGGTTGGTGAGCAACGTGTTGCTGGTGATCACTGGTTGAGGATCACCGGTTTAGACCATCTAACTTTCTTTTACATGACAACACTTCTTCCTTCCTACATGCGTTTTAGTATTATGGTGCCCATCAGGGGGACACAGGGGGTACATTTGTACCAGGCCCGGGCCTAAAGAAGGTCCTGACTGTGCTGCACTTTTTGAATTAGCTAGGCCCCCCTTGACAGAGCTGAAGTCCCAAAGATCTGAAGACCCAAAGCCAAGAAGACCAGACCCGCTGAAGACCAGAAGTCGCAAACGGAGCCAAAGCCACTAAAAGACCCAAAGCCACGAAAAGACCCGAAGTTGAAGTTGTGAAGCTGCGAAAAGACCCTAAGCCACAGGAGGAGCTTATTTTGAAGTCCTGAAGCCGCAAAAATTACCCGAAGCCACAAAAGGAGCCAAAGGTTCCACTGAACAATGTTTTGGTCTGCTGCAACAAAAAAATTGTTGCGCATTAAAATTTTTGTGCACGTAAAAATTGTCAGGCGTCAAAATTATTTGGACTCCCATTGACTTTAATGCATTTGGACAAAATAGTTGCGCGTATAGTAACTGTCACTCGCATCAAAAATTTCGCACATCAAAATTATTTTGACGTCCGTTCACTTCAATGCGTTTCGCAAATTTTTGCTGTTCAGTGAAGCGAAATGGGACAGATTCACCCATCACTATCAATAAAACATACGGCAGTCTTGTCTTTATTGGTGGTGGAACAAGACAAAGAAGGTTCTGATCAACTGTTGGTGAGTTACAACTGCCCTCACAGCCCTTGGGTGTCTTGAGGTTGAGATTTACTTCAAAAACAATTGAATTGACACATGGTGAGCAAAGTTGATAACACATTCCAGTTGCTGCCTTGCTGTTCCTGTGGTCCCATTCCATTGCCATCTTGCCCTACTATATCAGCCGTATCTCAATCTTGTAGTGTCCCTAATGCTATCTTCTCCTGAAACCTTCTACCACTTGAGCTAGCTCTTTGATGTTTCATTCTCATGTCTCTCCACTGGAACCATTTTCCATGACACCAGGGCCCCCTGCCCACTGTATAGTAGATGTGCAATGGCCTATTCATACTCACTAACCAGGGAACCAATACAGTAGAGGTACCCACATGACAACCATAGCTAGGGCTCTATTTGTCTTAATCTGCATCTTCCCAGACAAATTTTCCTTTATCTGAAGTGCACTATGAAAACAGCCACCCCCACATTACACAGAACTATGAGACAAAAACAGATTTGAACGGGTTTGTTCCATGATGTTCCCAGGCCTTGCCAAATCAGGTAAATGCCTTTTTACATTTATTTTCTCTTTCTCTAAAGATGATCTGTGTCAGCCGGGACCGTGAAACGAAATTGTCACAATACAACAAAATGTCAAGCCTTTTTTGAAGGCTGAAATAACAGACGAGTTTCTGCTGATCTCTCCTATTATAAACAATGCCATAACCAGGACCAGAGTTCAGGCAAGGAGCAATCTCCCTTCCGTTCCGCTTGCCGGGAGCTTTTACATATTTACTTATCTCATTTACTGCTAAATCTCCATTGGCAACTTTGAGCTTTTCTGTTCTGAATTCATGGAGACTTTAACAATATTACAGTAAATGAAAGCAGTGACATACCTTGGATGTATCCCAAAGAATTCCAGTACAGTATCCATGTGGATTACTGCTGCTCCACCTGCCCATGGAACATTTTCTTGAACATTTCACCCAATTTTAACATTGTCAGTGCTGATCTTTGATGATAAAAATGCAAATAGAATATTAAGGTACTACTACAATTCTTTAACAAGTCCTTTGTTCCACTTTATATTGCCAAGCTAGCACTGCTGAGGTTAGTGGGTGATGTCAATATTGTAGGACAAGTCAACAAGTATGGCCAACCTTTGAAGTTCTATTGTGTTTGTATAGTAGATGGAGACAGTAGGACAAGGTGGAGATATTAGAACAGGATGGCTACTGTAGGGCAAGATGGTAACAGTAGTGCAAGATGGAGACAGTAGAACAAGATAACAACTGTAGAATGACAGATGGTGACAGTAAGACATGATCGACAGTTGGGCAAGATGGAGACAGTAGGACAAGTTGGCAATAGTAGTGCAAGATGGCAACAGTAGGACAATATGGTGACAGTAGGACATATTAGTAACAGTAGAACAATATGGAGATAGTAGGACATGATGACAACAGTAGGGCAGTAAGGAGATAGTTGGACAAGATGGCAACAGTAAAAAAAGATTGCAATAGTATGACAATATTATAACAGTAGGACAAGATGACAACAGTGGGGCAAGATGGAGACAACATGACTATATGGTTACAGCAAGACTAGTTAGTGATAGTAAGGAATAAAACAGAGAATAGAACATGATTGCAAGAGTAGAGCATGATGGACACAGTAGGACATGTTGGCAACAGTAGGGCAATATGGAGACAGTGGGACAAAATGGTGAAGGAAGGGTAGGCAATAGAAGGGCCAAAATTGAGATAGTAGGACAAGATGGCAACTGTAATGAGAGAAGTGACTGTAGGATAGTATGACAAAAGTAGGAGATGGGATATTAGGACCACATGGTAAAAGTAGGACAAGATGGCGATAGTTGGGCAAAATTCTGACAGCCAGTCAAAAAAGGCAACAGTGGTTGCTTTTTTATCTGTAGGCCTTCATTTGTTTAAATTCATCCCCCAGCCACTATCAGGAGTCGAGTACAACAGCAGAAGGGTCATTAGTGAGGCAGCCCTAAATAATGCAGCCCACGAATTCTGATTTGCTCTGGGCTTCAGCATTTGTAAAAAAAAAAAATCTTTTTGTAGTTGAAATTCCAACATCATCACCTGAAAAACATAAACTTTATTAAGACACGGCACATGGAACTACAGCATGTCTGAACCTGCTTATTAGTAGCGGCTGAGGCAATGCAGGTGGCTTGATATCAGAGGGGGGTCAGCTGGTTGATGAAAACAAAATAAAAGCACAGATTCTGAATTCATATTTTTCGTCTGTCTACACAAATGAGGAACCAGTTATTGAAGGTTTCCTTCTTAATAGTCCCAATTCTAGTTATACAACTAATGATGCATGGTTCACACATGAGGAAATTCAAAAGAGACTAGAACATGTTAAACAAAGGTCCTGGGCCAGATGGTATTCATCCCAGTGTACTTAGCGAGCTTAGCTCTGTGATTGCCAAACCTCTTTACTTAATTTTTCAGGATTCATTGCGATCTGGCATAGTGCCAAGAGACTGGCGAATTGCTAATGTGGTGCCTCTATTCAAAAAAGGATCCCGTTCTCAGCCTCAAAATTATAGGCCAGTTAGTCTGAGTTTGTGCCAGCATGGTTTTATGCGTAATAAATCTTGCCAGACTAACTTAATTTCTTTCTATGAGAAGGTGAGCAGGGACCTTGATTCTGGGATGGCAGTGGATGTGATTTACTTAGACTTTGCTAAAGCATTTGATACAGTGCCACACAAAAGGTTACTGGTTAAATTAAGGAATGTTGGCTGGAACATAGTATTTGTACCTGGATAGAGAACTGGCTAAAAGACAGACTACAAAGAGTGGTGGTAAATGGAACATTTTCTAATTAGACCAGCGTTGTTAGTGGAGTACCGCAGGGCTCTGTACTAGGTCCCTTGCTTTTCAACTTGTTTATTAAAGGGATCTGGTCATCGGAAAACATGTTTTTTCAAAACGCATCAGTTAATAGTGCTACTCCAGCAGAATTCTGCACTGAAATCCATTTCTCGAAAGAGGAAACAGATGTTTTTATATTCAATTTTGAAATCTGACATGGGGCTAGACATTTTGTCAATTTCCCAGCTGCCCCCAGTCATGTGACTTGTGCCTGCACTTTAGGAGAGAAATGCTTTCTGGCAGGCTGCTGTTTTTCCTTCTTAATGTAACTGATTGTGTCTCAGGCAGCTGTTATCTTGTGTTAGGGAGCTGCTATCTGGTTACCTCCCATTGTTCTTTTGTTTGGCTGCTGGGGGGAAAAAGGGAGGGGGTTGATATCTTGCAGCTAACTTGCAGTACAGCAGTAAAGAGTGATTGAAGTTTATCAGAACACAAGTCACATGACTTGGGGCAGCTGGGAAATTGACAATATGTCTAGCCCCATGTCATATTTCAAAATTGAATATAAAAAAATCTGTTTGCTCTTTTGAGAAATGGATTTCAGTGCAGAATTCTGCTGGAGCAGCACTTTTAACTGATTCATTTTTAAAAAGAAAATATTTTCCCATGACAGTATCCCTTTAATGACCTGGAGGTGGGCATTGAAAGACTGTTTCTATTTTTGCAGATGATACTAAATTGTGCAGAACTATAGGTTCCATGCAGGATGCTGCCACATTGCACAGTGATTTGTCTATGTTGGAAACTGTTCAATGTTGATAAATGCAGGTTATGCACTTTGGCAAAAATAATATAAATGCAAGTTATACACTAAATGGCAGTGTGTTGGGAGTTTCCTTAAATGAAAAGGATCTAGGGGTCTTTGTAGATAACAAGTTGTCTAATTCTGGGCAGTGTCATTCTGTGGCTACTAAAGCAAATAAAGTTCTGTCTTGTATAAAAAAGGGCATTAACTCAAGGGATGAAAACATAATTCTGTCTCTTTATAGGTCCCTGGTGAGGCCTCATCTGGAGTATGGGGGCAGTTTTGGACTCCAGTCCTTAAGAGGGATATAAATGAGCTGGAGAGCGTGCAGAGACTAAGTGCAACTAAACTGGTTAGAGGGATGGAAGAGTTAAATTATGAGGGTAGACTGTCAAGGTTGGGGTTGTTTTCTCTGGAAAAAAGGCGCTTGCGAGGGGACATGATTACACTTTACAAGTACATTAGAGGACATTATAGACAAATAGCAGGGGACCTTTTTACCCATAAAGTGGATCACCGTACCAGAGGCCTCCCCTTTAGACTAGAAGAAAAGAAGTTTCATTTGAAGCAACGTAGGGGGTTCTTCACAGTCAGGACAGTGAGGTTGGGGAATGCACTGCCGGGTGATGTTGTGATGGCTGATTCAGTTAATGACTATAAGAAGGACTTTTTGGACAGACATAATATCAAAGGCTATTGTGATACTAAACTCTATAGTTAGTATAGATATGGGTATATAGAATTTAATTAAAAGTAGAGAGGGGTGTGTGTATGGATGCTGGGTTTTCATTTGGAGGGGTTGGACTTGATGGACTTTGTCTTTTTTCAACCCAATTTAACTATGTAACTATGTAACTGTATTACATCTCATTATACAGAACAATCCTAGAAATTAAGTTGCCCTTTTTTACATGAGATAATTGTTGCAAAACTCATTATATTTTATGCCGCGGATTTCTGCTGAGATGATGAGAGTGCTGGATGAGGTGGTTAAAACCTGATTAAATAATGATTTTTTTCTAAGATGATTATACCAGAAATGAATTCCAGCAAGGGCTACTGTAGGACATAGACAAATGCCTGGTAGCCATGGCTTTCAACATTCTATTTTAGGCAAGGGCTATTGTAGGACATAGACAATGCCTGGTGGCCATTTTGATATATTTTAAATATGTTTAAGAAGAAAATAAATTCCTGTGTAACCTCTTGCAGAGTAATGGCCAATTTATGACAATTCGTTGTTTGACACAAAATATCAAATTATGAGCCAAAGGTCTGTACAAGCATCTCGGCCCAAAGCCACAGAAAGGACGGTAAACATTTCAGGATACAGCTTTGGGAAGACAATATGGACTATGAATATTTGAGGAAACATAGGAGGAGGATAAATATTTAACATGACATAGCAAAGTCAATTACTCAATGTGGAGGAAAATCTGAAAACAGAGGAGGAGCAGAATAATTTTGTAGGAAGCAAAGGAGAATGAAGTTTAAAGTCAATGGAGAAGGATGAATCCATTAGGCAAACTTGACAAGTAAATGTTTGAAGAGACAAAAGGGAGGGTTAAAATCTGAGGACGCAGAGGAGGGTAAATACAGAAGGGAATAATTATATGAGGGGACAGAGA
Organism: Xenopus laevis; assembly: GCF_017654675.1. Taxonomy (NCBI): domain Eukaryota; kingdom Metazoa; phylum Chordata; class Amphibia; order Anura; family Pipidae; genus Xenopus; species Xenopus laevis. Next base: position 127,924,967 of record NC_054385.1, on the reverse strand, counting down.
AAGGTGGAGATTTGATGAGGGACAGAGAAGAATGGAGCATTTAGGAGACATTGAGGGGGATGAATATTTGAGAACAGAGAGGAGGTTGATTCTTTTACGAGGCATCTTGGTCAAAGGGTGAATATGGAGTCCGCCACAGAAGGAAATTAAAATCTGAGGAGACATGGAATAAAACATCTGAGGAAACTGATAAGGATGAACATTTGAGGAGACAAAGAGGAGCATGAATATATGAGGCGGTGAAGTGGAGGGTTAATAATTGAGAAGGCACAGAGGGGAACAAGTGTTTGAGAAGATACAGATGGAAAGGAATATTTGAGGAGGGTGAATATAAAAGAGAGGAAGAACCTAGAGGAAGATTTATATTGAAGGAGCTACAGTATCGGACAGGGCCGCCATTAGAAATCACGGGGCCCAGTACAACAAACTTTTTGGGGCCCCCAGGGCCCTGCCCCCCCCAGTCCACACCTCAGATCCCGCCCACTCCACACCACAGTTAAAAGACCACACAAACATCAGTGCTAAAAATGGTAACCTCCCCCACTCAGAAAGTTATTAAAAGCTATTGATGGTCAGGGCTCTCTTATAAATTAAAAAAAAACTGTGGCGCCAGTGCCCCCCCCCCCTATAAAAGTTTTTTTAAAAAAAAATTTGTGTTCAGGGTTCCCCTACAAGTAAAAAAAAATAATTGGTGACAGGGCCCCCTATAAGTTAAAAAAAAAAAAACATTGTAGAAAGGGCCCCCCTTACAAGTTAAAAAAAATTGGGGCCCCAGAAAATATTTAAAAGAAAAACATTGGTGCCAGGGCCCCCCTTACAAGTTAAAAAAAAAATTGTGGCCCTGAGAATTATTTTGTAAAAACATTGGTGGCAGGGGCCTACAGATTAAATAACACTTTGGTGTTCAGTAGAATTGAACTTGTGGCTTCCGGACTTCATTTTCAGCTCCTTTCGTGACTTCTGTCTTTTTTCCGGACTTCCTGAGGCACGGGTCTTTTTTCAGCTTCGGCTTTTCGGTTGATCGGCACTTCGGCTTTTTGGGATTTCAGAAAGGCGGCGTGGCTTCGGCTCTGTCAAGGGGAGCCCGGCTATTTCAAAAAGTGCAGTACAGCCGGGCCCCCCTTCAGACCAGGGCCCGGTACACTTGTACTCCTTGTGCCCCCCTGATGACGGCCCTAGTAGCAGACACATCTTAAAGAAGACAGGAGATGATAAATTATTCCCATTTGAGTCCCTAAAATCAGGCACGCTCAACCCGGGGAACTACCCAAAACTCAGTCTTCTATAACCAGATCACACTGTCTATCAACACTCCTAGAGTGTCCTGTAACATGAACTACCTGCTCCTATTTTCAATCTATTCACACGGTCCCTAATCCTCAGCTTCAATAAGATTTAGTCAGAGTGAGCTCATAGAGATAAGATAAAGACTTAGACCATGACTGGTGACTAGGGTTGCCACCTTTTCTGGAAAAAAATACTGGCCTTCCTATATATTTATCTTTTTTCCCCATTAATAACATTGGGATCAGCCATCATCTTTACTGGCCAGGCCAGTAAAATACCGGCCAGGTGGCAACCCTACTGGTGATACAGACGGACATTTAATTGCTACACTATCACATTGTTTTGAAAGCTTTCAATGAAGTATTGTTGTGTTTTCTGCTTTCACATATTCATGCAGAAGAACATTTGCAGCTTTGTTTGACCTAAACAAAATCAAGTTGGGAAATTCAGTTTTGTTTATCACAAATATTTAAACAGATATCAACCAGATGTTGTAACCCGGGAGCCAGGCACCCTTTAGGAGCAAAACAAAACTATTTCATCAATATCTCAGTTTATGTTATAAGGTCCTTAATTACTGAGACGATGAAATTATAACAGTGTTCATTTTATAAAGAAATAATAAAGGTTGACCATACATTGCCTGAGGCAATAAGACCCTGTATGAGTAGAACACCTAACGGTAGGACTGGTTTGTGTGAGGCTATCTCCTGTAGTCGCAGAGGACTGAGTATCAGGCTGAGAGTAGCTAGTAGAGAAGGTCCCATTGAAGACAGCAGAAAGGTTTAGCACCCTAGGCATCACCTGCCACCACAGGGACCTAATTGGAAAAATTCAGCATTAGAGACATTCAAGGATAAGAACCACTGTGTGGGACTTATATTCTGGGACTGGACAGTTGTTAAATAAATACTAACGATGGCTGTTACTACTACCATTGCTATGTCTGTTACTGTTACTGACATATTGTGCACCATCTGGAAGTTAGATCTGTAGATCAAGAAATTGTTGATGAGAGCGTGAGGTTCCGACAGCAAAGCCATTTAACAACCACTAATGTCCAAGTCACTGAAAGATCTGTGAAGTATGTGTAGGGCTATAAATACTTGGATGCACTTTTCCATCTGATCTCAAGGATAGGGAACTGGTAAGCCCAACTCTTAACCTCAGCTGGGCCCTTGCAGAAGTAGCAGAGGAAGGATCTTCTGATCTGTCATTGTCAAGACATTCACTCTCACACAAACATGGGTACCAGTGGGTCTTAACCTGCAACAGTTGACCATCATTTTTACACCTAATTTTCCTGGCATAATATCACATCTTACACAAGGTTCTCATGGTTAATACTCTCACCACAGTCATCCCCAATGTCCAGGATCTGTCCTTGTGTCCCTACAACTAGCCATTAACTTTACCTCAATGATGGGGTTCCTTATCCATGACTTTACTAAGGCATGAGATACATTATCTTAGTGCTTAATCTTCTTACTGAGGCCCCCTACCTCATCAGCAGCATCCACGCTCCATGGAGTGGAGCTCAAAAAGACAGAATCATTTGCTCCTTCCCCTTATATACTTAGGACCTGAAGTACTAATACTACCCCTGGGCCTATAGGTACACCAACCTCCCCCCGGGCAGCAGTTAAATCCTTCCATACCCTACATATGTGTATCAGGTTGTAAGACCTTTAATTTATTTTCTTCCTTCCAAACTGCTTTGAAGATATTACTGGATCAGCTTGTACTTGTCTAAGATGCCTTTGGTAGTTGACCTCCCGTATCACCATTTATAGGCCTTCCTTGTGATATAAAACCAAGGATTCTGACAGGGGTTTAACCTAGCACTCTGGGGCTTGGCATGGCATTAATAGGGGTGAGGCCAGCTGAGGCTAACTATAAATGGCTCGTCATAGAAGAAAGGACTCCTTAGATGTTCTCATAACACAAACAAAGAGATACTGTAAGCCTGTGCCAAGTACAATTCAGCATAAACAATCCCTTTTGCTCATAGCCTGTAAAAAGAGAGATAGCATAAGACTATGCCAGCCTTTTTTCCCTGTACTAAGCACAATTTGGCAGGAACAGCCCCCTCAGTTTGCTCATAGTCCAAACTGAGAGATATAAAACTCAGTATTCCCCTGTCCTAAGCACAATAGGGAGGAAAACGTGTATGTTAAACATAGCAGGTTAGATGTTTGGCTCCAAAGGTAGACAAAGTGGTACTATGTTGTGTTTCTTTAGCCTTCTTAGAATGTTTATAGTGCTGAGACACCTGCCAGAAGAGTCGTGTTCATGGAAATTATAAAATAAAAATGTTAGAGAGATGGTTTCCTTATGGCACTGACAGCCCAACTGAGTCCAAATAATTAGTCATTCCAACCAATGAATTGGCCGGCTCCCAAGTTATGTGTAGTAACAATGAGATGAAGTAGCTCTGCAAATGACCTCAAGCAAAACATTGCCGTGTGTAATTCCATGCCTCACTTTAGGAATCACTTTAAATCTTACACAAATCTATCTGAGTAACTGGGCTAATTTCACCCTGGTGCTTATGTGTAGTGGGTAGGTGCACTCAAACAAATTGACCTGGTCTTAGAAAATGAACATTGCAGTTCATTGCAGCTGATGAGATGCTGGAACTAGGAGTAGGCAGCAAACGTGTCAGCTTGGGTGCAACTATTTTTGGAAAAGTTGGGAGCACGACCAATTCTAGAAAATATGTTTATTGTGATATGCACATCAGCAGAGTAGGTCAGTGTCTTGTCTCTCCTTGCTTTTATGTTGCCACCAGGTCTCAGTCATGGACCAGGCCTCCTAGTGCCCAGCAGAGAAACCCAGTTGCCACTAGTATGACAATGATGGAGACTGTGCCAAACCATATAAAGCATATATAGGCTCATCGTGGAAATAAGAAAGAGCTGATGCGATTGTCCCAATCTGGGGCCCATCAGGAGATATTCTGGTATTCCAGCAGGCCAGTCCAACTCTGCCTGGTCTGTGTCCCCCACTAACTCTTCCAGTCATTGGTAATGGTTTGGTGGGACCATAGAAGTTTGAGAAGACAGTCACCCTTGCCTTGTGCACCAAAGCGGCCAAGTTCTGGATGCATTCACGTTGCCATCTCACACTGCGAAAGTTGTGTAAAGAAACAGAGTGCCTGTAAACATCAGCAACGAACATTTACTGTGTATAAATACTCCCACGAGACTATTTACGGTTGTGGTCATGGTGCAAAATGAACTTAAATTAAAACTTCCTGTACACGTCATTCCCAGTCCGCCCCTGCAGTGTTCCTGTGCTGTTTTAAGTAAGGAACTTGCTCTGCTCTGTGTAACAAAAATATATACATCCTGGTTAAATGATTATTCTGTAGAAGGCCTATGACAAACCAGGTAATTTGACTACCATGGAGTCAATATGCGCACATGGGCTCAAGCACAAGCAGTTTCAGGTTCAATTTGTTAGTTTTTTTTACCCAAAATGCAGCATTCCCCCCCCCCCCATAATCCCAGGGTAGCTCCAGAGTTCTAACTTTGCTTCTTTCTGGCCACCACATCATACTTCAATGCCAAAGTATTGTCCGATACATGAAGGTGTGAGGCCATGATGAAGATTTTTCTGGTAGACCTGACTGAGTCAATGCATGCAACTAAAAATACTCATCTGACCACTTACCATTTAAAAACAATGTGGGAGACATTGCCAACCACAAGCAGGGACCACCCAGGTATATGGGAGACCAAGTCATGGAATGGTGTTAAAGGGTGGAGCTGGAGTAAGTCATAGTCTGCTATGATTCCAGACAGACCCTACATCCTTCATCTTGCCTACTGCCATCCTTTATCCCTATTGTTCCCATCGTTCCCTACTGCCACCATCTCTTCCTACTCTGTATTACCCTACTGTCACCATCTTGTATTGTTGCCGCTATGCTCCCCTACTGTGTCCATCTTGCCCTACTGCAACCAGCATGTCCAACTGCCTCCTTCTCTGTAGTGATGGATGTTCTTATACACCTGACAGTGAGACTTTATTGTACAATTTATTGTATTGCAGCTAAAGTCTCTTTTGATCAGGAAAGGGCAGTGTGGGAGAGTAATTTTCATAGTCTGCTCGAGGATGGTCCATCAACTGTCTTAGTGCAGTCTCAACCTGCCAATAACCCTAACTTGCTTGCTACCCCCTTTAGCTTAAGGATATGTGTTAGTTTCAGGGCCTTCCATCTTCTCTGTTTGCAAAAACTGCCATTAACAGGCACAGCATAACAAAATAAGAAGTATGGGTTATTCACTTTCAGTAGTTATCCATGTCCATGTCTCTAGCCTTGGCCACTGGTATAAAACTACACTTGGATAAATGTGTGTTGTAACAATAGGTAGGAGCAGACTCCACAGACACAGAGAGGGCCAGGGAATAATGGCTGGGGCTCTGCAAGGACTCACACCAGGTTTCTTCCCCAGGACATACAGGTTGGTGGATATGAATATAAGGAAGTGGGGTACAGACATCATTACATTACACCCCTGGTTAATGGGTTGATGTTCTGCACAGTAAATCTGCCCTTTTCCTTTATAAGAACTTTATGGGCTTGATATTCCTGAGAGAACGCACTATATAACTCACAAATACTCTTTTTAGGGCCAAACGCAAAGGGCAGGAACAAGGAGTGAGCAGAAGAAGATGAAGAAACAAAACAATAAAAAATGTATTTGTGAGCCTTCTGTAGAGCAAAGGAAGTTATAATTATCAGCAGAAGAGGGTAATTATTACAGTGCTTATATATCCTCTCTCTGCAGATGGTACGAGACACAAGTATCTGTGTCACAGCTGAACTGCAATGAAGAGAGGAGTGTCAGCTTCATAAGCCCAGCCGTAGGCACCCATGCTCCCCTCTTCTTCTTCTATCCAACATTTTATTGTCATTTTCCTCTTGCAGAGGATTCTCTTCCCAGCTGAACTGAATCTGCGCTCAAACAGCCTAATGAAATAAGTAATATTTTGACATTTGTCATCACAAGCAGCGATGATATATTGTAGGAGGAGGATGTATCTGTAGATAAGCGCTGGGGAACATCAGTCTATTTCCAGATACAGACAGACAACCTCTGTCATCCCCAACATAAATAACAATGACAAAGTGAACATTAAGGAGTTTGCAGAAAGGATTCATTGGGGAAAGCACAAATGACTGAACCACTTGCTGCTCTCTAACCTGGTCACTCTGCATTCCACGACATATTTATGACCACTGTAGTCTTCATTGATTTCTTCTCCAACCTGGCCTTTAAAAGAGGCTCTTAATTAATGACCACTGAGATCTCCTGATAGGAAGAGACAATATTTATCTATAGGGAAATATCCACCATAAAGTATGATCAGGCTACTGTCATATTGATTGGGGGGGGAAGAATTGGATAAAACTCATAAAAATCAAGGGAATATAAGGAAATAAACAAACTAAAACCTATGTTTTTTTTAAACAGCTGTTTTTCCACAAGGTTTAAAGCGTTTCATTTCAGGAAGCCGGAATGTTACAGCGTGCGCAGACCTCCAATTACTTCCCGTGGTTTCGTGCGCTGAACTCAAAATATTTTCCCTAACCTAACGAGCCCTTCGCCATACCCCCACCGAATGATCTCCTATAATATCCTGATCTATTCCGTTGTCATAACATCCACCCACTCTCGCCTCAACACACTTTCAGAGCCGAATCCAATGTGCAGAAATCTTTGCCACGCTCCATAAGGCTGGTTAATAGCTTTGAAGAGAGTGCCTTTGAGAAGCTCATCCCCAAACTCCTATCTGTTTCCAAGCTCAGTAAGACCCTGTCTCAACATTTTTCTCTAAATCCCCTTAATCCCACCTGTCACCATTGATATACCCATATACTTACTGCAACCTGATGCACTGCTTATAACAAGTACCTTATACTGTATATGTGTTAGGTAGGCTCCATGGTCTACTCAATGGGTGTCCACATGGCATAGGAAACTGGTGCAGATGGTGGATAAATAGCCATATATAAGAGCCAAAGAGCCATGTATGGCTCAAAGATGCTTTCAAAGACCCCATTAAGTGTGTAGAGCTGCTGTGTGTTTGAATGATCATATGTGACTCCACATTATTTGTTGCCTTGCAATGATCTGGGTTTCCCAGCAGCAAACTTCCTCTTGCCTTTACTTCCAAAGACGTTGGTTGACCACACTATAGCAAAAACACTGGAGAACAATGGATGGATTACCTTGAGTGGAAACGTGGCAGGTGTTGGCCTCTACCTTTTACCCTCTTATCTGTTGCCCTGCAGTTATCTGCCCTGCCCGGCTGCAGTCTTCTTCAGGCCTATCTGAAGACCTTATGATGGACACAATGTAGAACAATGGCAAGATCACCTTGAATGGAAAGGTTATCTGCCTCTACCATTAAACTCCTCAGTGCGTGCAATATCTGTCATCCTGCAATCATCTGACCTTCCTAGCTGCAATCTTCTTCTTTCCTTAACTTCCAACGGCTTTGGCTGACATTCACTAAAAAACAAAGCGGGCTTACCTTGATTACATTGATCTCCACACATTAACTGTCATTTATCTGTACTGCCCAGCTGCAATTGTCTTTTTACCTTTACTTCTGCAGAACTTGGTTGACCAAGCACCTAATTACAAAACCACTAGAGAACTATGGAGACTAACCTTGAATGAAACGTTGGCAGTCGTTGGACTCCACATTGGACACATTATATGTCAACCTGCAATTATCTTCCCTCCCTTACTGCAATTTTCTTCTTGCCTTTCATTCCGAAGGCATTAAAAACCACTGGTGAACAATGGAGCTCTTCCCTTGAGTGGAACATAGAAATATATTTTCCAATGTGTTCATGTCAATTTGTTTTTTTTTGTGTTCTGTTAATTCCCCTTCCCAACTGAATGAGAATATGTCCTGTCCTCTTGGTTTCATATGGTGTCCAATGTCAATGATAAGTCAATAACACTGTCACCAGATAATAACAGTGTAGTGGCCCTCTAACATCTCCCTTGGGTTTAATTGAAAGACATAGGAAAGACCAAGAGGCTACCCCTTTAGACTTGAGGAACAAACTTTTCCCTTGAGGGCAATCCCAATGGTTCTTTGTGGTGAGGACAGTGAGGTTGGGTAATGCCCTGCCGGTGATGTTGATTCTGTTAATACCTTTAAGAGGGGCTTGGATGATTTCTTCAACAAGCATCATATCCAAGGCTATTGTGATCTCAAGATCTACAGTTAGTTTAATATAGGTATGTGCGCATTTTTATATATATATATTAGGGATGCACCGAATCCACTATTTTGGATTCGGCCGAACCCCCGAATCCTTCACGAAAGATTTGGCCGAATACCGAACCGAATCCGAACCCTAATTTGCATATGCAAATTAGGGGTGGGAAGGGGAAAACATTTTTTACTTCCTTGTTTTCTGACAAAAAGTCACGCAATTTCCCTCCCTGCCCCTAATTTGCATATGCAAATTAGGATTCGGATTTGGTTAGGCTGGGGAGAAGGATTCGACCGAATCCGTATCCTGCTGAAAAAGGCTGAATCCTGGCCGAATCCCGAACCGAATCCTGGATTCGGTGCATCCCTAATATATATATATATATATATATATATATATATATATGTATGTACTGTGGGTATATATATAGGTGAGTATATAGAGGTGTATATATGTATACAAAATATTCAGAGTTATTTGGAAGTGTTGATTTGATGGACTGTTGTCTTTTAAAAACACACATTAAGGGGCCGATTCATCAATAGTCGAATATCGAGGGTTAATTAACCCTCGATATTCGACTCGGAACTAAAATCGTTCGACTTCGAATATCGAAGTCGAACGATTTTGCGCAAATCCTGCGATCGATCGATCGAAGGATTTTTCGTTCGATCGAACGATTAAATCCTTCGAATCGAACGATTCGAAGGATTTGAATCCAACGATCGAAGGAAAATCCTTCGATCAAAAAATCACAGGCAAGCCTATGGGGACCTTCCCCATAGGCTAACATTGACTTCGGTAGCTTTTATCTACCGAAGTAGGTGGTCGAAGTATTTTTTAAAGAGACAGTACTTCGATTATCGAATGGTCGAATAGTCGAACGATTTTTACTTCGAATCGTTCGAATCGTTCGAATTCGATCGAATTCGATCGAATTTAACCAATTCGATGGTCGAAGTACCCAAAAAATACTTCGAAATTCGAATTTTTTTACATTCGAATTCTTCACTCGAATTTTGTAAATCTGCCCCTAACTATGTAATATCCACATAGTAATGTTCCCTAACCTGATTCAAATGCAATGTAAACGTACTGTGCCGCATCCATGGAAAGGTAAAGATGAATTCAATGACAAGAGCAGCAGGTTATTCTTGCACTGAAAGGGTTTAAGCTCCTGAACATTTACCGTTGCACTCACAGAGCTGACGGATAATGGGGTCTCCAGTTGACCAGCCTACTTATTCCAGCAGGGGAGAGGCAGCAAAGCCTGCTGGGACATATTTCAGAATCAGTGCTCTGAGTAACCTCCATTAATTCCATTCTTCCTGAGCAATGACTGGAACAAACACTGCCTAAAAATACCGTTTCATGAGACCTTTCCATCCAACAAACACTTATGTTAAATTGCACAAGCAGGGTTGTCATTATAATGTCATTGTCATGTGGCAACTGTCAACTGCAACCGCTGTCATCTAAATTAAAGAAATTCAGATTGTGTGTCAGAGATTTAACACTGTATGAGCAGTATGTAAACAGCAATGAGAAGAAATTGGGGCCAATTGGTCACAGTTTTTGCCTTCTGCCTATGACAAGTCTGGAGACTAAGGAAAATACAATGGAATGACGTGAGCTACTCTTCTTCAGGTCCATCAAGACTTTCCTTGCCTTTAGTGTCTTATTTCTCACATGGTTCTTCTACGAGGGAGAATTAAATGTATCCTGCTGAACTGCTTAGTAAAGGACAATATAAAGCTCAACAATGACTTAGGCTACAAATGCTCTGGTCACAGATGAAAGGTCTTCAAGCAGCCAAGTTGGATGTTGCTTCTCTATATAAACCAAGACAAGTTTTTGAGAGAACAGAAGTAGAACATGTAAGTACCAGCACATTAACGACTTTATATAAGCTCAAATGTTATAGTGTCCTTTTACATTTAAAGGAGAAGTCAAGTAGAAAATACTGGATGGTACCATTTTGTTTCACACCCGTGCAGTGTCTCAAACCATTTACACTGCGCCCCTTCTTTAAAAGACAAACTGGAACAAGTTACGATGTTGCAGAGTATGGCAGTACATTCTATGGGGTACATTTATCAAAGAGTGAAGTTCCGCCACTAGAGTGAAACTCCGCAGCTCTCAATTCATTTCTATGGGATTTTGAAAGGCGTATTTATCAATGGGTGAAAGTGAAAGTTCACCCTTTGATAAATACGCCTATAAAAATCCCATAGAAATGAATGGAGAGTGGCGGAATTTCACTCTAGTGGCGGAACTTCACTATAACTTCACTCTTTGATAAATATACCCCTATATGTTTTTCCATGTGTCCCTTGCTTGGGCTTGGGCTAGGTGCATGGCCATCCATTCTTAAAAACTTTTTACCATTGATCTGAAGAGCTTCTTAAGATCAACCAACTTTACATTCTTGTTCATTTTTGCCTATAAAGACATTTCTAGACAACTATAGTTAGTTACGTTTGTTTGAAAAAAGTCCATCAAGTTTAACCTCCAAATGAAACCCAGTGCAGATACAAACACACACTCACACCGACCCCTCCATATACCCACATAAATGATATATACCAATATTTATACTAATTGTAGATTTTAGTATCACAATAGCCTTTGATATTATGTCTGTCCAAGAAATCATCCAAGTCCCTCTTATAGTCATTAACTGAATCAGCATCACAACATCACCCGGCAGTGCATTCCCCAACCTCACTGTCCTGACTGTGAAGAACCCCCTACGTTGCTTCAAATGAAACTTCTTTTCTTCTAGTCTAAAGGGGAGGCCTCTGGTACGGTGATCCACTTTATGGGTAAAAAGGTCCCCTGCTACAGTATTTGTCTATAATGTCCCCTTAGGGAAGAGACACAAGCTCAGATTCGGGGAGATTTAGTCGCCCAGTGACAAATCACCTCTTCTACGGGGCGACTAATTTCACCGAACTGCCTCCAGCCAGCGATGTAAATCACCGGCAGGATGGCAATCGGTGTGCTTCGTTTTCTGAAGTCGCCCGAGGTTGCCTCACGAGGAAACTTTAGGCGACTTCGGAAAATGAATCGCCTCCAAGTACCATCCCGCCAGCGACTTCGATTCTAGCCGGCAGAAGGCAGTTCGGGAAAATTAGTCGCCCTGAAGAAGAGGCGATTTAATGACGGGCGACTAAATCTCCCCGAATCTGAGCTTGTCTCTCTCTGCCCTAATGTACTTGTAAAGTATAATCTTGCTCCAGCACAAGTGTCATTTTTCCAGAGGAAACAACCCCAACCTTGACAGTCTCCCTCATAATTTAAGTCTTTCATCCCTTTAATAACCAGTTTAGTTCAATTCAATTCATCTGGCAAGATCAATTACGCATAAAACCATGCTGGCACAAACTCATAGTATTATGATTTGTAATGGAGTCAAGTATATTATCCCTTATTCTACCTTTGAAAAGCTTTCCTACCACAGACATCAGACTAACTGGCCTCTAGTTTTGAGACTGAGAACTGGATCACTTTTTGAATAACGGCAGAACATCAGCAGTTCACCAGTCTCTCTCTGTCAAACCTCTGAATTCTGAAAAATTTACTAAATTAACTGACGCATCAGTTCCAGAGTTTATATTAATGGGAGCATTCTCAGACTTCAGATGGAAAGTTCTGCACTTTCTGCAGTTTTTAAAAGTGTCTCTATATAGTGATATCACTGTTGGGTTTCAACATTGTGCACCAATTTAAGATGGCAGCATTCTGGCATACGGGTCTGTTCCACAAGTTAAAAAAGGGATATCCAATCAATTCCTTTTATGCAAAATGAAAGAATATTCCAAATTCTATGCAATATTCCAGTACAGATGCAATGCTGCAAAGTCAGAACAAGCAGTGGAGAGAACAATAAGTGACAGACGCTGGTTTCAGTAGCAGTTACATTTACTACATTTCATTTTTGCGTTACTGTTTGTGTCATCATCTCGGTGGTTGCTGTCTTAAATTTTCCAAATTTCTGAACTATAGGCGGTGAGATGGCACTAAATTCGCTCAACCAACAGGCATTTTTTGTCTACTGGCTGATCTTACCTCCACTTTGCTACTTGAGTTTTGAGCCTCATCTCCCTTATCTCTGATATAACCTGTATTCTGTTCCCACTTCTGTATTTACCTTATCTATTTATAATCCTGCTTTCTCCTACATATTGACCTCAGGGAGGTTTGACCACCCAGTTCCTGTCCCTTTCCCATCTCTGCTACAGAAACTCCCTGAGTTTTATTTAAAGACAAAGGAGATGACTAGGACTAGTGAGGAAGGGTGCTTAGCCAACCGTTATTACTACGAGTGGTCATCTGCTTATGTTAAAAGACACAGTCATCAAAAAAACTACCACTATCTATATCTGATAACTATTATTTTTACATCAATGTGACCTGTAGAACTGGGGCTCCAAAAACTTAGACACCCCTAGGAACCTTGGCTGGGAGATCAAGATTGATGGACAGTTAGGGTGAGATTTGAGAAGGTATATATATATATATATATATATATACACATGGAAGCCCAGCCCAAGTCATGTTGGGTGAGATTTCCTATAAACCCATACATTCTGCTATGATTAGTCTAATAACTGTGGTAGATACAGAAATTACATTTATATGGATAGGAATGGAAACCAAAACCAAAAATTTAGCACACCACTTTCAGCACATGACTAAAGCTGGCCATAGACGCAAAGATCTGATCGTACGAAACGAGGATTCGTACGATTTTCGGACCGTGTGTGGAGAGTCCCGACATTTTTCGTCCGGCGGAGATCGGTCGTTTGGTCGATCGGACAGGTTAGAAAATTTCTGTCGGCTGCGAGTAATATCTCTGCGTGTATTGCTGAGCGTACGATTTTCAGAGGGAGACTGTCACTAGTGTTGTCAGACATAAGTATCGTACGATTGCCGTCAGGGGAAGAACATTGCTGATCTGTTCTTTAACTAATCTGACTGGTAAGACTTTGATCTGAATGGTTAGTGGCGGGTCGGGAGATGGGAAAGTCCGATCGTACGATGATTCATACAATCGGATCTTTGCATCTATGGCCAGCTGAAGGAGCATTGATCAAAATATCATATTTATATGATTCTCACAGTTTTTTGTGTTCCCTTATCAGTTAACACAAATTAAAGAGCTGGGTCAGACTGGGGAAAAATTGGTGGGCCTTGGCCTTCGCAGGCCCGATCAGCTGGCCCCCAAAAAAACCGAATACATGACCCAGCGCGCCAACGTTTTCGCATTGGTCCAGTCCTGTTAAAGAGAATCAAGCAATGCCTTCCTCACCTTTAGAACTTAGTATCTAATGAAACCTAAATTTTAACAACCTCCCCCCCAAAAAAATGTGCACATTGTAAATTAGAATTATTATGACAAATGAATCTATAAAACAAATGATAATAAATTCCTACGTCTCACTCCACTTTATATAGAATCCGTTCTGATGACCTTTACAGCTGCTGACTGACATTGAGCACTTAAATAAATACCTGTGTTCTCACTACCTATTTATCTATGGAAACAACAGGGTGATATAATGGGTGTATGCTGTATTTGTAATTAAATTTATTCTGAATTCCAGTTGGGCCTCATTCTATATCATCAGTCACCATCCGGCTGTGATTGTTGTCTTAGAATACTATAAATAAGATATTTGTAATTGGCATGCATCAGAGTGAGGAATGCCGCAGGACTGGATTCTGAAGTTCTATGTCGTTGCTACGTGTTCCAAAAAATCTTGGGGCTATGAAGTTGTGAGGATTTCAGGTGACGTGCAATAATAATAATAATGCTCTGGATTGGTCTGTGTTTCATTAAATTCCATTTCTAGAACAGCGGCTGAACCATGAAAAAGAGACAAAGGGATGGTTGTCAACTGAGAAGCCCAATCATAGGAGGCCAAACCCTGGTAGGGAAGATTAATGAGACAACAATCAATTATTACAATTAAAGGCAATTATATGCCCCTTGGGATCTGGCACAGTTTCTGGAGAGCGTGCCGCAGGTGTGTGTCAGCCACATGCCTCCCTTACACCTCAATAGCTTCTCCACAAACAAAATACTGAAGGCAAGTGTCAGTTGCTCTCTGTAGGAAGTCAGTCATGGGGCAGTAACCCAAGGAGGTTGGGGTGTTCCAGCTTGTAGAGGATAAAATAATATATAGGGGTGGAAACATGGCTGTGTTAAGCCTAACAATGGGGGATTATGGACAAGTTGTGGGTAAAGGAGAGGAAATTGGACAGGTCCAACATGAACGTCTTTCCACCAGAGAAGGAGGATCCATTAACCTAATGAATAAAGAATTGAACCTTTCAGCAGGACAATGACCCACACACACATGGCCAAGGCTGTGGGATCTACTCATTTGACAAGGCAGACTAGCAGGGACATTTCTGCTCAGTTTGACCACCGTGTGTTGGGCCACATTGGGCTGATCTGATCGTTGGCTATTGCCCCTTTAAATCAGGAAATAATTCACCCCTTTAATATGGATACTTCTCATTCAAAAAAACTCGTCAGATTGCCGAGGGCAAGAAAGATATTAGTTTTACAAGATGCATGTGCTCATTTTCAAATTTCATAAGTGACACAACCAGTTTTTCAAAGATTAAAATAACTGGTTGGGAGTTACCTCACTACACAAACATGTCGCAGCAATGGGATAAAGAATGATGCCAATCTGAGCCTTGACTGTCCATGTAAACTCAATAATATGTCATTTATGTTCAGTATATTTATGTATTGTCGTTATTTATACCGGACTGATACATTTACCCCACACATTATAGACATTATCTGTAAAACAGGTTCATACTCACACATGGAGCGGAATGGAGGAGGGTTACAGCTGGGGCTGGATGGGGCTGGGGCAGAGGACCCAGAGGGGGGACCTGAGACAGCAGCCCTGGTGGGCCCCAGGCCCCCAGTCCGACCCTGATCAGGAACATCAGTCCCTGCCCCAGTGGAGCTTACAATCTAACACCCCTGTCACATACAATTGCATTATTTAGTAACAGTGGGATAATAGTCTCTGGGAAGGGAGTGTGACTGTGGGATAGCAGGTATAGTAGGGAGAGATGGTGCCTATAGTAACAGTGGGATAATAGTCTCTGGGAAGGGAGTGGTGGACTGTGGGATAGCAGGTTAAGGTAGTGGGTTGGGAGAGATGGTGCCTATAGTAACTAGTGGGATAATATGTCTCTGGGAAGGGAGGTGTTGACTGTTGGGATACGCAGTATAGTAGGCGAGAGATGGGTGGCCTATCGTAACAGTGGGATAATAGTCCCTCTGGGGAGGGAGTGTGACTGTGGATATGCAGGTATAGTAGGGAGAGATGGTAGTCTATAGTAACCAGTGGGATAATAGTCTCATGGTGAAGCGGAGTGGTGACTGTGGGATAGCAGGTATACGGTAGGGAGAGATGTGTTAGTCTATAGTGGGAAGGGAGTGTGACAGTGGGATAATAGAGTCTCTGGAAGGAGTGTGACTGTGGATAGCAGTATAGTAGGAGAGATGGTGATAGTAACAGTGGATAATATCTCTGGAAGAGTGTGACTGTGGATAGCAGGTATAGTAGGGAGAGATGGTGTCTATAGTAACAGTGGGATAATAGTCTCTGGGAAGGGAGTGTGACTGTGGATAGCAGGTATAGTAGGGAGAGATGGTGCCTATAGTAACAGTGGATAATAGTCTCTGGGAAGGGAGTTGTGGGATGGTATAGTAGGGAGAGATGTGCCTAGTGATAATAGTCTCTGGGAAGGTGTGACTGTGGGATAGCAGGTATAGTAGGAGAGATGGTGCCTATGTAAACAGTGGATAATAGTCTCTGGAAGGGAGTGTGACTGTGGATAGCAGGATAGTAGGGAGAGATGGTGCCTATAGTAACAGTGGATAATAGTCTCTGGGAAGGAGTTGACTGTGGGATAGCAGGTATAGTAGGGAGAGATGGTGCCTATAGTAACAGTGGATAATAGTCTCTGGGAAGGGAGTGTGACTGTGGGATAGCAGGTATAGTAGGGAGAGATGGTTGCCTATAGTAACAGTGGGATAATAGTCTCTGGGAAGGAGTGTGACGTGGGATAGCAGGTATAGTAGGGAGAGATGGTGTCTATAGTAACAGTGGGATAATAGTCTCTGGAAGGGGAGTGTGACTGTGGGATAGCAGGTATAGTAGGAGAGATGGTGCCTATAGTAACAGTGGATAATAGTCTTTAGGAAGGGAGTGTGACTGTGGGATAGCAGGTATAGTAGGGAGAGATGATGCCATAGTAACAGTGGATAATAGTCTCTGGGAAGGGAGTGTGGACTGTGATAGCAGGTATAGTAGGGAGAGATGGTGCCTATAGTAACAGTGGATAATAGTCTTTAGGAAGGGAGTGTGACTGTGGGATAGCAGGTATAGTAGGGAGAGATGGTGCCTATAAGTAACAGTGGATACATGGTCTCTGGGAAGGGAGTGTGACGTGGATAGCAGGTATAGTAGGGAGAGATGGTGTCTAAGTAGACAGTGGGATAATAGGTCTCTGGGAAGGGAGTGGACTGGGGATAGCAGGTATAGTAGGGAGAGATGGTGCCTATAGTAACAGTGGGATAATAGTCTTTAGGAAGGGGTGTGACTGTGGGATATCAGGTATAGTAGGGAGAGATGGTGCCTTAGTAACAGTGGGATAATAGTCTCTGGGAAGGGAGTGTGACTGTGGGATAGCAGGTATAGTAGGAAGAGGATGGTGCCTATAGTAACAGTGGGATAATAGTCTCTGGGAAGGGAGTGTGACGTGTGGGATATCAGGTATAGTAGGGAGAGATGGTGCCTATAGTAACAGTGGATAATAGTCTCTGGGAAGGGAGTGTGACTGTGGGATAGCAAGTATAGTAGGAAGAGATGGTGCCTATAGTAACAGTGGAAAATATCTCTGGAAGGGAGTGTGACTGTGGGATAACAGGTATAGTAGGGAGAGATGGTGCTATAGTAACAGTGGATAATAGTCTCCTGGGAAGGGAGTGTGACTGTGGGATAGCCAGGTATGAGTAGGGAGAGATGGGTGTCTATAGTAACAGTGGATAATAGTCTCTGGGAAGGGAGTGTGACTGTGGGATAGCAGGTATAGTAGGGAGAGATGGTGTCTATAGTAACAGTGGGATAATAGTCTCTGGGAAGGGACTGTGACTGTGGGATAGCAGGTATAGGTAGGGAAGAGATGGTGCCTATAGTAACAGTGGATAATAGTCTCTGGAAGGGAGTTGACTGTGGGATAGCAGGTATAGTAGGGAAGAGATGGGTGCCGTATAGTAACAGTGGATAATAGTCTCTGGGAAGGTAGTGTGACTGTGGGATAACAGGGTATAGTAGGGGAGAGATGGTGTCTATAGTAACAGTGGATAATAGTCTCTGGGAAGGGAGTGTGACTGTGGGATAGCAGGTATAGTAGGGAGAGATGGATGTCTATAGTAACAGTGGATAATAGTCTCTGGGAAGGGAGTGTGACTGTGGGATAGCAGGTATAGTAGGGGAGAGATGGTGCTATAGTAAACAGTGGATAATAGTCTCTGGGAAGGGAGTGGTGACTGTGGGATAGCAGGTATAGTAGGGAGAGATGTGTCTATAGTTAACAGTGGATAATAGTCTCTGGGAAGGAGTGTGACTGTGGGATAGCAGGTATAGTAGGGGAGAGATGGTGTCTATAGTAACAGTGGATATAGTCTCTGGGAAGGAGTGTGACTGTGGGATAGCAGGTTAGTAGGGAGAGATGGTGTCTATAGTAACAGTGGATAATAGTCTCTGGAAGGGAGTGTGACTGTGGGATAGCAGGTATAGTAGGGAGAGATGGTGCCTATAGTAACAGTGGATAATAGTCTCTGGGAAGGGAGTGTGACTGTGGGATAGCAGGTATAGTAGGGAGAGATGGTGCCTATAGTAACAGTGGGATAATAGTCTCTGGGAAGGGAGTGTGACTGTGGGATAGCAGGTATAGTAGGGAGAGATGGTGCTATAGTAACAGTGGATAATAGTCTCTGGGAAGGGAGTGTGACTGTGGGATAGCAGGTATAGTAGGGAGAGATGGTGCCTTATAGTAACAGTGGATAATAGTCTCTGGGAAGGGAGTGTGACTGTGGGATAGCAGGTATAGTAGGGAGAGATGGTGCCTATAGTAACAGTGGATAATAGTCTCTGGGAAGGGAGTGTGACTGTGGGATAGCAGGTATAGTAGGGAGAGATGGTGTCTATAGTAACAGTGGGATAATAGTCTCTGGGAAGGGACTGTGACTGTGGGATAGCAGGTATATGTAGGGAGAGATGGTGTATATGTTAAACAGTGGATAATAGTCTCTGGAAGGGAGTGTGACTGTGGATAGCAGGTATAGTAGGGAGAGATGGTGCTATAGTAACAGTGGATAATAGTCTCTGGGAAGGGAGTGTGACTGTGGGATAGCAGGTATAGTAGGGAGAGATGATGCCTATAGTAACAGTGGATAATAGTCTCTGAGAAGGGATGTGACTGTGGGATAGCAGGTATAGTAGGGGAGAGATGGTTGCTTAGTAACAGTGGATAATAGTCTTTAGGAAGGGAGTGTGACTGTGGGATAGGCAGGTATAGTAGGGAGAGATGGTGCCTATAGTAACAGTGGATAATAGTCTCTGGGAAGGGAGTGTGACTGTGGGATAGCAGGTATAGTAGGAGAGATGGTGCTCTTATAGTAACAGTGGATAATTGTCTCTGGGAAGGGAGTGTGACTGTGGGATAGCAGGTATAGTAGGGGAGAGATGGTGCCTATAGTAACAGTGGATAATAGTCTTTAGGGAAGGGAGTGTGACTGTGGGATAGCAGGTTATAGTAGGGAGAGATGGTGTCTATAGTAACAGTGGATAATAGTCTCTGGGAAGGGAGTGTGACTGTGGGATAGCAGGATATAGGGAAGATGGGGCCTATAGTAACGTGGATAATAGTCTTTAGGAAGGGTGTGACTGTGGATAGCCAGTATAGTAGGAGCAGATGGGCATAGTAACAGTGATAATAGTCTCTGGGAAGGGAGTGTGACTGGTGGGATAGCAGGTATAGTAGGGAGAGATGGTGCCTATAGTAACAGTGGGAGAATAGTCTCTGGGAAGGGAGTGTGACTGTGGATAGCAGGTATAGTAGGGAGAGATGGTGCCTATAGTAACAGTGGATAATAGTCTCTGGGAAGGGGAGTGTGACTGTGGGATAGCAGGTATAGTAGGGAGAGATGGTGCTATAGTAACAGTGGATAATAGTCTCTGGGAAGGGGAGTGGTGACTGTGGGATAGCAGGTATAGTAGGGAGAGATGGTGCCTATAGTAACAGTGGATAATAGTCTCTGGGAAGGGAGTGTGACTGTGGATAGCAGGTTATAGTAGGGAGAGATGGTGTCTATAGTAACAGTGGATAATAGTCTCTGGGAAGGGAGTGTGACTGTGGGATAGCAGGTATAGTAGGGAGAGATGGTATCTATAGTAATAGGGTTCAGGTCTCTAATGATCACTGGGGACACTATACACAGAAGAGAAGTTATGTGAGAAGAAGAAGACAACGGGGCAGATTTACTAAAGGGTGAAGTGACTAAAGCGTGCCAAACTTCACCAGCGTTACATCTTTCAGGCACTTCAGCGATTTACTAACGGGTGCAGGCGTCACTTCGATAGCGAAAGAGACAAACGCTAGCGATCATTCGCACTCTACCGCCAGGCGAATTTTCGCTCTGACGAATGGACGTTACTCTGCAAATTCACTAAGATGCCTTAGTGATTTTCCTTTTTTCAGAGTGATAGGCTGCAAAAGTCCGTAAAAATTTTTGGGTAACCAGTTTCCCCCCTACATTCTCTGACATATAGAACATAAACTATACACTGGGCTTATATGTAGGGCATTAGAACAACTCTATTTAATTTATTAAGGTTCCCTGGATTTGTATAATGTAATGTATTTGCTGCAACATATACGTCCATTGTACTTTATAATTACCTGCCGTATGCAAATTAGCCAACGCTAGTGCATCTTCGTTTGATTGCCGAAGTAACACTTGCGAAACAACTTTGCATTTTAGTATATTAGTATTGTCCTAGCGAATTTACGCCTAGCAAAGTGTTGCGATGGATGCAAAGCCGTCGCTGGTGAATTTTTGCCGGTTAGTAAATTTGCCCCGATGTTCCCAGCATGTAGAAGCTGCAGAACAAAGAGAAGATAAACAGTACTTATCTATAGTGTATATTTTCCCTTTCATGTTAGTAGCTGTGGCCTTTAGAGACAAAGACCTGTAAATCTCCTCTCTGCTCACAATACCAGTTGACTTCTTTTTATTTAACTCAGGCTGAACATTGTAGAATCTTGACACCAAACTCGGCTCACCTTTTTATGAGACGCTCCTTCTATGAATAATAAGATCTTGTCTTGAAGGGAACCCACCGGACTTGTCTCTGGCACCTATTCATCAAAACAAAGGGATTACCTGGTCAATCACCTCTCATTATGTTTTGTCACAAGTCTAATCCCCTGGTGTTTGGCTCTGAGGAGCAAATCTCTGGTATTCTGTTGCCTTGATCTGTGTTTATTCTGTGTTCAACTCAGTCTTCAGCATCTCGAAAGACTTCTTCACTGCAACTCTTTTCGAATGGAAAAGATTCCTTAATAGTAGGTTGCTTTCGCTTAAAGTTGGTCATACAATGGGACCACTGCTCATAGGAATCCAACCAATCATCCCCAGGCTTTACAGATGTATACTATTTGAGGGGCCATGTTTGAGGCTTTACATCTATTGTTCCCATCATTTGAGCATACAGTCTGGGTCAAAAATCGGGCACAAATGGCAATATCCCCATCCAATATCTGATTAGGGTTTGGTTGGATATCAATTGCTAAAGATGGAAATTCAAATTGAGCAAGGACCTCAATGGCATATGGATGCAGTCATCTCCTAACTGGACTGCACAGACCTTCCATGCAATCCAGTAACTGACCAGCCTAGATACTGGGTCAGCCCAATATGGCTTTCCCCTTGGTGGCCTAATTGTGTTTGGGACAAGTTTAGATCATCACACACTTTTGATTAGCATCATTGATCATAAAATGACAACTGGATCAAACATGGACAGTTTATGTAGGTACTGGTTTCTAGTTAAAGGGATCCTGTCGTCGGAAAACATGTTTTTTTCAAAACGCACCAGTTAATAGTGCTACTCCAGCAGAATTCTGCACTGAAATCCATTTCTCAAAAGAGCAAACAGATTTTTTTATATTCAATTTTGAAATCTGACATGGGGCTAGACATATTGTCAATTTCCCAGCTGCCCCTGGTCATGTGACTTGTGCCTGCACTTTAGGAGAGAAATGCTTTCTGGCAGGCTGCTGTTTTTCCTTCTCAATGTAACTGAATGTGTCTCAGTGGGACTTGGTTTTTACTATTGAGTGTTGTTCTTAGATCTACCAGGCAGCTGTTATCTTGTGTTAGGGATCTGTTATCTGGTTACCTTCCCATTGTTCTTTTGTTTGGCTGCTGGGGGGAAAGGGATAGGGTGATATCACTCCAACTTGCAGTACAGCAGTAAAGAGTGATTGAAGTTTATCAGAGCACAAATCACATGACCAGGGGCAGCTGGGAAATTGACAATATGTCTAGCCCCATGTCAAATTTTCAAAATTGAATATAAAAAAATCTGTTTGCTCTTTTGAGAAATGGATTCCAGTGCAGAATTCTGCTGGAGCAGCACTATTAACTGATGTGATTTGAAAAAATCTTTTTTCCCATGACAGTATCCCTTTAAGCTTTTCTTGACTAAACTTGAAGCTCCCTGACCTAAAGTTGGTCATACACTGGCTGATAAAAACTCAGACCAAGTTGGTAGTGTATTGGCCAGAGTATGGGGCCCTCAGGTTTCTCTGACCTATATCTGGCAAAAAATCATCCAGATGTTGATCAAGCAGGTTTAAAAATCCTGTTGGATCAAGGATCTTGTTGATTTGTAGATGTGGTCCTCATTTCGACCACCTGCACTTCCAAGGGCTCACAAACAGATCAGCCTGATATTACCCACCTCAAGGTGGGAATATCCAGGAGATATGGCCAGCTTTAGTATGGCACATATCTGATTGATTGGGCTTATTCGGGTCAGGCCAAGAATCTAGATGTTTGAGTTCCATATTTGTCTTACGAAGGGGCACATCCCCACAATGTTACATCCAGTGACTGAATAAACGTGCAGGGGCTCTCCCCACTACACTTGCCTTGTGTGCTTGGTCTTTTTTTTTTGCAGTACGTTGGGAGAGGTGCCGACCCCTCCAGTCAACACTAGGCATTCCCTTTCTGGAGAGGCTGGGAGAAAGAGGAAGACTATTGAGTTCCATATTTAGCCTCTGTAATGTCTACAACCCACCACCATACTCTACAGGACCACTTTGCCCTTTTGTGATGAGATTGTCAGCTCAAGGGATACATTTTCAGCCATATTTGAACCATGACATGAATGGCCAAATGAGACCAAGATCTGCTGTATAAAATCTGAAAATCTTTATGTTTTGATATTTTAATAAACAAATATCCTTTTCTGACTTAATTAAAGAAGTGATGTGCAACTTGTGTTCCATCTGTAGAGATGACCAGTTCATGGGGTCCTTTTGGCAGCATATTTACAAATAGACAGATAACCCCAACCGACTGAGCCACCATGGTAATTATGACGGTGAAGAATGGCTGAGCTATTTTTTTCTTCTCTGTCTATGCTCATTCAAGCCTATCTTCAACTCCTCATTACCTGGACAGGAATCTCTAATGACTGCTGGGAGTTCTACACAAGTGGTGTTCATGGGAAAGTCATAGACACATCCATCTTCTTGCTACAGAGGGAAGTCCCAGGGCAAGATCACTTTCCCTACAGCCTAGTGATGCCACAACTGAGTTATCTATACTGGCTGAACCTTCCTACAATGACTAATTGCTATGGGGCTTTGCTGAACATCAGTCATGATAGAGCAACCCCCAAGCCTTTCTTCAGCAGCGATGCACTACAGATGGTTTAACTCAGTCACAGGACAGGGTCAGACTCTCAAATGGAGATAAGTTCTGAACCATGTAATTGGTGTTTATGCAATGTTCTCCATGTACATATTAAAGGGTGTATCTGAGCTAGAGAAAAAGGTCCAAGCTCACCTAGTGTATGTGCACTGACCACCATCTCAACTTACCTCTGTGAAACATTAAAGGCAGCACATTGACCAATAAGGATTAACACTGAAATGGACCTGTATTTTAAACCTGAGGTGAGGTATTGCCGTTCAACCATCACTAAACTTGATTATTCTAAAGCTTAATCAAACTATTAAAGTTAAATGCCATCACTTAGACCTGCATTCTAAACCATCCAAACTATCGAAGTTCAACCACAACAGACTCAAGCAATTCAACTACAAAACTAATAACTACATTCTAAATTGGGGGTGTCCAGACTATCACAGTTTAAGCACATCACTAAGACCTGCATTCAAGATCTAGATTGTGCAGTTATACCACATCACTAAGACCTGCCTTCTATATCTAGGTTGTGCAGTTCAACCACATCACTAAGATCTTAATTCTAAACCAGGGGGTATCCTGGGGTATCCAAAGTTCCACCATACTACTAACACTATCTTTGGAAACACAGTACAAAACATTACTAAGACTTGTTGGCTACACCTACGGGTATTAAGTATCACAGTTCAACTATACACAGTACAAGTCCTATTTATAGCAATCCTAACACATCACTGAGGTCTTCATTCTAAACCTGACATTTTCAAACTATCACAGTTCAACCATATACCTAAGACCTGTAATGTACAGTAAATATAGGTAGCCCAGAACATCAAAGTTCAACCGCATCACTAAAGCCTGCATTCTAACATCTAACAAAGGCAAGATCTTTTTTTGGGTGCAAGGGTTAGGTCATAACAAATAAGACAACATATAGGTTGTCCAGAATATCAGTTTTTAACCACATTACTAATACCTTCCTTCTAAACCTGGGACGCTGTATTATAAACATTGGCTGTGAAGGCTATCACAGGTTTACCATCAAGAAGAATCTAATGCTGCAATGCCCAAACTGTTACAGCCCAACCACATTACTAAGAACTGCGTTTGAAAGTTGGGACATCCAAACAATGACAGTTCAACTGCATCACTAAGTCTTGACTTCTTAACCTGGGGTGTCCAGACTATAGCGATCCAAGCACATGAGACTTTCATTCTATGCCTGGGGTGTCTTACAATTGCAGTTCAACCACATCACTAACATCTCCATTCTAAACTTGAAGTGTTCAAACTATCACAGTTCAAACCATATCACTAGCTCTGCATTTTAAACCTGGAGTGTCCAGGCTGTCCCAGATCAACTGCAATACTAAGATCTACATTCTAAAGCTAAGGTGTCTAGACTATCACAGTTCAACCACAACACTATGTACATTCTAAATCTGGGGTATCCAGACTATCACAGTTCAACCATATCACTAAAATCTTCATTCTAAACCTAAAGTGTCCAAACCTTCACAGTTCAAACCATATCACTACATCTACATTCACAAAGACCTGTAATACAGAAAATATAGGTAGCCCAGAACATCAAAGTTCAACCGCTTCCCTAAGGACTTCATTCTACACCTGGCCTTTCTCTAACAAAGGCAACATTTTTTTTGGGTGCAAAGGTTAGGTCATAACATACTAGGGTTGCACCGAATCCACTATTTTGGATTCGGCCGAACCCCCGAATCCTTTGTGAAAGATTTGGCCGAATACAGAAACGGAATCTGAACACTAATTTGCATATGCAAATTAGGGATGGGAAGGGGAAAACATTTTTTACTTCCTTGTTTTCTGACAAAATGTCACATGATTTCCCTCCCTGCCCCTAATTTACATATATTGGCTGGGCAGAAGGATTCGGCAGAATCCTGGCCGAATCCCGAACCGAATCCTGGATTCGGTGCATCCCTATAACATACTGCACAATTCGTGCATTATTTTAGCCAAGGGTGGCAGCCAGTAAATATTTTCCTTCCCTCAAAGCAGGTTGCGCACGACTGACTCATGCTGTGCACCTCAGACAGACAGCCGGATCAGATAATTGCACCGGGAGAATTTCTGAATGAGTTGGGAATTTGGAATCCCCTATTTATTGCCAAATAGTGTGAGTGAGTTGAAGGATTATAGGGTGTAGGGAGGCACTAATGACCTCTTTCCTCTTTCAATGCTAATTAGGATAAATAATGACATCTCTTTATTCAACATCCTGACAGGTCCCTTTAAAGAGCCGGCTACAGTAACTCCTATGTGAGAATGCTGTTTGTACAATCTATAAATGCACCAATGCCCTATTGATCTGCCCCCCCCAATGTTGTTTGGCTTCAAGCTCTGAGTGATGTATGGAGTGATATCAGCCCTGTGGCACACAGACGGTTACATCAGTCCATTAGTACATAGGCACAGGGAAGAAGGGGGGGGGAGGTTGGGAGAGAAAATGGTGCGACAAGGAACCCAAAATAGAGTCTAACAAAACAAAAGGCCATATCTCTCTCTCCATAAACATGAGTCGGCCGTACACATGAACTGGCTGATGGATCACCACTGCCTGAATTAGCACAAAATGAAGAAAGTTAATGCCAAAACACACCGTTTTTTTGTCTTGGATCTGAGCCCCGAGACGTATGTATCCCTGTCTGGATTTATAAATATGCCGATTTCCTCACCGGATTCTACATATCAAAGCCTCTCTAATTCAGCTACAACACCACCTAGGGAGAGGAGCATTGGGCCGGGATGAAAGCACCATCTGGGCGCCCGTGTAGGTTCCTAATTACACCTGGAATTGGAGCAGAGGAGCTGCCACAGAGAAGGTGGCACACAATGGGATTATTGGTCGCTATTTTAGCATCAGAGAAAGCTGAGATACTTATGAGCCTTACTGAAGGCTGAGTGTCACCCCACCCGTATTCAACCACTTTACTCATGCAACTTTCAAGACCAATAGGCCCGAGTAACTGTATCCACTGACTGGCCCAGGGTAGTTTTGCTACAAACAACAGAACTCAGATCAGGAGCAAAGGGGCATCATTGTGGTCAATTCAAATTCCACACCCTTCTTTAGGGCCGGAGCCATCTTCAGGGGGGTGGCAAATAGGGCCAACTGACCTGGGTGCTACAGTTGAGAAGGAAAGTGGGGGGTCCCCTGCTAACTGCAGAAATGCCTGCTTTTGGATTCTTCCATTGGTTTGGGGGCCCACTGGGTCCAAACTAGGGGTAGACAGAAGAAGTTGCTGCCTTGGGGGCAACTTGGATGTTAGGATGACTATAACATTAAAAGGCAGCAGAATAACTCCCAGTTTATCCTGTGAACTCCTGGGGGTACTAATCAACATCAGCTATTGGGTTACTAATTGGTGTAAGCAAAGCACCAATCATATTCTGCATGTTCCAGCCTCCACCAGAGAGAGACACAGCAGTCCCAATGTGTCTGTTAGTGCTTCAGACCAACCAGTTATTGTTCTATGACACCAAGGATTTGGATTTGTGGAAAGGCCACCTAGGCCCGGAACTAGGGCGGCAAGATTTTAGGGGGGGGGGCATGCTGCCCAACCACACCCACATTGATTCAAAAGCACTGGGGGTGCGCTGGAGGTACAATCATTTTTTAAATTTCCCGTGCGCCAATCCCCATTGCTCTAGTCCAGATAATGAAAATTTGCACGAATAAAGGGGAGGGGAGATGGGCGATGAACGGCAGTGGGCCTAGGGGCACTCACTATGTAAATCGGGCCCTGGTGACACCGGAATGTTGGGCATCGCTACAAACAAAGCCAGTAAGAGATTCAATTTCCCCATCGTTTACCATAATCAGAATATGGTAAATGATGGGGAAATTGAATCTCTTAGGGAAGTGGTTTCAGGCCATTAGAGGAAGCCTGTAACACAGTATTAATTATCATGGTATTTTTATAGCATTCCTAGGGTAAGTACATGGGACCTTCCATCCTTATAATAGAACAAGCCAACAAGGAGTTTACTATATGAGTAGCAGGGTTAGAGGACACCCCTACAGGGTATCTCAATAGACAATGATATTTTTGTACTGAGGAGTTGACACTCTTAGCGGCGGAGATATATGGATGTATAGAAATGTCCTTCTTGAGACAGCAGTGCATTAAAAAGAAGTTGGGTTTTATTCAGACAAAGGCTGGATATAAGTAAAGGTCAGTGGTGCAACAGAAAACACTAAATGGGTGGCCGTTTGGGGGGCCTGATTCCATATTTCTCTAATAAGAGCTTTGTGTGCAGCGGGTTATGCCCTATAGGGAGGGATTGCTGCACATGGCCATGAATGAGGCATTTACACACGGCAGGGGATCACATTGCTCTCCAGTGAGTGAGACACAACAATGTTCTTCTCTAATACAGGGAGCTGCTATAGACATGGAACTCAATCCAGCACATGTATGTACAGCTTGTCATTCACTCTTCATCTGAGCTGAAAAAACACACAAAAACTGAAAAGCTGCATTCATTTATCCACAATTCTACTGTGTCACACCGTATAACTCAATCAGTGAAGGCAAAGCACCTCTACATGCCATAATATATGTGTGTGTGTGTGTCTGTATATATAATACATAGTGACCCCCAGAAGAGAGCAATATATATAATACACAGTGAGTAGAGAGGTATATATTATACACAGTGTGTAGAGAGGTATAGATAATACACAGTGAGTAGAGTGGTATATATAATACACAGTGAGTAGAGAGGTATATAAAAACAGTGAGTAGAGAGGTATATATAATACACAGTGAGTAGAGAGGTATATATTACACAGTGAGTAGAGAGGTATATATACACAGTGAGTAGAGAGGTATAATACACAGTGATAGAGAGGTATAATAATACACAGTGAGTAGTGGTAGAGTAGTATATATACACAGTGAGTACACAGTGAGTAGAGAGGTATATATTATACACAGTGAAGTAGAGAGGTATAGATAATACACAGTGAGTAGAGTGGTATAATATAATACACAGTGAGTAGAGAGGTATATATTACCACAGTGAGTAGAGAGGTATATATTAATACCAAGTGAGTAGAGAGGTATATATAATACACAGTGAAGTAGAGAGGTATAGGTGAGTAGAGAGGTATATATAATACACAGTGAGTAGAGAGGTATATATAATACACAGTGAGTAGAGAGGTATATATTATACACAGTGAGTAGAGAGGTATATATAATACACATTGAGTAGAGAGGTATAGATAATACACAGTGAGTAGAGAGGTACATATAATACACAGTGAGTAGAGAGGTATATATTATACACAGTGAGTAGAGAGGTATATATTATACACAGTGAGTAGAGAGGTATAGATAATACACAGTGAGTAGAGTGGTATATATAATACACAGTGAGTAGAGAGGTATATATTATACACAGTGAGTAGAGAGGTATATATAATACACAGTGAGTAGAGAGGTATAGATTATACACAGTGAGTAGAGAGGTATAGATAATACACAGTTAGTAGAGAGGTATATATAATACACAGTGAGTAGAGAGGTATATATTATACACAGTGAGTAGAGAGGTATATATTATACACAGTGAGTAGAGAGGTATATATAATACACATTGAGTAGAGAGGTTACACAGTGAGTAGAGAGGTACATATAATACACAGTGAGTAGAGAGGTATATATTATACACAGTAAGTAGAGAGGTATATATAATACACAGTGAGTAGAGAGGTATAGATAATACACAGTGAGTAGAGAGGTATATATAATACACATTGAGTAGAGAGGTATAGATAATACACAGTGAGTAGAGAGGTATATATAATACACAGTGAGTAGAGAGGTATGTATAATACACAGTGAGTAGAGAGGTATATATAATACACAGTGAGTAGAGAGGTATATATAATACACAGTGAGTAGAGAGGTGTATGTAATGCACAGTGAGTAGAGAGGTATATATAATACACAGTGAGTAGAGAGGTATATATAATACACAGTGAGTAGAGAGGTGTATATAATACACAGTGAGTAGAGAGGTGTATATAATACACAGTGAGTAGAGAGGTGTATATAATACACAGTGAGTAGAGAGGTGTATATAATACACAGTGAGTAGAGAGGTGTATATAATACACAGTGAGTAGAGAGGTATATATAATACACAGTGAGTAGAGAGGTGTATATAATACACAGTGAGTAGAGAGTATATATAATACACAGTGAGTAGAGAGGTGTATATAATACACAGTGAGTAGAGAGGTATATATCATACACAGTGAGTAGAGAGGTGTATATAATACACAGTGAGTAGAGAGTATATATAATACACAGTGAGTAGAGAGGTGTATATAATACACAGTGAGTAGAGAGGTATATATAATACACAGTGAGTAGAGAGGAAATCTAAGGAAGAGGAAGCCCCACCACTGTTATCGGGGAGTCTTGGGATGGGTCAGACACTGTTTCCTCTGAAGCACAAGGAATACCCCTAGGGGTTTAGAGATGAGAGGCTGCGCCTGCATGAGAGATAGTGAGGGGTGGGAGGGGTGGGGGGTGCAGGCAGATGGGGAGGGGGGCTACAAGGACAATGCGAGAGGCAGCACCCAAACTCAGCAGACGCATGGACAGCTGGGCTGACAGACATCAGCTGCCTGTGACAGTTGTCTTGTGCAGTACAGCAGTTGCTTTGTAACTCCAGACAACCTAGCACTGAATGGGTTAATAATTCCACTCCCCCCCCCCAAACACACACACACAAGATGGACTGGAAAGAGGAGTGTAAGCCTTTAGCCAACTGGCCTGTCAGACCCCCATTTGTTTGCTCTAATACATCCTACATGGCCCCTATCCAATGCAATCTCATGTTACACGCGTGTTCTGTGTTTGTGGAGTATCCTGGGGAGCGACGGGGCACTAGAGAGGTCACTGATGGGACTCAATACTTGACTTGACTTGAATTTCCAGCACAAATGGGCTTCATGCCCCTCAGGAACCGGTGTCACATATCACACTCTGCTCTGGTCATTAGGTGATGTTATACCGCTGTGAGAACTGCTGGTTCTGACTCTAGAAACAATGTAGCAGAAGTCAGTAGACAATTTTATTGCCTTAACTCTGCACCAGGACATCATTCAACAACATACACATGAAAAGGCACATGTAGAAATCATGGCATTTGGTCACTTACGGGGGCCGTCTAATATAGATAATGTCGTGTGTAACAGGGGCCCTCTCCAAAAACTGACTTGCCATAATACGTTAAATAGATGTGGATATAGTAGGGCAAAATGGCAGAAGAGCAAAATGGAGGCAAGACATGGCGTCTTGAAGACAATTTGGGGACAGTAGGTCAACATGATGAGAGTAAGGCACAATGGGAATAGTAAGGCAAGATGGCATTGGATAAGAAAGATAGCTACATTAGGGCAAGATGGAGACAGTAGGGAAAGATGGCATCAGTAAGACAAGTTGGCATCGCTAGAGCAAGATAATAGGCCAAGATGGACATAGCAGAGCAAAATGGAGACAGTATGAGAAGATGACTTGATGGAGATAGCTCAGGTGCTACAAAAGATGATTTTTGTTGGGAGGGCCAAGGGTAGGTTTCGCAAGCACCTGCCTGCATTAACTTCTGGAACCAGGGGTGGATATTCTGGAGGGGGGCACTGCCTCCTTTGCCCCCTGGTTTTGACACATATGAAGTAGATCAACATGGGCACATTAGGCCAAAATGATGAAAGTAGGGAGAGGTGACAAGAGAAGGACAAGATGGCATCTGTAGAGTACAGTAAGGTAAGTTGGTGACACTAGGGGAGGATGGCATCAGTAAGACAAGTTGGCATCGCTAGAGCAAGATGGAGACAGTAGGACAATATAGAGACAGAAGGGAAAGATGAAGACAGTAGGGCAAGATGGAGATAGTAGCTACGATGGAGAACGTACGGCAAGATGGAGACAGTAAAGTAAGATGAAGATAGTAGAGGAAGATGGAGATAGTATATGAAGATGGATAGTAGGCTAAGATGGAGACATTAGAGAAAGATGGAGACATTTGGACAAGATGGAGACAGTAGGGAAAGATGGAGACAGCAGGACAAGATGGAGATAGTAAGCTAAGAAGGAGACAGTAGAACAAGATGGAGACAGTAGGACAAGATGAAGACAGTAGGAAAAGATGAAGACAGTTGGACAAGATGGAGATACTAAGCTAAGATGGGGACAGTAGGACAAGAAGGAGACAGTAAGGGAATAGGGAGGCAGTAGAACAAGATGGCGACAGTAGGGAAAGTTGGAGACAGTAGGAGAAGATAGACACAGCAGGACAAGATAGAGATGGCAGGGTATAATGGAGACAGTCGGGCAAGATTGTGTGATTAGGGCAAGATGCCAATAGTAGTACAATGTATCAGTGTTTCCCAACAACATCTAAAGGACAAGGGCCTGCACAGTCTTTCTGCATATAAACAATAGACCCCCACGGAGTGTTTTCTTGCCTGGGTCCCTGGTACCATTAAAGACAACTAAGTCTATAGACGTAGGCCATGGATTAGATCAAATCAGAGCTAATTCTAATTACACACACTATTGTTTACTTTGGACATTACTTAACTTCAAGTTTAACTTGGGAGACAAACATAATAGACAGGCAAGTGAATGAGAAGTTCCAAGATAAAGTCGAGCACCATTGGCTGCTGAGGAGCCATCAAGCCCCTACTATTGATTTTGATATGGTGTAAACGTTTATAGTGAATAAAGGACAATATCTACAACCATAAATAAGTCCTTCAGGTCATGTTCCTGCCTCTAGATCCCTCACAGAACACACTCTGTTTTACCTGTACCATTGCAGATCTCTAGGCTGGACTTTCACTGGTGCAACACAAGCTCAGCGACCCCACCTTTATCAGTGACAAAGAGACACCTGACACGACCTTAAGCTGTGACATGATGTTAGTGACGCTGGCCAACACTAATTAGTCTGTACAGAGCCTTCAGCACCGTGTGTGACGTGCCACTGCCTGGGCTTGGATTAGCACCTACTGTTGGGGGTAGGTGTAGGCTCAGGTAGCTGAAAGCTGCTTAACTCTCTCTCTCTCCTCCATGGAAACTTTTGCTGAACTGTGGGATTATACTTGGCTCATAGAGGATCCTATTCAACAGGAGGAGGTCACAGAAGGGTGAGAAGGTGAGGGCACGGCTGGCAGAACAAAGACACAGGTCTCCGTGCCAGGATCAGTTGACCAATGTATGAGAAAAGGTGTTGGCTGAAGGCTGGTGTGACAATGCCATACAATACAGAATAGGATGGCGGGCAAACTAATTGGCTCAGGTTCTCTGTTGGCTTTCTTTCCTGAAAATGTTCTATAATTCCAGTTGCACAGGAGAAGACCTCCTTTTACCCAAAGGTTATTTGCATGGTACTTGCACCCAAGGAAGGACCACTGTGGTCCGAAACGTAGTGCTTTAATAAAGCGACTATAGACTACATTGAAAGGCCCTCCGGTCCTTTTTCATCTATGATACAAAGTGGAGATGGCTTCTCCGGCAACTGTTAATGAGCCTTAAAAACCTAAATAATCGACAAATGAGTGGAATATCAGGTGATATAATCAATTTATTTGCATGGAAGCAGGGTCAGATGGCCTTGCCAGAAGTTGTTCTCCTAAGGGGCTGGCTTAGGGATCCAAATTCTCCTCCACGGTCAACTTGCAGGTAGCACAAGGACTTGGTTGGAGATCCAATAATTAATGTAAGCACAAGAGATACACACAAGAGGGCTACAAGTAATGTTGTGAAGATATCTGGGTTCCCTGAGAGCAACCATGTAATTTTAATAGGTGAGATTTTGGGAAATATGGCTTTCTCTCCTCGAGAGCTAGACCTCAATTAGGTCTGGAGTTGGGTTCTTTCAGAGAAGCATCTAACTGAGCTGGCCCCTACGGTCTGGTATCCTCACGTGTGAGTGTCCAAATATGCTGATTTTCCCTGCAATGACAATTTGGACCACAGAGTGCCTAGAACTGGGTCAAAAGCAGTGTGGGAGTGGCCCACCAAGATACCAGGAAAAGTCCCGGTGGGCCCAAGTGTCAGTGGCCTCTTGCTTCTAACCATTTGTCCTATTTCATGGCCAGTCCCTATTTCTTTATGGTAACAAAGAGGCTTAATAATGGAAGGATAGAGTATAGTATGTAGAGAAAAGAGACTAGGAGAATAAAGTGGTTCAATGAGAGGAGAAGGAATAATAGTTTGGAAAGTGGTCCCTCAGCCTAAGGACTTCTGGTGGTGGAATAAATTCGGCAGGCGTGAATTCACAGCGAATTTCGCCGCTGGCTAATAAATACGAGAAACTGTGGTAAAAATTTGCAGATGGAAATTCACCAGCTTCAAAAAATTTGGACGCGCATTGAAATAGTCGCTCGCGTCAAAACTGTCGAATTTTCCCACGAAGTTCGCAAAACGGGCAAAAATTTGCAAAACATATTGAAGTCAATGGGCGTCTATTTGACGTGAATTTTACCGCCTTCGGCAATTATTATACACGTGCCTCTTTTGTCTGAATGCACTAAAGTCAATGGCCGTCCTCATAAATTTTGACATGTTGTGACAATTTTTATTCGTGTGACTATTCTGACGCGCTCCGATATTTTCTTAGACGCGGCAGATTTTTTTGCCCGTGAATTGTCATGCCGAAACCGGGAAATTCACTGCAAATTCGTGCCTGGCGAATTTATTCACCCATCACTACCAGACACTAGTGATGGGCGAATAAATTCGGCAGGCGAAAATTCGCTGTGAAATTCCGCGTTTCACGGTGCCGAATAAATTAGCAAAACTGCCTTGAAAATTCGTTTTGCGAAACGGGGCAAATTCGCCCATCTCTACCAGAGAGCCAAAAATGAGCATTAACTGTCATTTTGTACAATAACTGTCATATATCAGATTATCTGTCTATTTCTATTCTCTGCACTGCTAGTTCTCACTGCTCATTCAATGTAGTAGAAGCAACTTCTAAACCCACTGGAAGACAAGCAGTGAATGTGCTGTAGGGAAATTGCTTAGAAGGACATTTCTTTGATTCTTAGACAGTCGGTTTAGGGGTGTTTGTTGTAGAAGTCGCAGGTAGTAACCGGCAGTGCAGAGAGAAGGAGCCGGTGGGGTCGGGGACGTGTGTAGTGATAGGAGTCGATGAGAGGCAGCGGCAGGGGAAGGAGGAGCAGCAGCAGCAACTGGGAAGAGTCGCAGCGAGTCTGCCCATAAAGGGAGGGGTCGGGGGCGGCTCAGACGTGCGATTTGTTGGCAGCAGCACTTTGTTATTCTCCGCTGCTTCAGTTTAGGGAGAGACAGAGACAAGGGAGGCTGCAGCCCGCACGGAATTATTACAAGTGTCTGTAGCCCAGGAATCTGGGGCATGTGCCCCCACCCCCTGACTTGCTCATTGTTTCCTCTACTGGAGACAGGTAAGTGCCCCCCACCTACCTACCCCCTTACCCTCTGCCAACCCCCAGTCTGAGGCTGCACATCTCTTATTGCAATGGGACTGCTTTAGATTGCAAGCTCTGTGGTCTAGAACTATAGAGAGAGCTGCCGCCGCTTGTGTTTATTGTTTGTTGCTTGAGTGAAATAAGCAGCTGGCACAGACGTTGTTCAAACTATGACCGCCGGGAGTTGTAGTTGAACGAGGTCCATTGCCAGGATTTTGTGGGGAGGGGGTTGTTTATGTGGAGCTTTGGGAAGTTTGACAGCAAGAAGATGACAGCTGGAGGGCTGCACGACCCCCCTTCCCTCCCTGTAGTATGTTCCAAGGACTCACTCTCCCTGCAGCGTCTGTAAATGTAATTTAGTCCTGATATTATTATTATTATTATTATTATTGGCAGCTGAGGCTTTCTTACCCTTTACTGCTCCACCGTTTAACCCCTTAGTGCAACAGCTAGTGAGATAATAGAAAGGCAGCACGTTGCAAATAGTCGATTGATTGAGAGGGTTAAGGAGCTGGGGGGGGGGGGTAGCTGTATTGATGGCTAGCTAGTCATTGAATTTGGCTCCCAGTCACCTCCATGCTTAATGGGCACAGCAGCTTCTCCTGGCTGGGTGCTGGGACTTGGATACTCGCTACTGATCTACACTGTGCTGCACTGACTGTTTATTGGCTAAGGGTCCCCTTTGTTTGGTTCTGCTCTTGCTGATCTGTTTCCTTCAGAGCCACTTTCCCTTTGTGCCCAAATCCACTAAACTTTGCTAATTCCCGGATAACCCAGGGGGGACCTGTGTTTAACTCCTTCAGTGCCTTAGTGTGGGAGCTGCACCCCAACATCACCCGCCTTTGTGATTAAGCCCCCCAGGCACTCAAGTTATTCCAGCCTTTTCCCCAAATAATGTGCCACTGAGCTCACATACTGGGACTTGTACTGGAACTATTGCTGGGGAACCCCGTATCCAGTGGCTGTGGTATTGGGGTTCTGGCTGTCACAATAAGGAAAGCACTGGAGAGAGACCCACAAACTGTTCCACAGACTGACTCCCCGATATTCAGTATTGGCCCCTGTCATACACACGACTCACACTATTGGCTCTTAAGTATTTCCCTCCAATATATCTGTCTTTTTATCATCTATCATCTATCTATTTATCTATCTATTCATCTATTTATGCATCTATCTATCTATCTATCTATCTATCTATCTATCTATCTATCTATTTATTCATCTATCTATTTATCTATCTATCTATCTATCTATCTATCTATCTATCTATCTATCTATTTATCTATCTATGTATTCATCTATCATCTATCTATCTATCTATCTATCTATCTCTTCATCTATCTATCTATCTATCTATCTATCTATCTATCTATCTATCTATCTATCTATCTATCTATCTATCTATCTATCTCTTCATCTATATATTTATCTATCTATCTATCTATCTATCTATCTATCTATCTATCTATCTATCTAATCTATCTATCTATTTATTCATCTATATATTTATCTATTATCTATCTATCATATATTTATCTATCTATCTATCTATCTATCTATCTATCTATCTATCTATCTATCTATCTATTATCTATCTATCTATTATCTATCTATCTATCTATCTATCTATCTATCTATCTATCTATCTATCTATCTATCTATCTATCTATCTATCTATTCATCTATTTATTCATCTATCTATCTATCTATCTATCTATCTATCTATCTATCTATCTATCTATCTATCTATCTATCTATCTATCTATCTATCTAATATCTATCTATCTATCTATCTATCTATCTATCTATCTATCTATCTATCTATCTATCTATCTATTCATCTATTTATTCATCTATCATCTATTTATTCTCTCTTTCTCATATGTGATATCTATATGTGTTATATCATCTTTAACTATCTGTCTCATTATTTATATATCATCTATATCTATCTGCCTGTATTATTAAGTCTATTTATTAGTAATCTATTTTATATCTATATGTATTTCTTCCTCTTTGCATAGCTATCTGTTTATCTATGTATCTATATCTATCTATCTATCTATCTATCTATCTATCTATCTATCTATCTATCTATCTATCTATCTATCTATCTATCTATCTATCATCTATTTATCTATCTATCTATCTATCATCTATCTATCTATCTATCATCTATCTATCTATCTATCTATCTATCATCTATCTATCATCTATCTATCTATCTATCCTTGTATTTATATATTTATCTTCCAATCATCTATAAGTATCTGTTTATCTATTTATCACCCCAAAAAAAGGCACAAAAGTCCAGGTGCTGCCGCAGTGATGTCTTGAGAAAGATCCTTTTGTGTAGGAGCGAAACGGCGACTTACCCCACTGATTTTTTTGCACATAACTGAAGTCCCACGCGTGCTGTCTGTCTGTCTATCCATGGGGAAAGATATATGTGTGTATGTCTTCTATTTCTCTATGTATCAGTATTTGTGTACACTCACATGTGATATTGGTGTCTGTGTTAGTGAGTGCCGGCTCCTCTCATGCAGTGGCAACAGTGTACATAGCTCTGTATATGCTTAGCTTGCTGAGGATGCTGGGAGATGTAGTTTGCTGAGTGAGTGTGTGATTATGGGGGAAGCAGGGAAATGTGCTGTAAGAGTGAGGATTTGTCTCATTGAGTTGCTTGGGTTCACTGAACGATATTCCCGGGGCCCGAGGAAGGGCCACTCACACTCACAGCTGTCTGAAACTTTTAGGAACAGGGAAAAGAGAGAGAAACCCCTGTAGGAAACGTGAAACGACTTTCAGCTGAGAGTCATATAAGGATATAAACAGCACAAGATTTACTCTGCAGCAGGGGCCACATTGATGAATGTCTTGTCAGGGACCCCTGTGCCTCGGCTGAGCCAGCTGCAAGGGGCTAATGATACCAGCACAACATTACACGCAAGGGCCCCGGAGAAACAGCTGGGGGTTTTGGAAGAGAAATCATTCCCTGGAACGGTGCCTCATTTCCCCTTGCATTGTTTGAGCTGTCAGAGGCCGGGGGCCCCAGCGTAGGGGTCTGCGGGAGAGAAGAATTGTTTGTGGAGATGGGGGAAGTGGCATGTCTAACTGTCAGCTACAGGCGCTGGCTCAGTGAGGATTCTGGTAGTCACCTTAAGTCAGAAGTCCAATCCTGGTGTTTAACTGGCGCCCATAGCCGTGCCTCTTTTACTTCCCCTTTAAATCCTGCCCCACTCCTTGCCATAGACTGTGCTCTGAATCTAGAAACGGCCACCAGTGAATGATGGGAACTGTAGTCCCGCAGAAGCTTTAAGCACCATCTTATCCATCCCAGCAGAGCCACCAACACCAATAGATGCTCCGTAGAGCCATTTGCCGGCAGCACATTGTGTCCCTGGAAACGCTGACAAGCACTTAGGCCCCACAACACTCCCGTCAGCAGAGTTTTCCCCTATGTGAGCAGAGCCGAATATCGGAAATTTAAAGGCTTCAACCGGTTGTACTTATTTTGGATTGGTTCCTCCTTGGGTTGGTGGCACAAAACCTCTCCCGGGCTCGTTTTCTATTATCACAATGGACTGCGAGTGCCAGTGAGGGTGCGAACAAATAAGCAGGGTTCAATAGCCGCTATGATGGCAGATACAGTAAACAGTTTCAAGGAAGGGTCAGATGCCCTTTATGCAAGGGAGGCAATTAAAGGTTACATAAGTATTTCTGTATGCTAGGAATGGGGGCCCTTATATCAGTGCAGGGCCACATCTCACATTATATGTGTTTCAGATGAGCTCTGCCAATATATAAGCCGGGCCTTAGAGATCACTGCTGCGGGTTCCAAGCTGGATCAGGACATGTCTATTCTCCATTGGGCACTGATACTGTCGGATAAGGATCTAAATCTCTAACAACCTGCCCATGTGCACTAAGCAGTGCTAAAGAGCTGGTGGTATTTACAGTATAAATGCAAAGTTGAATTAATACATATCAGTGGGAGGAACCTTAGTACAATATAAAGGCTTAGTACTATGTGGAGACGGTGGGGGGGGGAAATAGAAGCTGCTTGTGACTGTTCCTGTACGGCAGGAATTAGCTGAAGAGTTAATTTTAGACAGTGTGATTTTCATTATTTTCTTGATGTGAGGCGCAGGACAAGGGTGGCCACCATCCTCATTTGTTGTATTTTGACTTACATGTGGGTGCTGCCATGTTGTTTACATATTCTGTAGACACAAGATCTCCCAACAAGTGAATCATTGGCCTCCCAGGTGGTAAGGGCTGCCTTGAGGGGGTACTGTTGTCAGGGGCCCCATGGCCAAGGGGGCCCGAGATGGAAAGGCATGATCAAGTCTGCAGACAAATTGTGTCCATGTTTCCCCAATGCCAAAGCCACTGTGAATGGCCAGTCATTGAGCTCATTGGAGCCCGTGATCTAATAAACACGGGGTAGCGCTTGGGTGCTGCTTGTGATTCTGTTGCAGGCTGAGGGGAGACGGGTGACTGTATGAATGTCAGATTGCAGGGGGAGGTGATGCACCCCCAGACATTGTTTCCCCTATGTGAATAGAGAGTAGCAGATACTTTAAACAGAGTAAATTGAATTAGCCATGGTCATAATGAATGGGCTCAGTATTCTGCCCTTTAAATCAGCCCATTCAGTGTTCGAAGTCGGACCCCGGCATGGGTGAAAAGACAGGGTATCGGTGGTGAGAAATGCCAGTGCACATTATAATAAATAATGGTCGGTAATCAGAAATGACACATGGATTTCCCACAATGCACCCAACCTTTTTCTTGCTTTAAAGGGGAACTTCACCCCAAAATAAAAATTAGATTCAATTCTCTGCACTGCTGACAGCTGAAATGAAAAGTAGCCAAAGCCGACTGGAGGAGAAGCGACTTCTGCTACATTGTTTCAAGAGTCAGAACCATGGGGACACAGAGAAAGACAAAGACAAAGAGGAGGAGGTGACAGTTTAAAAGCAGACAGGCTGTTTACATTCCCAGCGGGGAGATTTGTATCCATGAGAAAATAGAGAGGAAATGTGCTGGTTCCTTCGCTTAAATCCCTCTCCCGCAGAGCTGGGGGCGGAGCCTCTGAGAAATGGGAAAATGCGGTTAAGATTATTTTTTTTAACCAAAGCTGCTGTATAAGCAACATCAACCAAATAATTGTTCTTTTGATTTGTACCAAAGATTTGCTACCACCACTAGGGGCGATGTTGTCCTCTTTTGTACAATTGCATGAGGCAATCGGTATGGCAGCTCTCACCCATATACATATATATATATATATATATACAGTAATACACAGGGAAGGGATTTGCTGGGCTCACAGCTCCGCCCCTCGCAGCCCGGGATTAAATCACTGGAACAATAAGTGTAATTGGGTTTCTCTCTAATGGAAAAGAAAAACATGAAATACGAGTTGCAGATTCTCATCATCCATCTGACTAATGAACGCGCTGCAATTACTCCCCAAACCTAACGAAGCTAACTCTATCAAGCGCTAATTAACATAGAATTATTTGTCATAGCGATGCGCCAGCTCCCCCCGGATTTCTCTGCCCGTCACCAAAATGTATCTGATTATTCTATAAGAACTGATCAATCCCCAATCACTCACTCGCCCTTCTGGGGGCCCCAGCCTGGAACTATAGCAGGGTGACACCCCAATGTTTCTATATATCTGTAACCTTGTTATGAGCTAAGGGGGCCAGTCTGAAGGTTAGT
Source organism: Xenopus laevis (assembly GCF_017654675.1). NCBI lineage: Eukaryota > Metazoa > Chordata > Amphibia > Anura > Pipidae > Xenopus > Xenopus laevis. The sequence continues at coordinate 127,884,140 of NC_054385.1, read as the reverse complement.
AAAGGGGGAGATTTGGGGTGAGTGATTATTTGTACCCTGGGTACCCCTGGAACTATAGCAGGGTGACACCCCAATGTTTCTATATATCTGTAACCTTGTTATGAGCTAAGGGGGCCCAGTCTGAAGGTCAGTTAGGGGGAGATTTGGGGTGAGTGTTTATTTGAACCCCGGGTGCCCCTGGAACTATAGCAGGGTGACACCCCAATGTTTCTATATATCTGTAACCTTGTTATGAGCTAAGGGGGCCCAGCCTGAAGGTCAGTTAGGGGGAGATTTGGGGTGAGTGCTTATTTGAACCCTGGGTACCCCTGGAACTATAGCAGGGTGACACCCCAATGTTTCTATATATCTGTAACCTTGTTATAAGCTAAGGGGGCCCAGTCTGAAGGTCAGTTAGGGGGTGATTTGGGGTGAGTATTTATTTGTACCCTGGGTACCCCTGGAACTATAGCAGGGTGACTGTTACCCCAATGTTTCTATTTATCTGTAACCTTGTTATGAGCTAAGGGGGCCCAGCCTGAAGGTCAGTTAGGGGGTGATTTGGGGTGAGTATTTATTTGTACCCTGGGTACCCCTGGAACTATAGCAGGGTGACTGTTACCCCAATGTTTCTATTTATCTGTAACCTTGTTATGAGCTAAGGGGGTCCAGTCTGAAGGTCAGTTAGGGGGAGATTTGGGGTGAGTGTTTATTTGTACCCTGGGTACCCCTGGAACTATAGCAGGGTGACTGTTACCCCAATGTTTCTATTTATCTGTAACCTTGTTATGAGCTAAGGGGGCCCAGTCTGAAGGTCAGTTAGGGGGAGATTTGGGGTGAGTGTTTATTTGTACCCTGGGTACCCCTGGAACTATAGCAGGGTGACTGTTACCCCAATGTTTCTATTTATCTGTAACCTTGTTATGAGCTAAGGGGGCCCAGCCTGAAGGCCAGCTAGGGGGAGAGTTGGGGTGAGTGTTTATTTGTGCCCTGGGTACCCCTGGACCTGTAGAATTAGCGCTGTAGTATATATTGTCCCCTTTATTGGCATGGCAACTGGCAGAGTGATTTTAGGAACTATTTTATGTTGCCATCATGGGGACAGTAAATAGTGCAGTTTATGACAGGGAGATGTGACATGGCACGGGTCCAGTTTACAGAGGCTCCTGAGTTTGGGTAATACTGTATGTCAGCGCTGCTGGAAACGGCCTGAACTGACCCAGTTGCAAGAAGTGACTGATAGCCTCTGATCCACAGAGCCATTAATCACCCACAGAGCACTTAAAGGGTCCCTGACCTCTCCTCCTGGAAACAGGGTAAATACAATGTAGCTCTCAGAAATCTGACCCCTGTGGCCCCTAAGCCCTTGAAAACTCCTGGTTTATCAGTAGAACACTTTATGGCACACAATCTCTGATTATTTTAGTTGAGAAACTCTTGGTAGGGAATGGGTTAATGTGTGCACTCTAAAGGGGAAGCAAACCCAAAACTGGAGTTGCCTAATGAAAGGAAACATAACTTCCTGATATGCACTCCTTCCACATTTCCAGTCATGTGTAAATGTAATATCTGTTCCTTTCTGCACTGCTGGTTGTGACTCCTAAGAAAAAGTCCAAAAAATTCAAAAGCCACAGTTGACATTTCTTTGGCCAGGGTACTTTGTTGGATCATTAAGATGTCAATGTATTTACATTATGGAGGTCAGCGGGTGACCTGTTAGTTAATTACAGTGAGAGTTCATTAGCCGCAACAGACCGTGCTATCTCAGTGGTACCAATAGGAATGCCGTGATTAGTGTTGTGTTTAGCTTCAGGACTCCCATGCTCCAAAGTGACATGTTTCTGAGTCAGTCTCCCCCCCCCATAGAGTGTCCATGTGTACTAATGGCAGTGACATGTTTATGGGTCAGTCTATAGGACCATCCCTATATATATCTCTGCCACTGGGGTTATTATACATGGAATTGTCTCTGTATTTATCCTGCTGTGTGTTCTGGGGTATTATACATGGAATTTCTCTGTATTTATCCTGATGTGTGTTCTTGGGTATTATACATGGAATTGACACTGTATTTATCCTGCTGTGTGTTCTGTGGTATTATACATGGAATTGGCACTGTATTTATACTGCTGTGTGTTCTGGGGTATTATACATGGAATTGACACTGTATTTTTCCTGTTGTGTGTTCTGGGGTATTATACATGGAATTGGCACTGTATTTATCCTGCTGTGTGTTCTGGGGTATTATACATGGAATTGGCACTGTATTTATCCTGCTGTGTGTTCTGGGTATTATACATGGAATTGGCACTGTATTTATCCTGCTGTGTGTTCTGGGTATTATACATGGAATTGGCACTGTATTTATCCTGCTGTGTGTTCTGAGGTATTATACATGGAATTGGCACTGTATTTATCCTGCTGTGTGTTCTGGGGTATTATACATGGAATTGGCACTGTATTTATCCTGCTGTGTGTTCTGGGGTATTATACATGGAATTGGCACTGTATTTATCCTGGAGTGTGTTCTGGGGTATTATACATGGAATTGGCACTGTATTTATTCTGCTGTGTGTTCTGGGGTATTATACATGGAATTGGCCCTGTATTTATTCTGCTGTGTGTTCTGGGGTATTATACATGGAATTGGCACTGTATTTATTCTGCTGTGTGTTCTGGGGTATTATACATGGAATTGGCACTGTATTTATTCTGCTGTGTGTTCTGGGGTATTATACATGGAATTGGCACTGTATTTATTCTGCTGTGTGTTCTGGGGTATTATACATGGAATTGGCCCTGTATTTATCCTGCTGTGTGTTCTGAGGTATTATATATGGAATTGGCACTGTATTTATCCTGCTGTGTGTTCTGGGGTATTATACATGGAATTGGCACTGTATTTATCCTGCTGTGAGTTCTGGGGTATTATACATGGAATTGGCACTGTATTTATCATGCTGTGGGTTCTGGGTATTATACATGGAATTGGCACTGTATTTATCCTGCTGTGTGTTCTGGGGTATTATACATGGAATTGGCACTGTATTTATACATGTCCATGTGTACTAATGGCAGTGACATGTTTATGGGTCAGTCTATAGGACCATCCCTATCTATATTTTCTGCCCCCTCCCTAAAAATTCCCAACTCCTTCTGTTCATATTTCCTTCCTCGTGTGAGTGCAGCCAAATTACCCAGCAGCCCTCTCCAGCCCTACCACTAGCGCCAAGGGCACAGGAAGGAACAGAGACTCTTTAAATACTCTGCACTATTATATGCTTGCGCTTGCAAAAAGTCCCAGACGTGGGAGTAAATTGTCTTGATTTTCCTTTAAATATTTATAATATTCCCTCATTTTGCCTTAAAGCTGAGTTCTCATGCGTAAGCCCCCCGGAGAGCGTTTGTTTATCAGTCTCAATAACAGCGTTACAGCCACAGGGAAACATAATGCAGGAATTAATTGGTCTCAGTGGGTGAGAGGGATCCCCAGGGAATGAGGCAGCCCCCCGGGAAAGGAAGCGAGGTGTTTATACTGTTTATACTTCTAATTCTGTAACAATACCCTTTATGGCCACTGGGGGTGTAATTCATGCCATGTCTGGCCTGAGATTCACAATAGACCCTGGAATTTCAAGTACACAAACACTGGCCCCCTGCACATGCCCAATATAAAGCACTGGTCTATGTACGTTACAGTGGCCCCCTTGGTATTTGCCAAAGCTTCCTGATTGGAGGCTTTTGGTACCAGTAGATAAGACTGGCATCACAGCGGCACTGGCATCTGGTCAGAACATTTTGCATTGGCCTAGGAAATCACCCTGTGTAACATTGTACGGCAGCTGCCAGTCCCACATCTGAGCTCTGCTCCCATCCAACCCCCACCCTCCACCAGACAGTACTCAGCACCTTCAGCTGGTACCAATAGTCCTCCTCACACCCCTATCATATGATGTACTGGTATAATATACCAGCCCTGGGCTAAATCATCTGTTATTTCTCCCTTCCCAGTGCCGCATGATCACAATATGACACTTGCTCATATGATCTTTTTAATGAAGGTCTGGGGAGTCTAAATCTCCCTAAACCAACACCACTCACTTTCCTACACAGAACAGATATATATATATGGAATTGGCACTGTATTCATTCTACTGTGTGTTCTGGGGTATTATACATGGAATTGGCACTGTATTTATCTGCTGTGTGTTCTGGGGTATTATAAATGGAATTGGCACTGTATTTATCCTGCTGTGTGTTCTGGGGTATTATACATGGAATTGGCTCTGTATTTATTCTGCTGTGTGTTCTGGGGTATTATACATGGAATTGGCACTGTATTTATCCTGCTGTGGGTTCTGGGGTATTATACATGGAATTGGCACTGTATTTATCTGCTGTGTGTTCTGGGGTATTATACATGGAATTGGCACTGTATTTATCCTGCTGTGTGTTCTGGGGTATTATACATGGAATTGGCACTGTATAGGGATGCACCGAATCCACTATTTTGGATTCGGCCGAACCCCCGAATCCTTTGTGAAAGATTCGGCCGAATACCGAACCGAATCCGAACCCTAATTTGCATATGCAAATTAGGGGTGGGAAGGGGAAAACATTTTTTACTTCCTCGTTTTCTGACAAAAAGTCATGTGATTTCCCTCCCGCCCCTAATTTGCATATGCAAATTAGGGTTTGGATTCGGTTCAGCCAGGCAGAAGGATTCGACCTAATCCGAATCCTGCTGAAAAAGGCCGAATCCTGGCCGAATCCCGAACCGAATCCTGGATTCGGTGCATCCCTAGTATTTATCCTGCTGTGTGTTCTGCGGTATTATACATGGAATTGGCACTGTATTTATCCTGCTGTGTGTTCTGGGATATTATACATGGAATTGGCACTGTATTTATCCTGCTGTGTGTTCTGGGGTATTATACATGGAATTGGCACTGTATTTATCCTGCTGTGTGTTCTGGGGAATTATACATGGAATTGGCACTGTATTTATCCTGCTGTGTGTTCTGGGATATTATACATGGAATTGGCACTGTATTTATCCTGCGTGTGTTCTGGGGTATTATACATGGAATTGGCACTGTATTTATCCTGCTGTGTGTTCTGGGGTATTATACATGGAATTGGCACTGTATTTATCCTGCTGTGTGTTCTGGGGTATTATACATGGAATTGGCACTGTATTTATCCTGCTGTGTGTTCTGGGGTATTATACATGGAATTGGCACTGTATTTATCCTGCTGTGTGTTCTGGGGTATTATATATGGAATTGGCACTGTATTTATCCTGCTGTGTGTTCTGGGGTATTATACAGTATTGGCACTGTATTATTCCCTTTTTAGTTTTTTACTCCCACCCCCCCCCGGCCCTGGAAGTTTTCTCTTTTCCTTTCAGTGTGAGCAATTGTTTCATATAGTCTCTATCTCTCCAATCTGTTTCCCTTGCGGCTGATGAAATTCCATATGGCGCTCAGAAGTGCCTATTATGTCCCCCCTCTTGGTGCACTTCTCGGAGTTATACAAACACATCCTCTCTTTGTTCGGCTGTGTACAACAGACAAGAGGCTGTGAAATGAGTTTGCAGCAAAGTGGACAGTCAGTCCTCTTCGAGGTCTGGCTTCTACATTCAGGAGTGAGAACAAACGGTGCAGAGAATATAAACAGCCAGGTTTGTTTTTTTTTGGTTTGAATTGGTTTAGTTCAGGGTTAAATGTTATATAATCTCAAGATTATAAATTAGTATAAAGGGCTAATAATTTCAGGGCGGTGCTGTGACCAGTGCCCAAACTCATTTTCCATCCTTTGGTTCCCTATGTGTAGATAATTGACCGGATCATTTGTGCCGGCTAAAAGCCTTATCATTCCAGATTGATCCGGGCTTGTTCCCAGGAAGCGGCCGGACTCCTTGGCTCCCTTATGAACTACAGAGTGAATTTGCTCTTTACAAACTTCTGTATCTATTGAGCAGCCAATTTGTCACCTACAGACAGTCAGGGAAGTGTTTTGGCACCGGCCTTGGTCATTTTCAGTTCATTAGGGAGTTGCTGGGAGTCTGGCATACTGCACAATGACACTGCTAAGGACAAACTTGTTATCCTTTCAAAAGGGGGAACCCGGGGTGCTAACGACATCACTGTTTGCCTTTGTCCGCAGGTCGAGAATCCGCCTGTAGCCTAAGAAACATGGCGGAATGTACCTGCTTTTTTTGCATTTTGCCCCTGTGATAATGAGATGAGCCCATAATTCCTGCTACTTGTGTCGGTGATCTGTATGTTGTGGGAGCAAAAACAAAGAATTTGTCTGCATTTTTGCAATTATTCACTCAGCGGCGGCTGGTTGCTCTAATAAGTAAAAAAAAGAGTGCCAGCTCTATTGCCCATAACTACCCAGTAAATACTACATGGGAGCTTAATATGTCTTGCATATAGGCCCTTGTGTTTGACTGTTGTCTGTAAGGCCATGAGCATTTTACAAATAAGACACGTTGACCAGTGGCCATGCCTGTGTCCCACCCAAACAGATCCCACTCCCTTCTCATCTGCCTTTTAATGAAGCAAGGGATGCAAACAATGGGAAAGGCTTGGCAGACTGAATACGGGTCGGGCCCCTCTGTAAGTGGTGCTTGTGAGCCGTGAATCAGCCCTGAGCAGTACGAGGCACAGCTGTTTGGGAGACGTAAGTGGCTCTTCTAATATCATTTGAATAGACAGGCAGGAATGCAGCCAGCCTCAGCCCCAAATGTCATTACATGGCACAACCGTGGCTCTGGATCAAGAGTTTGTTCCTTCTGATGCAGTTGTTTTCAGATAAGCATCATTCTGGAATAGGAGATCTGGATTTTATTCTTTCATCAGCTTTATGGTGGGCGTCAAGGACTTGCGCCAACCGTTGCTGCAGTCTGCACCTGGCACTGGGTCCAACTAGGGTTAGACAGAATGGTTCAGTGATCTCAAAGGGTTGCACTCTTGCGTACCTAAATGGTACTTCTTCCCCCTAGTCTTGGTAAAGGACCCCTCATATTGCACAGAAGTCATTAGGGTTTATTTACATTGCAAAATGCAGTGTGCAAAGTTAAAAAAAGCTGCAATCAGCCATTTTGCACATTCTACCCCCGCTATCCCTTAGAATAGAGTGCTGGTGTGTTATAGGCAACACTCTATCTAAAAGGGGGCGGGTGGGGGAGCACATATACTCCCCACCTACCCATCCCCGGTGCACAAGTGCTTGTTTGATGAGCACTAGGGAGATTGCTTTTGCACCACATAGCTCTGGGGAAAGGTTAATGAGCCCTACCATCTCTTAAACTGTAACTAGCTTAGAGGAGTCTATATCTCCTACCTTGACATTAGTAGAAGTGGTGCACAGGTCAATACCTGAAGGTTCTGACTCTGGATGGGTAGCGGGCTCAGACCCACCCCACTGTGGCATAACTTCCTCCTCCTTCGCTCAAACATTGCCACTGAATTTCATTTATATACTCTCACTGGCCCTTAACCACCCACTACAGTGACATCAGAGGTGGATGAGTTCAAAAAATTGTCACAAACCCATATTACAGAGGACCATCCCATGTTGTCTAAACAGATCCCTTTTCTTCCTTATATATGATGGGGAAAACTTGGAAGTGCTTTCAGTATGCCCAAGATATTCACAGGTCGCCTTCTACAATGGGGAAGGCTTGAAAGTGCCCCCTACATGCCCAAGATCTCCATAGACCTCTTTGTATGATACCATAGCTTTATACTAAACTAGCTCTCAAAGGTGACATGGTTAATTGACCCAAGGCATGGACAGTATTGGACATCATGGCCCTAAACCATCTCTAACCATCCTCTTAAACCATCACTAATCCAACACGGTCTTCTTCTCAAAAAATGACAGAGACCCCAGCTCTGGAAATCGATTACAAATATGAAGATGAGCACCAAAGGTCATAAAACCCATCCCTAGGGCAAGCAAGTCTTGGTAGACTTATCTTAGCACCTTCGCCATAAATCTGTTGGACTGTGTATACAGTAAGCAGAGTTGTGTTTTTGGCTTCCTGGTGGAATCAATCTGCATTGTGTTTGCCAAAGGGCATATTCCTTGATTGTCTTATCTGTTCATTTGAAACCAACCCAACCTCGACCAGTTTGAAAGGAGCTGCTGCTTCAGATCTCTTTGCACTGCTCTTGTTTATATTTTCTTAGCTTGAAGGCAGCTGCTCCTTTGAGCCATCACATTATAAACCAGTCCGGCTCTGTGCCCCATGACATTCTGTCAGAGGCTGCCTAGGGGCTGTACATTTCATGGGAAGCTAATTAGGGGACCATGGATTGTTTAACCACTGCTCAGCCTGACCATGGAAACCCTCATGCAAGGACTGGGCAAATATCCCCTGACGTTCTGCTGTGCCGTGCCTCCAAACTTGAAGTTGTCCCAAACTGACTTATTGTGGAGCTCCTTTGGAGGTCATATTGCAGTAATTTCCCAAAAAGAAAAGCAGGAAGGAACCTAATAGGAACCTAATGGGGAACTGTAAACCATCTCTGTTTCCGTATGCAGCTGCTTAAAAAATAAACTGTAATTATGTGTTTAATGAATTTATATGAGTTATGCACATCTGTGCGGCCAATATGCCTTCAGTTTAATTCAATGATTGACATGGGGGTGGGTTGTAAAAGAAATAATAAGATTTAGCCTGGAACTCAGAAGCCGCTGCAGTCTCATTTCCTGAGTGACGTATATCAGGCCCATTAGCAAGAAGGAAATCAATTAATTCACTTAATGAACCCTGTTGTTGACTCTCTTGAAGAGTCCAATTCCATAGAGAGAGGTTGACTTCCGGCTGAGGTGGTGGGTTTTAAGTACCTAGTCACTGCAGAGGTAGTGGGTGCATAGGCCCTGGATCATGGTATCTTTGTGCGTAAGCTACGAGCTCACATGGCGTCGGTTCCTGCTGAATTGTTCTCAGTACAGGAGAATCCAGCTCTGTCTGTGACAATCTCTGTCAGCTGCATCGGCTAAATCTGTATAGAAAAAAAAAATGAAAGTAAAAGTAATTTAGCTAATTACTTAAAGGGCAGGCTTGCAGTGTAGGCTTTGTGCCAAGTAGGAAAAGGTCAGACGGAAAGAGCTGATTGGACCTTGTTGGCCACAGTCGTCGATGTCTGAGCCAAGACGTGGCAAGTGCAACCCTTCTGCCGTCAATTTCCTCTGTGAATAAATTGGAACTGACCGATGGCAGGACAGAGCTCTTCTGATCATTATGTTCCTGCTGGAAATCCTCTCCCTTCCCACTCGTGGAGCTGCTGTCTAAGGCATCTGTCCCTCCGCCTGGTCCCCCCTGAGATGTATTGACTGCGCCAGCTGACAAATTAGAAATTATTTCTGAGCAAACCGATCAATTGACCCCTTTTTCCTCCTTTCAGAGCTGCCTGAGTGCTCAGGGCTACTGACATACAAACTTATTGGGCCCCCAGCCTTTCTCCTGAAGGATATGAAATGGGAAGGGGGAAATGAGGGGAAATTAAATTATTTTATTATAGAGAAATATCTGCAGTTTGCTTCCCTTGTTATAAGTCTGCTCCTTATTTAATCTGTCCCTGTAATAATCATTCTCCCAGAGCCGGATTTACATAGCGGGCGCCCCTAGGCCTGGGGGTGTTCGCCGCCCCGGTCCCATCCCATCCCCCTTTATTATTATTTGAAATGTGTTTATTATTATTCATAAGCAAGTCAATAATGAAACAGTACATAAACAAAACGCCAGAAATTAAATATAAAAGCCCAAAAATACAATAGCAAATAATGCTCTTCTTGGACAAATCAAGAACAATAAAGATCTAACAAAAGATCATAAAATTAAAACTGAACAAAATATAAAATTACATTAGAGCAAAGAAAAATAAAGAAATACATGAAAAAAAAGAAATATTAAAGCACTTAGAACACTAAATGGGAAAAATTAGAACATTTCCAGGAAATATTTGACTATTCAATTCCCGTATTCAGAAGATCTGATGAATCCCAATTTAGTTAGCAATTCTTTCTTGGGTTTATCATATAAATCTAGATATCTGGGCCATACACAATAAAAAGAATAGGAAGACTTTTCTTTCTCAAAATTATATCTAAAAGCTTCTTGCAAGCATAACTGACTTAGCGAAGAAAGAACCTCCTTTAAGGTAGGAATTTCCTTCTGTATCCAATAAAGAGATTCCTCATGGCACACATAAAAGATGTAATACATTCAATACCTCTTTCTCTCATTTCAGAGTTGGGTTTGTCAAAAAAACTATCACCCTCAATTAAATCTAAAAAAGCAAAGGTGGAATATTATTTGATTTCTTTCCCTCCCCTTGATTTCTCCCCTCCCTTTTAATCAACGTGTAGTTGGACAACATGCCGCCCCCTAAAATCTTGTTGCCCTAGGCCCAGTCCTTGTTGGCCTTTCCACAACTCCAGACCTGGATGCTCCCAAAACCAGTCTGTCCTTTAAAAAACCTGGTCCCTAAGCTACAGAGCTGACTGCCATCTTTCCCTGACCCATGAGGGAACCATGTTAAAGAAACTTATTTTTCAGAGTGGTATAAATTCTTTTTCCTTCCACCATCCACCGTGTATTAGCATTCATGAACAAAGAAAGTTGAAATAGACTGGAACATCCTTTATTGGTGTCAAATCATGACATGTTTCGGGAATATATCCCTTTTTCATATCACTTGAAAAAGGGATATATTCCCGAAACATGTGGTGATTTGACACCTATAAAGGTTGATTGCAGACAAAAGTACTGCCTATGTTCCAGTCTGTTTCAACTTTCTATGTCAATGAGGGAAACAGCAGTTCCAATCAATGTCCTTCAAAGGTTTTGAGTTGCAAACCTTGATGGAAGAGGCAAGATTACTCAACTGTCAACCTTTTAGGAAGCTGGGGTCTGTTGTTGTTGTTGTGAACCCCATTAGTTCCAAAACACAATCACCCTAAAGCTGTCAGCTAGCCCCAAGTCATCAAGGAGAAAAAAATCCTTTTTACTCTGAATGGAAACATGAAATAAGGTCTCCAAAAAAGCCCAGAATTAATCATTATTAGCCTAATGGCAGCATACCTTCTTTGCCTTTCCTATACCAAACTCTCCTGTCCTTATTATAATCCTAAACAATCCTCACTTTTTTATGATCAGACACATTTTGGCCACTTTGACAAATCCAAGACACTAGATCCAAAAGGAAGAGAGCCTATGAGCAAATCACCCATTAGGCACGAAACGCGTTTTTTGTCCTAATACATTTTCCACTTTTTTTAACAAAATTTGTTCTTGATTATTGGAGATCCTCACACTCTTCCTTTTGGATCTAGTGTCTTGGATTTTGCACCTTGGGACTGAGGTGAACTGTGAGTAAATCTCCCTGCTATTTACTTAACCATAATATATTTTTTTGTAGTTAGAGTGGTACCACTTGTATTGAACATTTTTCCTTGTGGCAGCACACAATTCCATTTTTCTCACTTTGACTAATCCTTAGCCTTTGTTTTACATCTTATTCTGAGCCAAGCCTTGTGCATGATAGGGGCACAAACTGGACCCCATTGCGGTTCCCCATTTCTCACAATGCAAGTAGGCAGTTGAAACTGCAAATAGAAACTCTTATCCAGTGAAAGCTGCTAATAGCAACCATCTGGCCTCGCCAAGCAGCAATTTGATCTCTTTAGAGGTTTCGCAGGGTTTTTAGAGCCGACAGACTGAAATTATTTTCTAATTTAAAAGGGAAACTATTACAATTTTTTATAATCCTTGTCTAGTTTTAAACACGGCTCCCAATCTTGCCAGGGTGGTTTATTTGCTCTGCGCACCTGTCAGTTCCCGTATAATTGTATCCGTACCCAATTTGCTTCTGGATATTCTATTTACATTCTTCATCTTTAAAATAAACCGCTCTTGTGTTCGCTGGACAGAAAAATAAATTTCCTGATCTACCGTATAAGATTTTTTCTGTCACAGGTTGTAATCGAATTCTGGGTGGAAATGACTGGTATTTTGTTGTGGGGTTGGTCGTAGCTTGACAATCTAATATAGTCTTCCTCTGGTAACTTGGAGTTAATGCAGGTATTCTGCTACCCTTCACTTGTCATTGGGGCCTCAGATATTCCCAACCAGAGCATTCCATGGGCTGCATTCTATTGCCAAGGAACGTCTCCTTGGATCTGTCTTTAGAATTTGCTTGAGTAGCCTTGTGGGAAGCTTCAGAGGGGTAGAGTGGTCTCATAAGCAGTAAGATCCTGCTCTATTAGGTTTTTGAGAAGAAATATAAGATTATTAGAAGGTTATTGTTGCAGCATGGACTCCATCTGCTATTGTTCTGGCTCTATCCTTGCAGCCAGTCTTGTTATTGAATGTATTGATGGTCATAGTCTTCTCTTGATCTCTGAAGTGCTTATATGGCCCATGTTCTGAGGTCATTCGGATTAAATTTTTTTTAAATTACACAGCAAATCCAGTTGACGTAGATTAAGAACTAGATGTAAATCTTCATAGAAACTACTAGAATTGATTCTGAGTATTTGAAGGGTCTATGTGAAGCAACAAGGGCAAAGAAGGTTCTGCAGAAGCCGATGGCATGGCTATCCAGTGAGTAAACATCTGTACATTCCAGATGCATAAAACAGCGGGGGTAGGAAAAATGCTCAGAATAGTGGAACCAATGCCAATATGCGTTGGGCAATCTAAGCTGGGAGAGGAAGTAACCAATCGGCTAACAATTAGATCACACACACAATCATTTGCAATGCCTTACTGTTCTGAGACCCCTGATTCATTTCACAAAGGGGAAACCAGACAGAGCGATAGGTTCTGTTTACTGTACGGGGCCATGAGTCAGGGCCAATGAAACAATTACACCAAGATATCAGAATGGATTGGATGTTGAGATATTCCCAGGACAAAACAACAGCATTGTATAATAAACCAAGCCTGAGCCCATTAATCCTTTCCTGGTCAAACGAATATAAAACACCAGCTTCCAAAATATTGATGGAACTGCAAGCAAACAAGTTGCCTGCAACATGGTGTCCACATAGGGTTGCCACCTTTTCTGGAAAAAAAATACCGCCCTTCCTATATATTTATCTTTTTTTCCCTTTTGATAACATTGGGATCTACCATCATTTTCACCGGCCAGGCCGGTAAAAAACCGGCCAGGTGGCAGCCCTAAGTCCACATCTCACCCAGGTGCTGCCCCTTATATGGTGGTCATAAAGTGTGCCATTCATTTTTCATTGCATCTTGCCCCCATTAACTATAGGTAGCCTTCAGTGAGGAAAGTCCAAATTCCCAATATTATGGTCCCATGGCCAAGGAAAGAGTCTTCAGTGGCTGTCGGGGGATGGTGTATATTTGGCATGAGACACGGTGGTGGGGTCATTAGCATTCACTTTGGCTGCAATTATGAATCTAGGTAGTGTCAGTCGAGGAACTGCCATCAGATGCAGCATTTAAATTTTTTTTAGAAATGAGTATGGACATTAATGGGATGCCAAGCCTGATGTTTTCTTCTCCTGCTGAATTGCAGCTCTTGGCAACTCAAAAGATTTACAACGTACGCACTATGGGCCAGGACTGCAGAACATCTATGACATGCAGCCAGCAGAGCTGAAATTGTGCAAGTCACATCATTTTAGATACAGTGCCACAATAAAAATGCACATGCAATGAAGGAAGTGTGGAGTTTCCCTTTAAACTTCTTCATTTTGGCTTTATGAAATGTGGTTCAGCTCTGAGCACTGTGTGATATTGTGATGCCACATTAGAATAAGGAACTTATTAGGGAAGGAAAGGGTATTATTAGTACAACAGGTCGAGAGCTGAGGTGCCCCAGGTGAATAGAAGAGCGAGCGCTAGACAATGTGCTGAATTAATTGTAGGGATTTCTAGAAGAAATGACATTATGTGGGATTTCAGACTATACAATAATTCTGCAGCAGGTCCGGTGGGGGCAGGGTGAATGCGTCTCTCTGAAAGATGATAAAAGGCTGAAAGTGGCAGTTACAGAAGAAGTCAGAAAAGGTGGTGGGTTCATTGAGGCTGAGGGCAGAAGATGACCTTACTCCCCACCACGTTAACTTGATAATGTATAGGAGGTGTGTTGAGTTGCCCATGGAAGTCGTGATCTTGTGATCCAGTTCCAGCTGAGGTTATTATGGAGAGTATGGCCACAGGATTATGGGTAGGGATGAGCAGCCCCCTCCAATCCGTGGGCACATACAACCTCACACACAAGGCTTCTGTTTTCCGTCATTGCAACCGATAACAATGATCAATAACAATAACAACCACATTTGCAGTAGGTATCGCCATTTCTGTTCCGTCTCTATGGCATCATGCAATGTTTGTTGCATACACAAGGACAGACAAAAATGTGAACTCTCATCTAAAGGGAGCCCTTTAGTTACTACCTGCTCAGGACCAATGGCGTAACTAGATGTTGTGGGTCACCACGGCAAATTCAATTAAAAGTCCTAGAATATTGGTAAGTTGACCTTTTTTTATTAAGATATATTGAATTTTCTCAAGGCCCTCTATACTACTGAGCCCCTTGCAACCACAGGGTCTGCTTTCAGGACCCACTTAAAGCTCTAAATCAGTGATCCCCCAACCAGTAGCTCGTGAGTAACATGTTGCTCTCCAACCCCTTGGATGTTGCTCTCAGTGTCCTCAAAGCAGGTGCTTATTTTTGAATTCCAGGCTTGGAGGCAAGTTTTGGTTGTATAAAAACGAGGTGCACTGCCAAGTGGAGCCTCAATGTAGGTTGATAATACACATAGTGGCTACTAAATGGCCAATCACAGCCCTTATTTGGCAACCCGGGAACATTTTTCATGCTTGTGTTACTCCCCAACTCTTTTTACTTCTGAATGTTGCTCATGGGTTCTAAAGGTTGAGTCAAATGCTTTGACTTGTGTCTTGTTGTGGGAACAAGGACATGGGTGTTATCAGTAGTGTTTATGGATATTAGATAATGCGGGACTTACCGCTAGCCTGCAGCTTGCGGGTCGTATTCATGGGTGCAACTAACTTATTATTGATCCTGCATGCCAGAAGTAATATTATACACACAAATGCAGTAAGCAAAAAAGGAATTCTGGTGCAGGAAATGGAAGTTGGAGCCAAGCAATACTAGAATTCTAGGGAAAAAACAATGATTTTTAGGTAAAAAAAAGATGGTGATTTGTGCCTTTAATTTGAACTTGGGTTTGTGAATGAGCCCTCCTTTTTGTTGCTTAGAATGAGCCTCCTGTACTTAAAGGGATCCTGTCATCGGAAAACATGTTTTTTTCAAAACGCATCAGTTAATAGTGCCTGCAAGTCATGTGACTTGCAGGCACAAGTCACATGACTTGGGGCAGCTGGGAAATTGACAATATGTCTAGCCCCATGTCAGATTTTAAAATTAAATATAAAAAAATCTGTTTGCTCTTTTGAGAAATGGATTTCAGTGCAGAATTCTGCTGGAGCAGCACTATTAACTGATTCATTTTGAAAAAAATGTTTCTTCCCATGACAGTATCCCAATAAGGGAACAGGGTGTGCGGATGATTAGGATGATGAGACCAATATACAGTATATAAACCATGTAGCTGAGCCACATTACATTCCGCTGAGTCTGGGAGATGTTAGGGAGGCAACGAGCATGTCTATAAAATCTCATTACACGGCCGGGAATATGCGGCAAGGGAGTCATTAGTGGGAACCTGTTTGTGACACCCATGATGTCGGAGTTTTTTGGGTGATTCCTTTGTAGCGAGTGAGACGTATCAGGTGTATTTCAGATGCACTCAGTTTAGAGGCGCGAGACAAACTCTAGAGAGAGAGAAGCCTCTTAATTTCCTCTTTCCCTCTATCTCTGGTGAGTCATAACGACTGGGAGGCGAGGGGGCTTTGGATCTGCCAAACGGGAGGTCTAGGAAATATTTTATAAATACACAGATTGGGATTTATATAGGGTAAATCTACATTCCATAGTCATTGCTCCAGAACCCCCGGCATATTTCTCCGTAGCTGCTCAGCAGGGTTACGTAGGGGTACATCATTTGTGCCCTTTAGTTCTCAGATACAGAACAATTTTTAAATATAGTGTTGCACCCACAGTATTGGGCTCAGCACCCTGTGTCTGACGGGCATCAGCTCCCTACACCCCGTTATGCTCCCTGCTAGTGATGAGCGAAATTCTTCTCCGGGTTTTTGCTGCAAAAAAACGTATTATGAGCTTAAAAAGTCGCCCGCGGTTTGGAAAAAGTAAAAAACTGCCAGATGACTTCAATGCTTTTTGTGAATTTTTCACAAATTTTTTGGCAACACGGGACGGATCCACCCCCCTAAGTGCAAGCAGTGTGCAAAGTACTCAAACGCAGGAATAATGCACTTTTTGGCCACAAATGGCCATGTTTTTTTCCCACAATTCCGTGTTTTTTCCCCCAAAACTCAAGAGTCATTGCCTTGCAGATGAGACATCCTAAAAGCTGCACTTTCCACCCTGCCCATGCCAAGCCTAAAGGAGGTCAACAATTACGACCTTTCTTGGAAAAGATGGTTCATTTCAATACACACGTGTAGAGCTGAATGGTCAGATATACATATAGAAACAATAGAATTCTACCTGTATCTGATGATTCAGCACTAACAATGGCTGATGTTTAGGTCCCTTCAAAGGCACCCGATCAAAATTTTCCATCCAGCCCGATCGACGAGCCGACCTATAACCAAGTCTTCTGCCGATATCGGTCGGCTCTTTTTCCACCATACACACACCGAATATCGATATTATTTGTGCAAAGGTGGACAATATACCCAGAGGGGATCATTCTCATCCTCACGCTATGAGGTTACTTGTTGTGACTGCCATTGTCCGCCCTGATAGTTCCAGCCAAGGAATGCTGGGAGTTGTAGTTTATAATAATACAGAACGTAATTCTTCATTTCTACCTGGTTCCTCCTGTTTCTGACTCGGCACGAGCGAGCTGTGAGCACCAGGATTAGGAAACTCACCAGTGAAACATAATAGCTAAATTGTTATAATAATCTGTTAATTACAAAGGTAATTATGTTACAAGATATTAAGGTGGTGTAAAAAAGGCTTATGGTTATTAAACAGGCGGCAGAGTATTAAGGCAAGCACATGTGCATCTCCAGAATTCTCAGGACCTGGGTTTTTCTGGATAATGGATGTTTCTGTTATTTGGCTCTTCATACCTTAAGTCTACTAGAAAATTATGTAAACATGAAATAAAGCCAATAGGCTGGTTTTGCTTCCAATAAGGATTAATTAAATCTTAGTTGGGATCAAGTACAAGGTCTTGTTTTATTATTTCAGAGAAAAGGGAAATCATTCTTAAACATTTGTATTATTTGGTTAAAATAGAGTTTATAGGAGACAGCTTTCCAGTAATTAGGAGCTTTCTGTTTAACGGGTTTCCGGATAAGGGATCCTATGCCTGTACTTGTGAGTAAGCAGCTGGGGCTGGCCACGGGACAAGTGCAGATTGAGCCTTGTTATTTTGCTGCGAGCCTGAGATTTCCATTGTGGCCCATTTGTCTATGTCGAATCCCAGCAGGCACAGCAGGGAACAGCTTTCCCTTATAATCCCAACGGGTTCCCTTTTCCTTGAGGAGCAGCAGAAATCTGTTTCAATCCCCCGCTGACCACGAAACGCATCCCAACCCAATTGTCAGAGGAGTTCTTTCATCTCATGTATGAATGTATCCGTGCCAAGTCTCTGGGTTCTGCACCTTTAAAGGAGACATCTCCCAAAATAACCTGCAGGGAGCGTTTCAGTTATTAATACAGGATTTTAAAGGGGAAGTAAACACCCTGCATCTGCATGGGTTTCACTCAACCCTAAAAACAATGTTAATATAATAGGGACCTTAGATTGTAAGCTCCACTGGGGCAGACACCGATGGGAATGATACTGCCGCGGGATTGGTTGCGCTGTATAAATAAGGGATGATGATAAAGCTGTAGTACATTGGAACGGCTCCCAGGCAGAGTTTGGGAGGGGGCAGAATCACACAACAGATGCAGAACCGGTGATGTTCATGTGTTCTGACACCAAGAAATTCACACTTCTGCCGACGGTGAGCGATTCAGCACATTCCATCGCTTTGTCACCGTAATGCCGTCCCCTGGTAGCAGAGATGTTAATTTGATTTTATATATATATATTGTATCTCCGAGGATCCTCTCTGAATTAAAACTGGGTGTCTGTGCTGAGAGATACAGTTATACACACGATTATCCTCTGAAATGGAAGCATTAGGAAGATGCCAAAGGGTTGATCATTTTCCCATTGATATGAGCAGCCGGAAGATGTTTTAACTTGATATCTGAGCTCTGAGCACTCTGTAATTCAAAAAGCAACAGCATAAATATACCCCGCGGGGGCCCAACAGGTGTGAGAGCGCACGTTTCATCTGCACACCGACGGCGAATACGCTCGGGACGCAAGATTTCCTGGACCTGAGATGCGGTTTCAGAAGTAGCAACTCCTGTTGTAGATCTGGTTTCAGCACCTCTGAGACGGACATTGCAATTGAAAGCAGCATCTGCCTGTCCTTTTCTATTTCTCTTCTCAGTCTGCCTGACTGCAGACTCAATGGGGGAAATGTACTAACCTGCGAAAATTCGCCAGCGATGCCTCACACCCATCGTTACACTTCGCCAGGCGAAAATTCGCTCAGACCATGCTAATTTACTAAAATGCAAAGTTGCATCCAGAGCGTCGAACTATGGAACAGTTTTCCCTTACGTTTCATCGGCAATCAAAGCGAAGAGGCGATAGTGTTCAATTCTGCCTAGCGCAACTTCGTTAGAGATTTTCGCTCAGGCTAATTTGCATACGGCGGGAAATTATAAAGTTGAATGGACGTATATGTTGCAGCAAATACATTACATTACACAAGTCCAGGGAACCTTAATAAAGACAATAGAGTTGTTATAATGCCCTACACATGAGTCTACTGCATAGTTTATGTTCCATATGTTAGAAAATGTATGCGGGAAACCAGTTACCCAAAAAAAATATAAGGACTTTTACAGGCTATCACTCTGAAAAAAGGAAAAGACGCCAGTGTTTTGCACTCTATGCACTCCAATGAACTTCGCCTGGTCTGTGCTGGCGAAAGCAAGTCTGGCGAAAGAGGTAACGTTCAGTAAAATCCACATCTTAGTGAATTTGCGGAGTAACGTCCCATCATCTCAGCGAAAATTTGCCTGGCGATAGAGTGCGACTGTCTCTTTCGCTAGTGAATTTACGCCTGTTAGTAAATTGGTGAAGTGCCTAAAAACGGTAACGCTGGTGAATCGTTTCCGGCATTAGTCACTCCACCCTTTATTAAATCTGCCCCAATGTATCAGTTCACTTACAATCTGCAGGAATTAAATATGTTCAAATTGGTTAAAGGAAGACTCCACCCAAGAACAGTTTTTTGGCATAACGACAGAATTGATTATTCCTAGAAACTTTCCAATAGACAATCATTAAAAATGTCCAATTATTCTAAAGCTATTTGTAAATGTATTTATTATTAAAAAGCAGTTGCTATCTGTCGCTTACAGTACATTTCCCCCTCCCCTTTTCCTGGCTGCTCCTCCCATTGCAACATTGTTTCAACAGCCAGTTCTCTGCCAGCCAAAGACTCCAGTTCCGACAATGCCTTGCAGATTTGTGTTATTTCTCCTTCTTCACAGGTGTGTTAATTGCAGAAAATGTATTGAGGGAACTGGAGTCTTAGATGGAGAAGAGCTGATACAATGTTGCAATGGGAGGAGCAGCCAGGAAAATGGAAGAGAAGAATGACTGCTTCCAATACTAATTACATTTACAAATAACTTTAAAACCATTGGAAATGTTTAATGACTGTATATTGTGTAGTAGAGTAGAATGACATGTTCTATCATTATGCAAAACAACTGTTTTTGGGTGGAATTCCCCTTTAACTGTTGTGATGTTGGTGTTGGTTGGCTCAGCAGTAAAAGCCATTTACAGCATGCATTGATTTCAGGATCCATAACTGGTCGATATATGGCGTGTTTAAATGTTTAAAGCTTGCAGGGAGGGCTCTTTACCCATTGGTCATTATTACTGAGGTCTCAAGGAGCCTTATTGCTATGTGCCTATTGAAGCCATGGCTTATAAATAGTGTGCCTGTCCCATGGGAGGTAAATTTTTGCATTTGTGATGTAATGTTTCTTCAGGAACCCTGAACTGGTTAGGTCTTTGGGGTAGTGGGGAAGGGTGCACGCAGTGAGGAGCAAGAGTTCTACGTAGGATAGACTTGAGTGATAGTAGATACAGTAGGATAAGATGGAGGAAGTTTGGCAAGATGTAGGGTAATATCAAGACAGTAGGGTAAGATAAAGACTTTAGTTCAAGTTGGAGACAGTAGGACAAGCTGATAACAGTAGAACAAGAAGTGGGCAGTTGGGAAAAATGTAGACAGTAGACAAGATGGAGACAGTAGGGGAAGATGGAGACAATAGGGCAATATGGAGTTAGTAGGACAAGACAGACGGTATGGTAATATTGTGACAGTATGAAAAGGAGGAGACAGTAGAGCAAGGTGGGGACAGTAGAGGAAGATGGAGACAGAAGGGGAATATGGAGACAAAAAGGTCAAGATGGAGTTAGTTGGACAAGATGGAGACAGTAGGGGAAGATGGAGACAATGGAGGAAGATGGAGACAGTAGAGGAAGATGGAGACAGTAGGGGAAGATGGAGACAGTAGGGCAAGGTGTGACAGTAGAGTAAGACAGATAGAGTAGGGGAAGATGGAGTTAGTAGGACAGGATGGAGTTATTAGGACAAGATGGAGACAGTAGGACAATATGTAGACATTAGGGGAAGATGGAGACAGTAGGGCAAGATGGAGACAGTAGGGGAAGATGGAGTTAGTAGGACAAAAGAGAGACAGTAGGGTAATATTTTGACAGTAGGAAAAGAAGTAGGGCAAAGTGGTGATATTAGAGGAAGATGGAGACAGAAGGGCATGGTGATGCCAGTTGGACCAGATGGAGGAGGAAGAGAAGGAACAATCCTTATATCCAAAGTAAAACAATAAATCCAGCAGCACTCCGATATGTGATTAAATTGTTTATTCGTGCCATTAGCAAAGCGATGTTTCGGGCTATTCCAGCCCTTTATCAACGTCGCTTTGCTAATGGCGCGAATAAACAATTGTGGATTACTGTGGATGTATTCCTTCAAAAGGCGACTATATTTGACTATATTAATCCTTATATCCATGTTGCCTTGCCTGCAACCCTTCAGTTTATGTTGAAATGAAACATCCAAATACTGTATATATATATATATACAGTACATATATACCCACTGACAGCCTTTGTCTTTAATCTATTGTGCATTGATTCTTTTTCATCTCAAATACAAATAAAAGAAGACTGATCATTTGCTCTTGAGCCTTCCTTCAGTGGAGAGACCTAGCACTTATTCTTTTCCCATTCTGCCTCCCCTCGGTCCCCCTTCTTGCAGCGTTTCATGCGGCGACCGCGCGTCTGCCTGGCCACGTTTCAAACGCATTTACTATTTATCTCACTCACTAGTTACAGGTCAGGAAATAAAAAAATAAAAAATCAAGGGACAGAATTTCTGAGCTTTCAGTAAATTAAAAGCAAATCACAAATTGAATTTTGGAGGTTCCAAAGAGATAAAAGAGAAGTGTATCTATGGCTTTACGCCTCGGTATTCAGCTCACGTCTCATTGGTGGATTGATCTAATGGTTCTATGGCTCGGGGCTGATCCTCGCGCCAGCAAAAAGGATGGCTTTATCTGGAAATGAATCTAATGAATGGGGTCTAACCTCTCTTAGCCATTACAGCTTGGAAGGCTTCTTTTTGTTTTGTAAGGGAGGGTCAGTGGGGTTAAAACAGCGGCTTGTGTCACTGAGATGAACCAACAGTGATTTATGGTGATACTAAGTATCCCTTAGCCTCCTAATCCTCTATTTAATTAAGATAAGACACATTGTGTGCTAGATCTGAAGGCCTCTTTGCCTTTAATCCTGAGTGGTGGGGGGGCGGTATTTGTTTCTCCCTTTTTGTTCTCTGATTTTGACTTTGAGCACTGTTAGTCAGCTGCCATTGTTTCAGGAGTCCGAACCAGCAGTGCAGAGAATATAAGCAGTGTTGCCACTGAGGCACCATGATCTGCAGAGGCTCCTAGATAACTAAGTGCTCATTGTGCTGGAGATGGGATAAGCCGGAAAGCTGAATGTAACTATATAATATACAACATTGTTATGCATAGAAACATAGTTCTGGTGCTTTTGTACTGAGTCAGAAAGGCAGGGGTGGAAATGATATTCATCGCAGGACATGCGAGCGCTCTCCCCTGGGGATGCAGAAGAGACCCGGGCTCATTCACCTCTTCTCTCTGTTCTCAGGGAAAGGTCGCTTGCTCTCCAAAGGTCACCATAGCAATTTGTTTTTTAGTCTTTGTGTTTGCTCAGAAGAGCATCATCCCCGCACCCTCCTTCCTCAATCTGATTTCCTCCAGTTCATCATTATTAGATTTGAGCCGTACAGATGAGACAGCCGGGAGCCGAGCGTGTGTACATTGGGCCATTATACGATATATATATATTGCTTCTGAGGATCCTAAGTTCACTGCTTCTCATCCAGAGTACTGGAGAATTGGGGGGAGTTTGAAGGTCTTGAAGTAAAGGTGAAACAAAGGGGCTGATTTATTAAGCCCTCTATTGGGTGCCATCTGGGTGGCCTTTTGCCCTGATTCTAAGGCAGTTGGGATCTCAGGGAACCATTTTCAGCCATTCGCTCCAGTAGTAATGGTTCTGATTAAATCTGATGGTCCCCGGAATACAATTCAATAGGCTTTAAAGAATCAAAAAAAAGGTCTCTGCTTCGACTGAAACGTCAATAGTTCTTCCAGAGCCATTGATTTCCCATCGAGTCCTCTGAGTAAATTGGTCTGTTTCATTGTTATTGAGGATATATAGTCAGGAACCCAATGGTAGCGTTCTACAAGCCAAACTATGACTGGCTTTGTAGCTCTGTGGTTGATTGCTTGCAAGGTACATCTTGTTTGGCCCATTAGGTTGACTTCTGAATAAGATGCCCTGCCTCTATGACCAGGACAAAATTGGTGGCAGGTAAAGTGATCGCCTGTTCACCCATGCACTAGGCCGAGAAAGTCTTTTGACCAACAGTCCGAGGCCAACAATGGGATCTGGACTTTGGGCTGTTGGTGCATGGGTGGCCTCACCAGCTTCCTAGAACACGTGATCACTTTACTCACCACCTATTCTGCATGAAAGAATAAAAAAGTTCCTGGGGGGGTTGCCAAACAAAGGACCTTTATTTGGCACCCCCAGGAATTCTTTTCATTCTGGTTTTGCACCCCAACTCTTTTTATATTTGAATGTGGCTTACGGTAGATAAAAGTTGGGGATCCCTGGCCTAAGGAGACAGAGGACTGGATCAACACCAATGAGATCCTCATGCAGTAGGGCTTTCTTCTCAACCCAACTGATATCTTCCATACATGGTCCAATAAATGGGCCTATGAAGGACCAGCTTAATCGTTACACCTCCTCTTTAAAACATGGAATGGTTCTGCCTTGCAATAAACACTGGGTGATCCCATATAGAATTCTATGTGAGTCCATATCGATCAATAGACGCTCCTTAGAAGTCTGATTAATATTTATACAAACATCCCCGGCTCCTGATAGAGGCCCCTGCAGACCCAAACACTCATATAAATGTTAATGCACATGTGTTTTTTGTATTTATAAATATACATGGGGGGTTATGACTCAGTACATTGTCTGATTCACTCCGCATGCCCTTTGGGCGTCCAATGAGAATGGATTCCGAGATGTAAAATGTTGCATCCTATATTATCCAATATTTTGAATAAACTCGACCCATTTAGGTTGGCAGCTTATTGGTCCATGTATGGGACCTACCTATCTGATACCCACCTCCCACCATTACCAGGCTTCCATTGTGTGGAGACAGCAGGGAATGTCACATACACTGGGATAGGGAATATAGATTTATTTTGCCTTTTTTCCGCCACACGCAGACGATTAAAGTGCCTGTCACCATGTCATTGTGTGCTGAATGCTGTGCCCCGAGGGTCCTACAAATTGAGGAATCAGAGATCGCAGCGGCTCCCCCCTTAAAGGGCCGCTCTGTGAATTGTGTTAGAGGCTTCGGGGAAGAGATGAGGAGAAGCATTTAATGGGCAACCGCATCCCTTTCAGCCCTGACAAATAGGATTGTAATGCAATGTAATTGGCCAGGGAGAGAGTTACATTAGCCCCCTTCCACCTTAGATAAGGCAATAACCGCCCGGGACCCCTAATGTGTTTGACAATGTCTTGCTCCCTGTTATTGTTTATGCTCCATTAGTGGGAAATAGGGTGGCTGTACGGTAATGTCTCGAGTGACCCCCGTGAGTCTCCCTCCCCTTATCCCTGATGCGACTTTTGAACCTCAGCCTTACACTCAGGGTTAATTGCCTGAAATGGAAATACCTGGAGTGGTCAGGATATGGCTTTTAGGGCTCCAGACATAACAATAAATCAATTTCAGTACCCTGACTCTACATCCTCCATTTCCCTGCCTCACTGGCTTAGGATGCTGAAAACAGTCCTGCCCTGCTTTATGGCAGCTAAGATTCTAGCTATCTGTATAACAGAGCATTCTGTCCCAGTGGCTGCACAGATCCTATCTGATCCCCATTGTAAGCAGCAGTCCTGTCCTGCTTTATGGCAGCTGAGATTCTAGCTATCTGTATAACAGAGCATTCTGTCCCAGTGGCTGCACAGATCCTATCTGATCCCCATTGTAAGCAGCAGTCCTGTCCTGCTTTATGGCAGCTGAGATTCTAGTTATCTGTATAGCAGAACATTCTGTCCCAGTGGCTGCACAGATCCTATCTGATCCCCATTGTAAGCAGCATAAGCAGTATAACAGTCCTGCCCTGCTTTATGGCTGGAGGATGTTATGGTATCAGATTTCTGTGTGTTGTGCCATTAATGTCCCCCCATTCTCTATGCCTATAAAATGGCACATTTCCAGCTGGGTCTCAGTGCCAGTCTGTATTTTTTCCGGCCAGACTATCTCTTATTTTCAGCAAGAGAACTTGTATCTCATTTGGCCGTATTAAATTCCCAGGCGAGAGGGAATGAGAAAAACACCACTGGATACCAAGTAATCTTCTTCTCCGTGACCTGACAAACAGACGCCCCGAGCACCTCGGCTGCTCTTTATAGGACTGACCCTGAGGATGGGACTGGAGTATGAAATCTGGGATCTGCACTAGGCAGTTTTTCTTAACAAAGCCAAATCCCACGGCCCTTTCTACCCGGTCAGTGTAAATTGCCTGTATAATGATCCTGAGATGTGCCAAATCTCACTTGTTTACAATGCGTCTCTACGGAGCGTTCTGCTTCCATAAATATCCTTCTTCATTACAGGCAGAACCTAGAACTATCTCCCGCAGGCTGACCCTTTCCCTGAGCAAAATGCTGAATTGGCCTTTTCCTTTTGATAGGATTGGGGAAGGGAGTTCTACTTGCTGCGTATTAAAGGACAAGGAAAGCTCTAAATTCTATTCTTCTGCTCAATCATTAGGATACTTTACCCCTTTCTACAATGATGTTTTAAAGCTACTCAAAAGCTTCATAGGTGCAAAATACCCTTTTTTAATTTAAACTCCACCTTGAATTAAGTTAAGTCATCCTCTTCTTCCATCCAATTCATTAACATGTGACCCACACAGGATCTATGCATATTGATAACCTAACCTCCTGTCTCCATCTTGGCCTACTGTCACTCTCTTACTCTGCATTAGCCAGCATGACCTGCTGTCACCCTCTTTCCCTATTGTTTCCATCATACAATGCTGTTGCTATCATGCTCCGCTCTTGCCCTACTATCACCATCTTGCCCAAATGTCTCCAGTTAGTCCTACTGTCTCCATCTTGCCCTACTGTCTCCATCTCGTCTTACAAATTGCCATCTTACCTTACTGTCTTCATCTTGCCCTGCTAACTTCATCATGTCCTACTGTCTCCATCTCGTCCTTCCAACTTAGTCTAGACCTACTGTCTCCATCCTACTAAGTCCATTTCATCCAACAAACTCCCATCTTGTCTACTAAGCTCATCTTGCCCGTCTGTCTCCGTCTCCTCGTACAAACTGCCATCTTGTCCTACTTACTCCATCTTGTCCTACTGTTCTCATCTTACCTTACTGTCTCCATCTTTCTCTACAAACTTCATAATGTGCTACAAATTCACATCTTGCCTACTGTTTCCACCTTACTTGGTCTAATGTCTCCATCTCATCCTACAAACTCCATCTTGTCCAACTGCCTCTATCTTATTTTACTCTCCATTTTGCCCTTCTATCTCATTCTGCTGTGGCCATCTTGCCCTACTGTCACTATCTTGGCCTAAAGTCTCCAGCTTGACTTCTTAGATCTACCATTCTTTCTTCCTACCTGCAACTGCTGCTCAGCAGATAGCAAACTGGTTGGAATCGAACATAGGACACTAGCTGTGCTGGCCAATATTCTTTTCCTGGAAGAAAAAGTGTTAAAATTATTTTTTACTATGTTCTTGTGACGAGTGTGAATAAAAGCTGCTCGTATTAAAAAAAAAAAAACTTTGAAGATTTGGAATGAGATGTCAGAAACCTGCCAAAAATATTGACTGGCGAGTAAAACAATTACGAGAAGAAAAAACAAAGAGCAGTTGGTCAGGAAACAGGAGAAGATGAAGGGGGGCAGCAAAAACTCCAGAGAATTAATTTGGGCTTCTGAACTTGGGGAGGTCACGGGCGGTGAAGAATGAAGGAACTGCTCCCATATCTAATGGGTTTCCTTTTTCTCATTAAAATCTTCTCAGCCTCGGAAAGAAAACAATGAAAACACAGCCCATGCTCCTGGTACTTCTGTGCCTTGCCAGAGGGCACGTGCATTATTGCCTTTACGCTGCCCAGAAAAGTCTGTAGACTTGCTTGTCCTTCACTTGGATATTGCACCCCACCTCTCGCATGGTGCTTTCCTATTGGTTCACAATACCAACAGATCGTCGTGTGTATTATAAGGGAAAATATCAATGAGATTACCCAAATCCCCTAAACGTGAAAGCATTTTCTCTCATTTGAATGGAAATATTTAATATTTTGTAAGTGAGTTCTCTCAACCTAACTTGTTTTCCTGATATGGACAACTCACTCTTGCTGTGAGTCCCAGACTGAATGCAAGACTAGTTTATGCTGTAAAGGGGGATGGGTGGTGATGCAAGGGTATAAGTGGATCACAGGTGGATCCTAGTGGATTTGGTGGAAGCGGGTTGTGATTGGAGAGGGGATTGTTGCAGATCAGGGGTGGTCTGAGACATAACGCAAGGGTGTAATAACGGGCAATTACAAAATTTGTTATTTGTAGTATTTGCCCTGAGCTGATTTTTATCTAGGATGGGTGAAACCACATGGCTGGCAAACCTAGTGTAAAATAACATTTAGTCCCTGGGCCTCTAAATTACACCTCTGACCTGCCCAGGTACACCCCTGGTCTGCACCAATCCCCACTTACAGCCTACAACGGACAGCATGAGTGGGTTGTCCATATCAGGAAAACAAATTAGATTGAATTCAATAGCACTCGACTCAATAGCAAACTGGCAACGAGCAGCTCTCCAGTTGTTGCTAAACTACAAGTCCCAGCATACCGCTGACAGCTGAAAGTTCCCTCAGCCTCCTCCTCTATTAGCTGCCGTGTTTGTACCCTCAGATCTTGCAGGCGTGAGCCAAGGACGCACACACACCTAGAACTGCTGCGGTAATGACTTCAAATCCCAAAGCAAAGAATTTCTCTTTCTTGTTTTCTTTTCTATGAAAGCCTCTCCTCGCCCATTGTGATGCCGGCCTCGGCCTTATCTCTGGAGTACTGGGATGTTTGATGAGGAAGTAGGACAGGAATCCTGCAGAGCACCGCGCGGAAATTCAGGACAATATTTTGTTTCTTCCAGAAAGGAAACCCGCAGATTCCATTGTTAGAGCCGGCAGGGCTAATGCGAGGGTCTCGTCTGCCTTCCCTGCATTTCTGGGGCATTCTGGGTGGACTGGCACATGCCACAGTAGGGCACTGTGATTCACTTCACTTTTCTGAACCACATTCATGAGAGTTAACCTTAAAGGGGAACTCTACAAAAACATAACTTCAACTTTTTGAAAAGTAAACATAATTTCAAGCAACTTTGCAATATACATCAATTAAAAAATATGCAGACTTTTCATGATTTTTAATGTTTTGGAACAGTTCCCTAAGTCTAGCCCCCTGCTCTCCTGCTGATCTGTCTGACTACTTTGCTGAGCTGTCTGACTACTGTTACTTTGTATCAGCAGCCACCTGTCCTCAGCCTGCATCCTCCAAACCCCACAATTCCCTGCACACGTGATTTCAATAAGGAAAGGAACATCCCAGTGCAATGCATTGTGGGTTATGTAGTTCCTGCATGCTGTCTGTAAGCTGTGGAGAAGTTGTTACAATTTGTAACATCAGTGTTTAGTCCCTCCTTCCCTGCCAGGATTTCAAATGATGCAGAAAGAGAAGAACTGTTGGATTCAGATGGATTTCAGCATAGAAAATTGCATTTTTTCATACTTTTTGAAGAAACAGGTAACTGTGATGGGTGTATTAGGGGTTTCTGTGTTATGTGGCCTCTTTATCACATTTTGGTTTGGAACCCGGAGTTCCCCCTTCAAATAGTGAGAAAAAATCATTTCAGCAACATTCCCCTCAGTTGAATAGTATTTGGTTGGATCCTGCAAACAAACTTACCAACCAGATGATCACCTGGTTTAATGGTAGGTTCCAGGCAACTACCATATTAGTCAATAGAGGGGCAATTCCTAATGTTTTGCTCATACTCCCGATGAGCAGTTAACACTGGGAATCTCCCCATGTGCCATTGACCTTACATAGAATATCCATAACACATATGAGCGTACAGGTCTCTATCACGTTCACAACATACCAGTGTCAAACTGGGCCTTCTAGGGCGACTAAGAGACATCTGGGTCCTACTTTTACTTCAGTAAGATGTAGATCTGTTATATAGACCTTTAATGAAAATAAGAGACAGGTAATTGTGGTGGTGTAACTGCAGGAGGTTTGATTGCACATGGGCCTGCTCTACCTTGGGGCCCAATGGACCAGTGAGATATTGCAGGTGGCAGGGCAACGTTGATTAGGGTTGCCACCTTTTTTCTTTTTTTTGGGGAAACGGACAGGGGGCGGCCGGGTGACATTGGGGGGCGGGCCGGGTGATTTCGGGAGTGGGACGGTGACGTTGGGGGGCGGACTGGATGATGTAGGGTGGGTGATGTAGGGGATGGGACGGATGATGTGGGGCGGGATTGATGATGTGGCGATCATCAATTGGCTGATCGCCATGTCATTCACTTTAATGTCCTAATTTGGAAATCCGCACGGGTACTTTTCACCCAGGCAGCAGTTCCAAAAACCGTCTGTCTGGGTGAGATCCGAACAGGTGGCAACCCTACGATAGATTCCTTCGAATCGAAGGCCGGGTTCACATCCTGCACCTAGGCCCGCCTGCTGCTAGTTACGCCACTAGCTGGTTGAAATTGTCCTTAGTTAGGGCCCGCTAAAGCCCATCAGGTCTGGACTGGGAGTCAAAATAGGCCCTGGCATTTCAGGTACACAGAGGCCCAATCAGCTGCCCACTAAATAGTAATATGAAATCTTATGACAGCCCCTCTGGCATTTGCCAGAACCCACAGATGGCCAGTCCGGGCCTGGAGCCCATGATCTTCTGTTGCTCTGGTAGGCCAGTCTGACCCTGCCACACCCCACATACGATGCTCTTTATCTGGATTTCTCCATATAAAAACACACAGAGGACTTCGTCATCCACGGTGAAGCTGTACGTTTTGGCGAAAATGTTGCGTTGACTTTGTTGCCGACAACACAGCCCCTAATCTGCATGCACCGCACAAACCAGTTCTTTCCAAAGGGCAATCTTTTGTGAAATTCAAATGATGTGACATAGAGAGGCAGTAATACTTAGCGAGGCTGCTCATAATTGCCCTGCTCACGGCTCCGTTCCTCAGGTAAACAATCTCATCTTGCTGATTAACATACATGGCGCGGCGGGAGAGCCGAGGGAATTTCATGCTCCGACCCCTAATAACATGAATGTGTCATTTTTATTGTTAATATTTTAAGACATTTTCTGTATTTTAGTGAATGTGAGAGATTAGTCCTGTTTGCCTGGTAAAAAAGTCTTTTCTTTTCTGCCTGTTTAGCTGCTGGGAAATAAGCGCCATATTGGCACCCAGAGAGCACCCCTACATTCTTGACATTCAGAACATAGGGAACACTTTAAATTAGACATGCAATATATATTATATAGAGGAACTATAGGTATTTATTACCTCTCAAAACAGATGTGATGCCTCTACCCCTAATGATCTCCTCCCCATGGACCCCAATGCCAGGGTGGACTTTCTCTGTCACCTCCATATGCCATACGGCAAGTCAAAATTGTGGATTATTGAACAGATCTGAATGTCAATGTAAATTCTGCAGCAAGTCATTGTATTAAATGACTGTAGACATAGAAAATAATTAATAATAATTTGAATGGTTCGGTTATATTGTGCAACTGATGAAGAAATAATGACGTGTGCGCGCGGTATATTAGGAACGGGTAGAGAGAGCATGAATGAATTCGGTAATGGATTGTGGGGGGAGAAAATTCTTATTTTAATGATGATCACGCCCCTATGAAAACAAAGGGTTTTTTTATATTTTGGAATCAATGACCATGTTACCAATTTGGTGTGGCCCTATAAAAAGGTTACAAATAGCCAAAAATGTGGGTTTTATTGATGCACTGAATCCAGGATTCGGATTTTTCCAGCAGGATTCTGATTCAGCCGAATCCAAGTGCCTGACCAAATCGAATCCAAATCCAAATAATCACATGGCTTTTCATCACACAAACAAGGAAGTCTACCACCCTTGTTTACCTAATTTACATATGCAAATTTGGGGTTGGATCCGATTCAGTATTCAGCCAAATCTTTCACAGATAGTGGATTCTGTGCATCCCTAATTATCTCCAAGCTGTAGTTCCAGGAAATTTTAACCTAACTGGCATTTAGGCTGGACAAATCCAGGGACTTCTATGGGCCTGAAGTGGGCCCTGTTATCATTACCCAAAAGCTTTCAAAACAGACACAATAGATTGAGACTTTTTTTCTTTGATTTAAGAGTCACTGAGATCAGTGCAGGTAATTCGATTTCTGACACTGTGGCACAAATCCTATCTGATCCCCATTGTAAGCAGCAGTCCTTTCCTGCTTTATGGCAGCTGAGATTCTAGCTATCTGTATAACAGAGCATTCTGTCCCAGTGGCTGCACAGATCCTATCTGATCCCCATTGTAAGCAGCAGTCCTGTCCTGCTTTATGGCTGAGATTCTAGCTATCTGTATAACAGAGCATTCTGTCCCAGTGGCTGCACAGATCCTATCTGATCCCCATTGTAAGCAGCAGTCCTGCCCTGCTTTATGGCAGCTGAGATTCTAGCTATCTGTATAACCGAGTATTCTGTCCCAGTGGCTGCACAGATCCTATCTGATCCCCATTGTAAGCAGCAGTCCTGTCCTGCCTTATGGCAGCTGAGATTCTAACTCTCTGTTTAAAAGAGCATTCCTATTGGGAGTTATTCGGAATTTTAACGAACCATTTTAACATTGTTCGTAACCTTAAGAGGAACAGAATGAGACCATGGATACAAAGAGCTCATAAGATCTGACACAGGCATGATATTCATTCAGTGGATCAGATGAATTAGCCAAGCAACAGAGACAGCCAGTGTATAAAAGCCAAAGCTGTTAATTAAAGGGGAACTGTACCATGTTTATAATTAGGCGCTATCTCTCACTTATTCTCCATTAAATCATGAGCAAAAGCAGCTCGTTATTTGCCCAGAACATTCCTTCTCAGCAGACAAGGTAACAAAATAAGCAGCTGGCGCTTGGGTCTATCTCCGGGAAACAAGCTCTCAGCGAGTCAGGCTGTTGCTCGGAGGGATCTTCTGCTTAATAAATAATCATTATTTCCATGAACCGGCATCGTCTCCCTCACTTCTCAAAAGTGAAACAGTCTCCCCATAAAAAAGGGATTTGTTCCCGCCAGCGACTGCCTATAAACGAGAGCGATTGCTTTCCACCGTGCTTATTTCATCCGCACCAGGCAACATTGGATTGCTGCGGTTGGAGTAAATAAACACAACTTATCTTCTAGGGGGCTTACCATTAGGCTAACCAGCACCTTATATTTTCTGCTGCCTTGCCACTCGATAGATTGTGAGCTCTTATGAACATACTTTTGTAGCTTTTTTCCCACCCTTTTTTTATCCCTCGTCTTAAATACTCTTGCTAGTAATTGTGCCAGGAAGAATGTGCAATAAAATGAATGAATGCATTGCTGCCAAATAAAGTAGCACTGTATTCATGGGGGAAACAATGGTCTCTGCTTCATTTTGGGCCCTTCCCTGCACTTTGTACCCTATTGTTTTCTGAATGGCCCCTTCTGGTTCTCTTTGTTTCTCTCTAACATTCTACCTATTCTAGTCTGATAATAGAGATATTACATTTAAAATGTGTCTCATTCCTCTTGGGCTGTTCATCATGGAACACAGAAGGATGGAATACTTCTGCTTCGGTCTCCGTTCACCAAGCATGCCCAGTGTCTTTCAGAAACCAAAAAACATGGCTATGAAACAGATAGAGGTTACGTCTGACGTTTCCTAACTGGCAGCTGAGTAAACTGCCAACCACAGTGGATGACACTGTGGTCTCCTTGGCTTTTGTCAGGGGTGCTCATGTTACTGTGAGTTCCCGGTGTCAAAAATTTCCACCAAGCTCTGGCTTTGTGAGTCAGGGCTGCATAGAGAGGGTGCACCATGTTTCCATATATTTCTAACATTTAATAAGCTTGGGTGGTGGCTTGAAAAACATTTGGGAGACAAATCAGGGTTCAGATTTTTTAAGGCTTTAATATTTGGAAGTCTACTCATTGGCCTGGTGTAATAATGGCACTTCTATGAGTCTAGGTCACTACCTTTGACATGACCCCAGAACCTGAAGGGATGTTGGGTATTTTGGCCCTGGCCTGTTAGAGGCAGCTTGCATTTTGCCCGTTCCCAAGCAGTCAAAGCAATGACCCCTCTTTTATTCTCTTCTCTTCTAGAGCCCCTGGAATAGACTTGAGAATCGATTGGATTTAAAGTGAAGCAGGTGAAGGAAGGACCAAGGTAAGACCACTGATTTCATTCCAAACATGATTCCGTCTGATACACAATGGAGGCTGACTTGCTTGTGTGTTCCCTTGTTGTTCTACTCTGATCTCAGACCGCTAATAATGAAGGGAGGCACTTTATCTTTACAAGCCTTTGATGAGCAATCAAGCGTAGATTCATAGAACAAAACAATCCTCTTGGTTAGTCTGCCGAGTCTTCTCTCATGTGCTGAGCGCAGTAATAAACCTTTTTTCAGGTGTTTGAAGGTAGGGTGGATAAAGGAGCCAAAATAGTGCCGGGATTCAAACCCGGGTTTTTTGGCTTGATAATGTCTCTGTATTTAATTCTAGGTATGGGATTAATTATAGGTTTGAGCACAGATTTTAGTTCAGGTCGCTGTCTTTGGTGTTGACCAACACTTACTTTCCCCTTTGATCAACATTTTTAACACAACCCAATCATCTGTACACTGATATGCCTCATCTGCTGTAGGTGGGCTATAAAGCATTGGTTCCTTCCTGTAGTCCCGTCTACTATGCTTACTTTTTAAATCCAATATGTCTGAAATAATGTACAAAATATACAATAATGCATGTTTTAGCCTTGGGTATAAGCCATAATTGAACAGTGATTACTATTGATATATCTAGAATGGCCAAACTGACTTTCCATCTATTGGCTGAAGCTTATCTCCCATAATCCTCAGACATAGTCTAAACCAGGGATCCCCCAATGTTTAGAGCCCATGAGCAACATTCAGAAGTAAAAGGAGTTGGGGAGCAACACAAGCATGAAAAATGTTCTGTGATTGGCCATTTAGTATCCCCTATGTGGATTGCCAACCTGCATTGAGGCTCTGTTTGGCAGTGCACCTTGTATTTATGCAACTAAAACTTGCCTCCAAGCCTGGAATTCAAAAATAAGCTCCTGCTTTGAGGCCACTGAGAGCAACATCCAAGGGGTTGGAGAGCAACATGTTACTCGCGAGCTACTGGTTGGGGATCACTGGCCTAAACCAATGGCGTAGCTGAGAGCCAATGATGTTGTGGCTTCAAGCAAACAAGTCCATGATCTTGTATAAAAGCTTTGGTGACTTAGCTGTTGGGAACCAAAGGTTGAAGATTATTGGCTCCCAGCTACAGCCATAGTTTGAAGATCATTGGCTTGGTTACTGACGCCCAAAGATTGAAGATCAGTTTCTCCCAACTACAGCCAAATCCAAAGTTTGAAGATCATTGGGTCGTTACTGGCAGCCAAACGTTGAAGATCAATGGTTACCAGCTACAGCAAAAGTTTAAACAAAAACATTGAATCAGTTTGCTGGAAGCCAAAGGTTGGAGACCATTGGCTCCCTGCTACTTTAGCCTTTGGTTCAAAGCTGTTGTTGGGATGTTGGGAGTATCGGGTTGCAGGTTGCTGACAGCTGTTTAACAGCAACGCTGCAAAAAAATTTAGAGCAAGAGACATTTGGATATGAATGCCTTAATTAGATAAATTAGTGAAATGGTTAAGATAAGAAACAAAGGAAAGCATAACATGACATTTTTAACATAATATAATTTTAGGATATATTTAGACCAGTAAAACTGCTTGGGACTAATTAGAAGTGAATAAAAGTGAAATAAAATGGAACATTTTACAAGGGAAATGTTAAACTGCTATGGTAATGTGGACCCTAGCAACCAGATGGCTGAAATTGCAAACTGGAGAGCTGCTGAATAAAAAGCTAAATAACCCAAAAAACACAGATAGTAGGGGGTTGTTCACCTTTAAATTAACTTTTAGTATGATATAGAGAGTGATATTCTGAGACTATTTGCAATTAGGTTTAATTTTTTTATCATTTGTGATTTTTGAGTTATTTATTTTTATTCAGCAGCTCTCCAGTTTGCAATTTCAGCAATCTGGTTGCTAGGGTCCAAATTCCCCTAGCAAACAAACACTGATTTGAATAAGAGACTGGAATATGAATAGGGTAAGGTCTGGATAGAAAGATGAGTAATAAAAAGTAGTAATAACAATACATGTGTAGCCTTACAGATCATTTGTTTTTTAGATGGGGTCAGTGACCCCCATTTGAAAGCTGGAAAGAGTCAGAAGAAGAAGGCAAATCATTCAAAAATTATAAAAAAAGAAAAAATGAAGACAAGTTGAAAAGTTGCTTAGAATTAGCCATTCTATAACATACTGAAAGTTAATTTAAAGGTGAACCGCCCCTTTAAAACAAAGTGCTAGAAATGTATTCAGGATCTTAGGTTCATTCTATCCGATTGAATGTTAAAAAAGGGGAAGTAAAGTCTAAAATAGAATAAGGCTAGAAATGCTGTATTTTGTATACTAAACATAAGCATGAACTTACTGCACCACAAGCCTAATCAAACAAATAATTTATGCTTTCAAAGTTGGCCACAGGGGGTCACCATCTTGTAACTTTGTTATACATCTTTGCAAGACCAAGACTGTGCACATACTCAGTGTGGTCTGGGCTGTTAGTGATCATCAAATTATCAAAACAGCACAAGTCAAATAATATCTGCCAGAAGCCAATACAGACTGCACTGGGTCCTGTGTTGTCATGTAATCTAATGTGGATTTTATAGTTTTTGTATTGTTTAATACAAACTTTATCCAAATCTGCAGAAGCCCCAAATAGAATCCCAGTTATTCTGTTTAATACTGGCTCCATGATCTTTGTCCCTTCAGGTGGAGTTGGAAACAGTAAAGGGGATGTAAAGGCAAAAATAAAATCCAATACAAATCTCTACACAGTCGCCGACTGCTCTACAGGGAAACAAACAAAGCTGCTTGAGTTCTGCATGGCTGGGAATTAAGGCGGGGCTCCCCCTGCTGTTCATAAGTAGGGACCGTCTGACAATTCCTATCCACAGCAAGTAAATGAAGGGAAAATTTCACTGCATACAGTCAGGTTTCTTTTAAAAACTGTACAAATTTTTTAATTGAAGTATATTGTAAATAGGTTTCTTTTTCATTAATGGGATTTTATTTTTTTGCCTTTGCATGCCCTTTAAGAGCTTATTGTAGTGGTAAAGTAAAAGTAATATGTTTTTGTTATTGAGCTGGGGCAGATCACACGGGGTAACCGTGTATTGAAACAAAATACAGTAGAATTCCACCACTTCGTATTCAGTACAGCAGCCTGTCTCTATTATGGGGTTAATTAGTTCCAATTGGTCAGTTCAACCTTAAAACAAGGAACCGGCTGGGGCCACAAAATACAGGTCTGACCTCTTCAGCTCTTCTATAGGCTGCAGAGTGATCCCACTCTTATTGGCCGGGCATGTGATGAATAAATCCGTTGTTAATCCTGCTGAGTTGAAAAGATTTTGTTTCCACGAGGGGGGCGCAGAAAGAGTGGGGGGGCCCCCCGACTAAGCATAAGGTGATAAGCGGCCTCCTGATACGGAGGGCTGCAGCGCTAATCTCCCTATGCTGCCTGGGAAATGCTGACTGATTCTCTTTTTTTTTAAAGGGATACACTCATATTTGGCATTTGTGCACAGAAAGACAATAATATAGAAATATCATCTTCTCTCTTAAAGGGATACTGACACATTTTAAAAATGTTATCTCTAGGAGCATTGCATTGTTTCTTTTCAAAAAGCCTGAATTGTGACAAAACAGCTGCCTGAAATTCCTGGGCTGACTCACTAAGGAGCACTTAGGAATTTGGGTTTCTGTACTCTACTAGGCGAGCATGCGAGCAGCTTCCTGTGATTCTCAGTGAGTCGGGCCAGATATTTTAGGGCAGCTGTACCACGGGAAATCCGGCATTATTTATTTTAAATTGTCAACAATTGTCCCCATTTTAAGCAGCAGTCCTGCCCTGCTTTATGGCAGCTGAGATTCGAGCTCTCTGTATAACAGAGCATTCTGTCCCAGTGGCTGCACAGATCCTATCCAATACCAATTGTAAGCAGCAGTCTGTCCTGCTTTATGGCACCTGAGATTCTAGCTATCTGTATAACAGAGCATTCTGTCCCAGTCTGTCCTGCTTTATGGCACCTGAGATTCTAGCTATCTGTATAACAGAGCATTCTGTCCCAGTGGCTGCACAGATCCTATCTGATCCCCATTGTAAGCAGCAGTCCTGTCCTGCTTTATGGCAGCTGAGTTTCTAGCTATCTGTATAACAGAGCATTCTGTCCCAGTGGCTGCACAGATCCTATCTGATCCCCATTGTAAGCAGCAGTCCTGTCCTGCTTTATGGTTAAGATTCTAGCTATCTGTATAACAGAGCATTCTGTCCCAGTGGCTGCACAGATCCTATCTGATCCCCATTGTAAGCAGCAGTCCTGCCCTGCTTTATGGCAGCTGAGATTCTAGCTATCTGTATAACAGAGCATTCTGTCCCAGTGGCTGCACAGATCCTATACATGCAGCAGTCCTGCCCTGCTTTATGGCAGCTGAGATTCTAGCTATCTGTATAACAGAGCATTCTGTCCCAGTGGCTGCACAGATCCTATACATGCAGCAGTCCTGCCCTGCTTTATGGCAGCTGAGATTCTAGCTATCTGTATAACAGAGCATTCTGTCCCAGTGGCTGCACAGATCCTATATATGCAGCAGTCCTGCCCTGCTTTATGCCTGTACAGTTTGACAAACAGATGAAATCTTTTGCATGAAATAGACAGGCATGTCCTTGCCACTCTGCTCCTTCACAAGTATCTGAATGCTGAGATTTAGCACTTTCCCACCCCCGGCACCTGTATTTGTCACTTCTTTGCTTTACAAAAATCAACTTTTCTTACCGCAACATCTGCTTCTGTTTCTCTCTTTCCCTGCGTGTTTTGATGTGAATATTCTGAACAAGAAAGTAAGAAGTATGGGAGAAATGCAGGCAGAAAAAAACCAAGCACCAGGTATTAGCCAAAAGGGCATAAGAAATGAGCCTCAGCACACAGTACAATGTCTTTATACATTCTGTGATTATTTTATTTTTTTCTTAAACTGTGAGCTGTCTCCTATGTTAATCCCTCGCCAAGATTCAAATTGAAATGATGAATATTGGAGCTCAGGGTGCCCTTTTTCGGGGGACGATTCTCTTCATTATCAGTACAGGGTAAGAGGAACCTGTCATTGCAGCAGTGCCAAATCCCTGGCAGCGAGGCGTCAGTACTGCGGGGAGACAGGCTGCAAACTATAAGGAGGTGATAAAAGCACAGGCCAGACACAACTGTCTAATTCTGTCCTTGTCTGAGCCTCACGGGTGCCAGATGGAAAATAAGGCAAGACATCCCTGTGATAAGCAGGAGATTATATCCCTGGCAGAGCCGACTTTTACTTTCCCACGATGCCCAGCACCTTCCTATACCCAAACACTGGCAACTAGAAGCATGAAGGCCATTCCAAGGTCAAAGTCTGGATAATATTTCTAGATTAACCCTTTGTTTGACAGTTGGCACAGAAATGGTTAAAAGACTGCGATCAGCTGAGCATAGGGTGCAGGAGGGTCCTGTATTTACATTGCAGTAGCATGGGTCCTTATGGGTGCAATGTTGCTCCTCATAGAGCTCCAGTACTTGCAAGTGTGGGTATAGTCAATGAGGCCCTTTGTGTTCGTGCTGTGATCGCCACTTAGACGAAAGGAGTGAACTACTATGTTCAGAGTCCTTTCAGTGAGAATTATCTGCGCCAATGACATTTCCCTTTGTCTGCCTGTCTTTCTGGATATGTAAAGGCTTTAATTAAAAGCTCTATTTCAACTGATGTTCTAAAAAAAAAACCTCAGGTTTTTAGAATACTCTGCAATGGGAAGCTAAAAATATTATACAAATGTAGTGCATCACGAACGGATTCTGACTCAGAAACAGGTTCAATAGCTAAACTACAGTTCTCAAGATCCTGAGATCTCAAGGTTGTCCAAAAACATGCAGTCAGGTTATTTAGCTCCTAAAACTGCCCCTAGTGTGTGTGAATGTTATAGGGACCTTAGATTGTAAGCTTCATTGGGACAGAGTCTGATGGGAATGTGATAGGGACTTTAGATTGTAAGCTTACTGAGTCAGGGGCTGATAGGAACGTGATAGGGATCTTAGATTGTAAGCTCTCTGGGTCAGGAACTAATGGGAATGTGATAGGGCCCTTAGATTGTAAGCTCCACTGGGGCAGGGACTGATGGGAATGTGATAGGGCCCTTAGCTTGTAAGTTCCACTAGGACAGGGATTGATGGGAATGTGATAAGGACCTTAGATTGTAAACTCACGGGGGCAGGGACTGATGGGAATGATGTATCATCTCTGTATGTTTTGTGTCAGTGAACTGCCATTGCTGCACAGGGGCCCTTGGCCTTGGGGTACAGTGGTACTGAAAATATGAAATATTCTTTATACCCATTCTTTATACCCATTCTTTGGGCTAGTACAGAAAGACTGCTGGATATAAAAGACTATGTGAGATGCAAGGAGTGATTTGAAAGGATCCATAGGGTGGGAAGAGCAGGGGGACGCACAGGTGCTAAAAGCGCCTCTGCTCAGCACGTTAAACTGCGAGGCAGGAATCAGAAGGCAGAGAACAGGTAGCGGGGAAGGAATTCGATAAAGGCGTTCGTCACATTTAATGAGGACTTTTTATAGCCTGGAAATGAAGAGAGGGGGAGTGAGCGAGCCCCCCATGTTAAGCGTCTCCTCCAGCTCCTGTTAGCAGCCTGGCTCAGCGTATATACCCCACACGTGTGACTGACAGCTCTGCATACATCTATTCCATGTGCTTTAATGCCTATAGCTGTGAGGCTGCAGAACTGGCAGGTACATGACAGGGGATCACTGCAAAGAACATGCTAATAACAGTGCTATGGACGTCCTGGATAGATTTATGGACCCTGCAGTGCATTGTGGGTAAAAAAAACAAGGTATGGTGGCAATTTATGTGTCCACTGCAGTGTTCTGCTTAGGATCTAGTCAGGTGCTGTTACCATTGGATATGCAACGTATTGTGGGTACAAGCAATGCATTGTGGGTAGTCATAGCTTATGTTTGGCTTAGGATTCAGTCAACTGTTATCACTGTTTCTGGTAACTGCTATGCATTGTGGGTAAAGGCAATGCATTGTGGGTACACCTGCCAAACTGATTACGATTCGGCCAGTCGTTATGTTTCCTGCAATGCCTTGTGTGTAAAAGCAATGCATTGTGGGTACAAGTGCCAAACTGATTTGGATTCAGTCAGTTGTCATCCCCATTACTGTTTCCTGCAATGCTTTGTGGGTAAAAGCAAAGCATTGTGGGTACACGTGTCAAACTGATTTGGATTCAGTCAGTTGTCATCACCATTACTGTTTCCTACAATGCCTTGTGGGTAAAAGCAATGCATTGTGGGTACACCTGCCAAACTGATTAGGATTCAGTCAGTTGTCATCACCATTACTGTTTCCTGCAATGCTTTGTGGGTAAAGGCAAAGCATTGTGGGTGCTCACACATCCAGTTATTATCGCCATTACTCTGCAATATCCTGCCCACAGGTACTCTGTAGTCTTGTCGCTATCATATTTACTTATATCTGGTACCTGCAATGAATTGTTGGTAGAAGCAATGGATTGTGGCATTTTGTGTGTCCAATGTTCTGCTTCAAAGCCAGTCACATACCTCCCAACTTTCCCATTTTTAGAGGGACAGTCCCTCTTTTGACAGCTCAACCCACAGTTCCTTGTTTGTACTGGAAAGTCCCGTTGTTTCTCTGCACTGAACAGCCAGAAAAAGAAACAACGTTTCTAACTTAATTGGCTTTTGGCAGAAAGCCAAGAACAGCCACAGCTGCTTATAAGATACTTTGTAACAATTTCTAGATAAGCAAATAACAGGTCTCTTGGGAGACGTTAGACTCGTAGCTTAAAGGGCAATTCACCTTCATTAGCAAAACTGTAATAACTGAAAAAATCACAGAAATGTGTTCAAACTTCCATAACCTGCCAAATTTTGGTAATCAGGGGGTGTGGCCACGGAAATGGGCGCAGTAAAAAAATTGACGTGTTAGCGCTCCAACTTTTTTGTCCCTCTTTTGTTTTCAAAATGTTGGGAGGTATGCAGTCATGTGTGAATTATATCCTTGTATCTCGTTCCTTTATTATGAGATAGGTGGCAAATTGCACCCCATCGTGCACCGTTCACTTTTGCACCCCATAACAGATGCGTAATGCTTCCCCTGTGTGGGATACACTTGTAGTTGAGCAAGAGTTTTCCTGTGTTCCTGGCAGGGAAATGGTTAGCAAGTGACCCCTAGGCGTATCAGCCTTACCGCCCGCATGCTCCCCGTGTTCAGTTCATATCAGAAGGAGATGCCGCTGGATGTCTAGATTTTGATTAAACCCTGCAACTAAATCCCTTCTCGGGGAAGAAAGGCAGGTGTGTGCGTGTG
This sequence comes from Xenopus laevis, assembly GCF_017654675.1. NCBI lineage: Eukaryota > Metazoa > Chordata > Amphibia > Anura > Pipidae > Xenopus > Xenopus laevis. The sequence continues at coordinate 127,842,407 of NC_054385.1, read as the reverse complement.
TGTTTGTATCTTTCCAGATTATTATAGGGTTTCCAAATCCAGACAGCTGTACAATGAGAATCATCAAGCCTCACATAAAGCAAGCAATAAAGTGGGACTCTAGGGGTGGGTGCACCATGGAAGAGGAGGAGGAGGAGGGCTGGAGGAAGGGAAGGAGAGAGAGGAGAGTGTAAAGTGTAAGAGATACTGGCCATACACTTGCTGATAGAATTGTATTGAAAGTTCCTCTACTGGGGCCACAAGAGCCCCTCTGAAGATCTCCTGGGTGTTATTCCTCACCCAGGCTTTAAAGCAATTATTAGTGATTTAGATACCAATCATACAGTGTGAACTTTGGGCCAGCGGGTTAAGGCTCTGCTGCCTCTTAGCCAAGGCCAGCAATATGGCAAACATGACTAATACACATGAATGCAAATAAGGAAATATGGATCGTTCTCTTCATACAACAAGCCTTGCCCTTTAATTGCAGCCCTGGCCACCAAACTTTATAAGGAAAGGAAACCACAATAACAGTAATGGATTTGCTAATGTGCATCTCTGCACTTGTCTGGTCTCGCTCCCCGTGCGGCTTGCAAATCAGGAGCGGAGGAGACATGGACTGGATGCCATTAAGGAGTCGGAGGAAATATTATGATTAAGACTCCAGGGAGAAAAAAAAACATTTGAAATATGTAAATTAAGTCGGTGGAAGAAACAAACAACAAAAGGGGGGTAATATGCAAATATTAAGTGATTACAACTGGAAAAAGTCCAGATTGTGTTTATTGCGTCTGATTGCAAGGGATTTAAACAAATGTGCTTCCAGCTTATTGCGACGGAAGAGTGACCACTTCTGCCGAGGTGAAAGCAGGTAATTCAAACTCCCCGGGGCCCTTTCAGTTCCCTGGCTAAAAAAGGCTACAAGGGCCTGAATTATTAATAGCCCAGTCATTTGGGAGCTGAAGCCGAGTGTGACAGCCGTGTGTGTGGGAGACTGAGCTTGAAAAGGTGTGCAGAGAAATATGTTCCACCCCACACGCAAACAGGCCTGCTAGACAGGAGGGTGGGGTAGTGTGGCGGGGGTTAAATGTTTTTATTTTCTTTACATTGTGCATGCATTGTCTTCTGTTATTGTTCTGGATTACAGAGAAGGAGGGGTGAATGGAAGGCATATATGAGCCTCTATAAACACTAACATAAACCAACAATTCTGTCATTTGATAACTGGAGGTCCAGAGCTCTGGTGGTCAATGGTTAGGGACACACCATATGGCAGCAGGGGCCCATTTATCCCTCCTGATCCCAGGCAGACAACGCAACATCTTAACCCTGGTAATAGTTCTGATCATGGGACGGTGGCAACCACTGCATTGTAAAAAAAACCCCAAGAGCTCTGAAGGAGATCCTGTTGGTTTTTATATTTAAGTAGGTGCCCGATCAAGGGGGCACTCGACAGAGCACTGGTTCTCAAACTGTCAGTCTGGCCTTCCTAGATAGGCTCAGAGCCTTGGTTAGGGGTCCTGCCTAAAAGCCAGTTAGGGCCAGATTTATGTAATGTGCCTATCTGCACTTCTGGAGGACCATCTTGGTGGACAACTGGAGCCAAATGTTGGGTGGATGGTGGATTTGTCAATGTTTTCAGATTGTGATCTTTTAGTAAACTAAGGAGGCTCTGGCCAAATGTTGGCCATCAAAGGTTCGCTTAAACCAGATTAGTCTGACAACCAGTGGAATAAAGTAATAAGATGTTATCAGAGACCGTTATAGAATTAGTGTTATCTAAGTCAACACCTCTGTATTGTATTGCAATTTAATTACTATCCTTCAGCCTGTCCCCCTCTATAGTTTGGACACCTCAGCAATGAACAGGCCAGTCGTAACCACCCGACTGTGCCAGACTTTATAACATATAACACAAGTGAATGCATGTGTTTGTTACATAGTTACATAGTTACATAGTTAAATTGGGTTGAAAAAAGACAAAGTCCATCAAGTTCAACCCCTCCAAATGAAAACCCAGCATCCATACACACACCCCTCCCTACTTTTAATTAAAATTCTATATACCCATACCTATATTAACTATAGAGTTTAGTATCACAATAGCCTTTAATATTATGTCTGTCCAAAAAATCATCCAAGCCATTCTTATAGTCATTAACTGAATCAGCCATCACAACATCACCCGGCAGTGCATTCCACAACCTCACTGTCCTGACTGTGAAGAACCCTCTACGTTGCTTCAAATGAAAGTTCTTTTCTTCTAGTCTAAAGGGGTGGCCTTCTACTACCATTCTACTTCTTCTTGGTGGTATATGTCTATAGGCTGGCTCATGAACAGATCTCCATGTGCCATGGTTATGGAGGGTAGCCCGCCCCTAGAAGAGAATACCGAGCATGATTGTTAGATTTTGGAATTATGTGCTCCATTCATTAGCAAAGTGCAGTTCTCTTCACGGCAACCAATTAGATGAAAGGCTCTGTTCAATGAGCCCTGTCTAAGAAGCAGCTCAGCTTGTACCATTTCCATCAGCCTCCACTGCTCTGCCCGTGACTGAATAAAGGGCTCTTGAAACATTCTGCACTCTGATGGTGAAACCGGCGCCAATCTGTACCCTCTACAAATGAACTTCATCCCTGCCGGCTACTCTACACCCTCCAACTGTGGGGTCCTGTCTCTCCAACCTGCCTATATAATATAAATGCAGTACCATCAATCAAATGCCCGTACCTGTATTTATGGTTAAAGGGATATTGCCACCATATTAAACATCCCATTCATGTCAATCTCCAGGGACTGCCCCAGTTGCAAATGTTCTATGCAAGGGGCACTACTATGAACCCTTTGTGTTCATGGACCTAGTCCTGTGGCAATAATGAATTAGCCCTATTGACATGAACAGAAAATCATGTTGGAATGAAGAATTGTTTGATTAAAAAGAAAACAATGGGGAAGGGCTGTACCTGTGAGCAAATCTCTTTCACGCAGGTTGAAGTAGCAGTTCAGGTGTGATATTCCTTTATCCTTGTTTCCCCCCGACCTGTTACGTTCCTAGTTTAGATCCCTGCAATGAGTTTACTGGGACGGAGGTTAGAGATGACTCCTTTTCATTACAGACTAAACAGCCAGATTTTGCTCCGGAATGTTATTATAAATGACTGATGTGCGACTATACTTAGCACTGTGCTGTAAAGCCGTATGTTTTCCTAACGGCCTCTATGTATTCTGAGACTGCCAGTGGTAATCGGGCTCTAGGGAATGGTAAACTCATTACATCTACATTACTGATAGCCATGGGGCTAAAGTCGATGCTTTTTTAATTATGGCTATATTTCATCATATTTACGCTTGGCTCATCAGAACATCCTCAAAGCCGGGCTCGCAATTTTTTAATGCGTGATGGAAAGACATTGAATCCTTTTGTCTCGGCAGAATTTCTTGAGTCGCTGCACTTTTAATTAACAATAAGTCCCCATTTCTAGATGACAGATAATGTAGGACCTGTAGCCACTTTCCTAAGAGGAAAATGGGGTTGAGAATGACTTGGTTACCAAAAAGCAAAGATATACTGTATATAGGCCCAATCTAAATGGAAAGAGACCATATGAGGGATCATGCACAGTATGGCCATCTTCCTATTTTTCCAAATGTTCATGCAGATCCTCTTCACTTCTGCTGTACCATGAATTGACCAACAAGGTGCAGATGAAGTTCTCTAACCTGCCTAATTCAGAAACCAACGATTAGCCATAGTACATAGGGCTCAGCAGGGCACAATATACGTACTTAGGTCTGTCAAGTTCAACCTTTCCAGAAAACCTTACAAAGTGACCCAGGGCATAAATTGTAACGTTTCATGGAGCCCATACAGTTGACAGAGTGATCATGTATCAGGCTTAGTGGTCTGAGTATTATATTGTACATAAAAAGAAGCAGTAGATAGCTGTAGTGCCAGTGTCATCCTAAAAAGGAATTGGAGGTGTATTTTTGAGACTACACCATCTCAGCAAGACCAGCATGCCTAGGGACCAGTGTTCCATGGGTACAGTAGGTTGGCTGAGGAGTGAGCGCTGATGTGTGCTCCTATGCGCTAAAGGTGTCCATATATTGGCAGATTCGCTCATTTGGAGAGGTCACCAAATGAGTGAATCATGCCCTAGCTTCAACAATTGGATCACAATGCCTGGAATATAGGTGATCAGAATGAAGAACGCATTAAAGAATCAATTTTAAACCTGCCCCAATCGGCATCTGGCCTATTTTCGGACAGAAATCGTTCGGAACAGCCGTCAGAGAGCCCCATACAATGGCCAATAAGCTGCCGACTTAGTCTATCTGCAGCTTTCATCAGCCCGTGTATGGTCAGCTTAAGTCTGTTTGTCAACAAAGCAACATCCCTTCTGAACCGTAGTGTAACACAGAACATTGCCATTACAACACCAGTTGTTCCATCTCACCAGAATCACATTTTTTGAAAACCCCAAACACATCTCTCAACAAAGAACCTACGTTAGTGATTTGTTCTTTCGGCACTTGACCAGTCATTGTCACATTCGGTGCCACGGGCTGTAGAATTATTCAATTAGGAAGTCATTTTGTGGTCCACAACGCTGTTACATTTTTATCTGACACCTCCATACATCTTTTTGTTCTCTCCCGTGATATTTACCCTCATCCTACTCCTTTGCCTCGATAAATAAGATTTGTAAATGAGTCCTCGATGCATGAACGAAGGGTGAGGGGGTCATTTTATTGAAGAATTTACTTTAGTATTCCTCCAGTCTCCCTTTTGTCACACCCCTTGCCTGTGGCCCCCTCTTATCCCGATAGGATAGCTGCATTTATTACATTCCCTAAAGCTCTGCGGGGCTTTTTTTTTCTTTTGTCTCAGAGAAGAAATAATTTGATTTCAAGAGCGCTGCCCTCGGGTACAGACGATTGTCTCTTATTTGATTTTCTATTAATTGGACGGTCTTCTTTTCTGTAACTCTTCAAATCAGGTTGCTAGGCGCAAAGGCTAAATCTCCAGCTAGGAAAATTCAGTCGTTTTGGACAAAAAAGGAGAACCAAATATGGGAGAAGATAAGAGAAGATTGTCTGTTACTCACTTCACCTAATCTGGTGTGGGGCCGTTCACTACTCCCTGTACCATAATAAGATTACAGACATTTCCACTTCGCCGCCCCTTAAACCCATGACGATTACTTACAATGATTCACAATGCTTTGCTGCCTTTGGGAATATTTTTTTCTATCTTGAGGAGAATATTCAATTAAAAAAATGTAATATACACTATGACAAAGTGATTTATGAAATTAAGCCATTTATCAAAGACGGGAAAGTGCACTTACATTTTCAGAATTTGGGCAGAATTGTTATAGATAATAGATCAACACATACTTTCCAGCCCTGTCTATAGTAAGCATACAACTTGGGAAAGTAACCATGCTGTTCTGGAGAACATCGGAATGTTCTCCATATTTTCCAGGCGCAAGACTTTTCACAAGACTTTTTGCACCATAACACACTTTTGATCCTCAAAGGTCATCTTTCCCTTGAATGCCACATCCAGATGGAAATCCCTGTAGAGTGGTAAAGATCAAGTGCAAGATCCCAATAAATCTATATTATAGGTCTGAACTGCTGGGAAGGGAACCCAATGGTACATTCTCTGCTTGGAGTAAGGTTCTTAGTGGGGTCCCTCAGGGTTCGGTATTGGGTCCACTTTTATTTAACTTGTTCATTAATGACTTAGGGGAGGGTGTTGTAAGTAATGTATCAGTGTTTGCAGATGACACAAAACTATCCAATTAATTCCATCCAGGATGTGGCACTTGCAACAGGATCTTGACAAACTGGCAATCTGGGCAGCTAAGTGGCAAATGAGATTTAATGTTGATAAATGTAAAGTCATGCACCTGGGATGTAACAATATCCACTTATACCCTTAATGGGACTGCACTAGGCAAATCCATAATGGAGACGGAGCTTGGAGTCCTTGTAGATGATAAACTTGTCTGTAGCAAGTAATGCCAGTCAGAAGCATCAAGGGCAAATAAGGTTTTGGTCTCCATCACTCAAACAGGACATTATTGTATTAGAGAGGGTACAGAGAAGGGCAACTAAGCTGGTAAAAGGTATGAAAAATCTTAGCTATGAGGAAAGACTGGCCAAATTGGGGATGTTCACGCTGGAGAAGAGGCGCTTAAGTCGTGATATGATAACTATGTATAAATATATAATGGGATCATATAATAATCTCTCTAATGCTTTATTTACCAGTAGGTCTTTCCAGCTGACACAAGGTCACCCATTCCGATTAAAAGAAAAGAGGTTCCGCCTAAATATTGGGAAGGGGTTTGTTACAGTGAGAGCTGTGAAGATGTGGAATTGTCTCCCTGAATCAGTGGTACAGGCTGATACATTAGATAGCTTTAAGAAGGGGTTGGATGGTGTTTAGCAAGTGAGGGAATACAGGGATATGGGAGATAGCGCATAGTACAAGTTGATCCAGGGACTGGTCCGATACGAATTGCAGTCATGATAGAGCTCTTTTTTGTCTTCCACGAGCACAAAGGTTGTTCCTTGTCTGTTAACCCATATCACTCAATCAATCAGATGTTTTCTTCTCAGCAGAAGACACAGGCATGCTGCCTACTGTGGGTGATTAGAACCTGGTCCAATGTCCTTTACCTGTATTTGTCTGTAGAAATACTATTTGTTTTTGTCTTTTCAGAACTTGTTTGCTAGCTTATAAAGAAGTATCTTGTATCAGCATTGAATTGCATTATAGCAGGTCACACATATATATATATATATACTAGTGATTAAAAAATTAGAGAAATCCAACTTTTTTTGCAGATAGAGCTACCTTCAGATGGTACTCTCTCTTTTTTTCATCTTTAATTATGGAGTGAGTCTGTGATAAGAAGTTTGATGATCCTCACTTCAAAGACATGGGATGGTCCTATAGCAGCCAGTCTTCTCTGTTTCTCCATGATAGCTGCCAATAGAATCCCACCAGTTATTAGGATCCTACAGTAGAAAATGAATGGACAATGGGCCACAGGGACACGTAAATCTTTCCTCCACATAGATAGATATCTTGGTGAAGCTTGTCTGTTCCTTTTCTTTATCTGGGATTTCGTAGTTCTTTATGCATCCCCCCACCCACCCCTATTCATAAAGTGTCATATTTTTCTGAAATATCAATGAACCACCACTTTAGCTCCTCTCTGCTGGTGCCTGTCTCATTCTCAGCTGATACAATACCTGCCATTAGTTGACTGTCAGCCTATCATTTTCCTGTCCCTGATCCCTTCCTGTATTGGCAAAAATAAGCTTTCTGCTCATTAGGCGCAAAGTGTGCGGCAGGCTCAGCAGGAAGAGAAAGTGAAGGTTGTCTATCTGTCAGTAGTCAGATATAATTCTGGGGGAGATAATATATATACTTTGAGCAACATTTCTAAACATCATGGGTATCTTAAGAGAAGGTCTAATATTTGTAGTCAAAAAGACATTGGAAGCATGACTCTCCTTCTACTTCTTCTTACAACACAATTGCTTTAGCGTTAAAAGCCTTAAACATCCAGTAGAAATGTCCTCCATATTTTTCCATATACAAACCAGGATAAAAACCAATTGCTGTAAAGGGAAGTGTCAGCCCTTTTCAGCTTTTAAACAAAGTATTTTGTCCATGCTGGCTGGCTTACAAGAAGCCTGGCTTTTAGCAAGTATTCCGTCAGACGTACAGCCCAATGCACAATTCAGGAATAAGTGGATTAAAACAATAAGAAGCAGCTAAAATGCTATTAATGTCAGGGCATCTTGCGGGAAGCTTGCTCGTAGGATGTCAAGACGAGGCAGTGTTTGATGAATATGCTTGCATTATTTAATTTAAAATTCTCATTAGGCTTTGAGAGTAGGAGTCTTGCAAGGTTCATTCATCTTGGTGTTCCTTCAGCTCAGTTCCTTGTCTATCCAGCCCACCCCTGCCAGGCGAGATAGAACCAGATGGATCCTGTAGGACAGAAGGTCGGCCGTCCATATTTCACTCATTATGCGCCTGCCGTGTCTTAATGGATGAGGCCTACAAGCCCATAGCAAAGGGTTGATTTCCATAGAAGACATGGACCTACAGATGTCGGGGTGGGGGAGATCATTGCATGACTCATTAGATAGAGAGTCCAATGAGATAATTATGGGTTTGTTCATTTCGTTTTGAGTATTTCAGGCTTTACAGCCCTTCAACTGTAGGGTTATTTATATTTGAATATTCTGGCATGTGACAGCAAGACAGACGCTTGTAAATTTTCCCTATTACAAGTGCTGAGTTTGCTGAAGGGTGGCAGCGAGCTGTTTACTCTGATTAAAAATTAAATTAGATATCGTAGGATTGTCACCTGCTTGACAGAATATTCTTGGATGTGACAATCTTGAAACAAGCCAATCTTAAAGATAGTTAATAAAATCAGTTGGACAAAGAAGGATGGACGTACGCTCTTAGTCTTAGTTAAGGAACCTTTCAGGTTGGAAGATGTGGAGATGCCTCAAGTGGTAATTTGATTTGTGACCGGTAATCACATAGCATGTTGCCTATTTAGCTCATACACACCTTTACAAATAGGCAAAGAGGATGTGCAAAGAAGACTAATGAGACCGTGTTCAGGATAATTAGTATTAATGAGGTTGTTGTGCTTCAATTGCCATTGTAGTTCCATAAAAGGAAATGTTGTTCTGAAGACTGGCTGAAAGAAAGGGTACAATTTTCATCTTATAATGAGTATAAATACAGGCAATGTCCGTGTAGGGAACAGTTGGGTCCCACAGGACATTGCTCTGGGCTCCAAGTGACATTATATGGTTTAAAGGGCAACAAAAGCCCCATTAGAGCTCGAGGCCCTAGGTAGGCATTACTTCTCTGCTGTATTGGTATCTATTGGTGGTCTATAGGCGGTCATACAATAGAACGGTGTGCCACATAACAGTTGCCATGCTTTGTTCTTGTACCACCAACCACATAAAGCAGCAGCACAAAAAAACCAGTCTGTTACTTCAAACTACTAGAGGAAAAATGAGCCCTGTTATTAAGCATAACTTTGATTCGGCAAGGGGTTAAGGCATTTATCCCCGTGTCTCTTCGTGGAGATTACAAAGTGCCGGGGAAGGTGACTTTTAAAGTGAAATAAGAGTGAATCTGATAAAAATATAAGAAAAGCTCTTGTTCGCTTTCGCTTTAGAAATCAAAGCCATATGACACTCACCTGAACAATGGGCGCCTCTCCCATTACATCTCCCCATTGTTCCACGTTCCTCTCCTTTATGCCTCTACAATGCAGAGTTCCTTCATGCTCAAGCCCCTTTACAGGCTTCATGTGATCTGTCACCACGGAAACCGCCACAGTTGATGGACCGCCAGATATAACTTATTGGATCCCAGGTAACAATCCCCCCCCCCAAAAGTGCTGCTTTCAGTCTTCAGTCCCTGAGACCAACAAGAATGGTTTATCTCAAGGGACGTTTAGTGTAACATCAATGGGCAAGAAAAAAAAAATATATATATAATAAATGAAAATATATTATATATATATATATATATATATATATATATATATATATATATATATATAATGAGCTGTGAAGAACTGGACAATTAACCATTATTTCTATGCATAAAGTGTACATATGAAATAATATGATGACGTTCTATGAAGACAAAAACATGACAGTGACATGATGGGGTGAGGTCACTACTAATTTACGGTAATGTCAGCCCTTTCCCATGGTTCAGATCCCAGTTAACACATTGCAAACGTATCCTGGCTGTGTGCGAGGAACCGTGTCGGCCTCATTCATTGCAAAACAGCACGAAGGAGACGTCTATAGAGCACAATGATCGGCCTTAATGCATCTCTTGCTCCCAAACTGCCTCCGTGCACAGACCTCAATAACGGTTATGATGCTAATGATATTATTATTATTATGCTTTCAGTGGAATACAATACCTGGTGCCTGTGCTTTTTTTCTATAGATTACCCATAGCTGTGTTGTGTCGTGCCTGCGGTGTGTTTGTTATGCAGCACAAGTCAGAAGCCAACTGTGTCTATGCACCATTGGCTTCATCTTTCTCCTGCTCTATATTACAACCTAATAAGCCATTACTCCATTACAAACTTACGGCTGTATACTCATCAGGAAGGGAGGGTGGAATAAGAAATTGTAATGGGCACCCAAGAAGCTTTTGAGCTTGGCCTTAAGGTGGCCATATATGGGGCAACAAAAGCTGCCGATCTTCGATCTTCATCTGACGGGTCAGTTGATGTGATCCTTGTCCAACAGGTCTCTCTGGGCCCCAATGAAAGATGGGATTGTTGGCTTTGTATGGCCACCTTTATTTCCTCGAGCAGTCTTTAGTGGAGGAGCAAACACAAGGTATATATGAAAAGACTGGTGGCCAGCAGGTGCAGCAGAGCAGAATTAAGGCAATAGGGCAGTTGTTTTTGGTTCTAGAGTTCCTTGGAGGAGCAACCTTTGGTTAGGACCCCTCATAACTCATGACAAGGTTACAGATATAGGGAAATATTGGCGTATCATGCAGGTCTGGACTGAGATTCAAAAAAGGCCCTGGTATTTCCGGTACACAGAGGCCCAAAACAGCCCCCTGCCAGCCCACTAGTGACTGTCTGTGGCATCTTACAGAAGCCCCTCTGGTTTGGCAGGACCCACAGATTGCCAGTCCAGGCCTGGTATCGTCCATCCATCCATCCATAGATTTAAGAATATCTAGAGAAGAAATTCTAAACTTTCAGGGGCAAATTCACTAAGCGCCGAAGCACCTAACGCTAGCGTCAATTCGCTAGCGTTGGGCATTTTCGTTACTTCGCAAATTCACTAACGAACGCTGGCGTAAATTCGTTAGTGTTACTTCGCACCCTTACGCCTGGCGAATTTTCGCAACGGATGTAACTACGCAAATTCACTAACTTGCGCAGTGTACTGAACGCTACCTTTTACGCTAGACTTCCTTCGCCACCTCAGACCAGGCGAAGCGCAATAGAGTAGATAGGGATTGTTTCAAAAAAAGTTAAAATTTTTTCTAAGTCCCAAAAAACACTGGCGTTTTTTCTATATTATGGGTGATAGGCTGAAAAAGATCGAAAAATTTTTTGGGGCTCCCCTCCTTACCCCCTACATTTCCTGACTCATGGCACCTTAACTATACAGAGGTACATATTCCTCCATTGAAATTTGAATTTGGCGCCGTATGCAAATTAACCATCGCTAGCGTAACTTCGCTTCGCTTAGCGAATCAACGCTAGCGCAACTTCGCAACCTTTCGCTACCCCTGTGCGCAACTTTGGATTTTAGTGAATTTGCGGAGTGCTGGCGAAACTACGCCTGGCGAAGTGTGGCGAAGTGCGGCGAAGTGCGGCGAAGTTACGCCTGGCGCAACTACGAATCTTAGTGAATTTGCCCCTCAGGGTTACCTAGAAGAGCCATTGGCATTATCTGCAAATTTCTCCTTAAATGGCAGGATGCCAGTGCTCCAGTCCCATAGTTTAGGGGATAAGTTGGTAAAAATAAGGCAAGATGGCTTTTGTAATGCTTTATAGGCGCCCAATCCTGCTGCAATCCTAGCAGAAATGGGCAGATACGTACAAGACCCTTATTGTCCTTATAGGGGCCCCAGACCCCCATACAGACAACACAGATTGCCCCATTCAGAATGTGTTTTCTGAAACTCTACCTGAATCATGTCTTAATTATCCACCTGTCACGGTGCCATTCTCATAATGGGGCTGACAAAGAAACCAATCAGAATAATCAGCAGAGAAGTCGGCAGCACCACGGCTGAGCGGCGATGGTTCAGAGCAAATGTTACCTCCGCTTCTCCGCCGTCTTTGATGCCTATTGATTTTTTGATTACAGAGTACATGGAATTTGGATTTTGTGCATTGTTATTTAAAGCTGACATTTTTCTTTTCTTAATATCCATTCGGAGAAAAATGACACCGGCCAAGTTCCGGCCAAGGCTTGCCCTCGCTAGTCAGTCAGAAAGAGGGTTTTTTTTAATTTATTTTTCATCTTAAAATGGAAAAGGAAACATTTTTTGGATTGTAGCTCCAGGCCATAAAGTGAAACAGGCGATGTGTTCTGTGTCAGCGTCTCCGGTCGCATAAAAATCTGACAGAATATGCAATACCCAAAAAAAATCCACTGCTGCCTTCCCACACTATTGTCATAAAATGTTATTGTTGCTATCATATTTTAGCCTGCAGCTGCCAACTCTTGGTTCCCCTTAGAATGCTCCTGAATATTCAGACTTCTGTTTGGCACGGGCAGAACAAGGCACAGAGAAGGGAACAATGGCTGAGAAAGTGCTTGATCTGGAGCAGAAATGTATTAAGTTTCTGTAGGAGTCAGACTTGCAGTGCCTTATTTGGATGTCGGTAGTCTGTTTCCGCAGTTGTTGAGCTTCAGGGAATTTATGTAGAGAAAAAAAAAACATATTAATAAGAGTCCAGCTAAGCATTAATTTCTGGGCTGGTTTTAGCCTACAGCTTAGAAAGGAAACCCACTTCAAACATGGGGAGAACATGCTTTCAAATAGAAGCCAACTTCCAAAACTGCAAAGCACCAGTGCTAAAGTCTGTACCCATTTATTGAAAGATAATGTGCAAAGCTTGTGTTGGTGTTGATCTCTCACAAAGCAGGGGTCCTGGGTTCGATTCCAGCCAGGCACTAGCGTCTAATTATACATGTGTAGCCTGAGTTTTCTCAAACTGAAATATAATAATACGGTCCTTTTCGCACATGTGTTTTTGGGTTAAATACAGTATTGGAAGCACTTCCGAGAGAGTATTTTGTTTTCCTTTTATTCCACTTGTTTGCCAGCCAGTCGGAGAGAGAGAGAGAGAGAGATATGTGTATGTGGCTCTGCACTGGGTGTTAGCTGAAACTAAGAGCCTGAAACCACAGACAAAGATAATATTCCCTTTGGTGGTGTAGGAGTTTCTAGTACCTGCAATGGCAGGAAAAAAACAGGAAGGGAGGAAGGAAGAAAGAGGGAACGAGAGCTTTCACAGCGAAGAAACTTGGTTTTGATGTGCTAAATCATATGCATGGCCACAGCTGCTAAAAAAAACACTTGAGGCAGATCTGCGGGGCAATTATTTTATTGCTTCATACAGGAAACCTCGACGCTTCCCTGGAGAGTAATTCACTAAACTGAAGATCTTCTCAGGATTGTAAGCTCTTGGGAGCGTGCTCTTGTATCAGCTTGAATTTGAATGTCATTATGTTTCTTTATCTCCCACTCATGTTATACACCGGGGTATATTGATGACATTCCCTTGTGAGGCGGAGCATCTTCGGTATAGAAGCTGCTTTATAGTCGTCCCCAAATCTTTTTTTTTATTGGCAAATGCAAAAAAGCCAATATAAGATAATGCCAGAGGTAATATTCCTAGTAGATAATGTTACTGCTTTATTAATGTTTGCTCCTAAGAACATTGGTAGTTGCGTATTGATGTTATTGGAACTAAAGGCCCCCATTCACGGGCCGATAAAAGCTGCCGACAGACGGAGTCGGCAGCTTATCGGCACGAGTGTAGAGCCCTCTGACGGGCTTCCCCGATCGATATCTGGCCAAAAGTTGGGCAGGGTAAAAAATCCCATCGGATCACATCTGTTCATTGATGCGGCCCCGCAATCCAACCACCCATATGGCTTCCATTCTGATCCGTTCGTCGCGCCCTAGGGGTTTTACGGGTTCGCCAGCGCGATGCACCCGGGCCACTCGACTAATTTGGTGAGTGCATCTTTCCTTCAAGACTTACGCAGTATTAAGGAGCTTGTACACTTATGAGTGCAGGACCCGGGGTTTATACACCCCAGGTCAGAGAATTTATAGGGTGGCCGACTAAAGTTTATCGCTACTAAAGTTTATAGACAACAATCTAAAAGATTGTATAAAATTGTAGAGACCTGCTTCTCCATTAATGGGTTCTTGAACTGAGCTGCATTAATTGATATATTATGGAACAATTTTGCTCATCACTAATAATAATAATAATAATGTTGATTCCAGCAGCTTCGGACTGGAGGCCCTGAGGCCCGGAGGCCCACCGGGGCTTCCGCTACAGGGCCCCCCCGCTCCCCCTCTTCCGGCCCCCTACCTGTCACCACCCCCCTAGAGGCACCCCATCCCAACCACGACTTCCCCCTCAGACTCCTGCTGTGCGGCAGATCCGGCCGCGATAAGGCCTTGGGGGCACAATCAGGGGGCAACGCTGGCTGTAGGAGAGTTTGGGTCTGGGTTGGCTGGCCCATAAAGCAACGGGGCCCGCCAGGTTTTTACCCAGTACCCCGCTGGCTCAGTCCGACCCTGTCCAGCAATATAGCTTCTCCCTGGACCATTGGGGACATACCCTGTTTTCCAAAAGAAGAAACCAACAGTCTTATTCTTTCGCCAATTAGCAAGTATGGCAGCCTGACAGTGTGCGTGACATGTCCAATGATATGGCCAGCGCCACATGGCTAGTGGAGGAGTTAACAACAAAATATAAAGTGCCTATAGTGTAATTATAAAACAATCAAGTCACCCTTTGTGACTAATCAAATGTGTGTTTCTTGAAAAATTTTGGGTTAAGTTACCCTTTAAACCCTTATAGAGGCCAGGGAGGGGTTATAATGTGAGGGTTCCAATCATGCAGTATCCTATTTGCTCAAAACCGACATCACCAGTTTGTGCAGCCAAATTTCCTACTCGCAAGATTCCACTTCGGATGTATACTTTTTCATTGTGTGTGAAATGCAGTGGCACAGATGCCAGCCACAGGCTGGTGAACTTTAACAAGTAAATGATAGAATTAACGTGCAGCTGAGCGTAATTACTGAGATTAACCAATTTGTAACAGGTGTGCGCGTGGGAGTGAGTGCCAGGAATAGATGGAATAGAGTTGACTTACACCTGCACTTTCCCGTTCCCCGGAACAGGCAGATCCATGTCTTTATCCATTCCGAAAAGTTGGGCTGAACTGGGCGTCCCTTCCTGATCCCATAGTTGTCATGATCCATCTGGTCTTTTTGCGCAGAACTCTCTCCATAAATGGATTTATCTCTCCAGCATGTGGATATCCATACTGAAGGCTGGATACAGAGAGACTCTTTAACAATGGTGCTCTACTTTTAATTAGTGCATGTGCTCAACAGATTAACATAATGGACACGCTTCCTAATTTAGTTCTACCGCCTCGCTTTGCATTGGGGGGGGGGGTGGTGAAGGGATTTACTCAAGGTTAAGCAATTCTAAAAAACATCAAGAGAGGATAAAGCAAATAAATGTTATGTTATGGTTCTAGTAGTCTTATTTATTGTCCTTTATATAGACAACCTCAGGTGTGGCGAGAACATACTGGGGGTCATTTATCAACACCGGGCAAATTTGCCCATGGGCAGTAACCCATGGCAACCAATCATATTGCTGCATTCATTGTTCTACTTGCTGCTGGCTTTAAAAAGCTATTCACTGATTGGTTGTTATGGGTAACTGCCAACGGGCAAATTTGCCCAGTGTTGATTAATGAGCCCCACTGACTGCCCCAACCCAATCCCTCAGCACTATATGTTAATCTTTAAGTGGTCATACTGGACTGAGTTTGCAGCTTATTGGCCCATGTACTGGGCCTGGCCTGACAGACATGTGGCCAAAAATGGGGCAAATATCTATCCAGCAGGGGCAAGATCCACATGAGCTCGTTTGTGTGCTCCTCATTCCATCACCCTGCATTGTTGATCAGATCTTTGGCCTTCAGATTTAGGTTAAGCCCACTATTGCCCAGCTCAAGGTGGCTATATCAGGGAAAGATCCACTTGTTTTGGCGATCTCACATCCAGAGACGTAACTAGAGGGGGACGGGCCCTGGCGCGGGACGTGCAGCCGGGCCCCGCCCCCCTCCGTACGGCCGGAAACGGCTGCATTTCCCATTTACGAGTGGCGTGCGAGCTGCCGGGGGCCCCGAGGGGGTGCGGGCCCTGGCCCAATTGCACCCCCTGCTCCCCCGGTAGTTACGCCACTGCTCACATCTTGCTAAAGGCGGCCATAGACGTGCCCATAATATCGCACAAAACTAATTTTTGTACAAAATTCGGTGCCGAACATCGGCCATTGTTAGTGTTGAATCATCAGATACAGGTTGAATTCTATTGCCGCTACCTGTATATCTGACAATTCAGCTCTACACATGTGTATTGAAACGAAAGATCTTTTCCAGGGAAAGATCTAATTATAGTGTATATGACCACCTTAAGTGTGTGACCAGCTTTAGGTCTATGGCACATTCTCTATATCCTCCTTTGATGCTCCATTAAAAGGAAAGGGAGGAAGCACACCAGTGAGTAAATCCCATTGGCCATAGGCTTAAAGGGTATCTACACCCAAAGACTATTTTTTTGCACAATGAAAGAAAATATCATTCTAAGCAACTTTCCAATATACATTAACTAAAAATGTTCAATTACGTTAAAGTTGTTTGGCAAATGTAACTGTGACTGAACGCAGTACGTGTTTATCCATTTCTGTTCTCTGGTTCTGAACCTTGAAACAACGTAATAGGAATCAGTTGTTGTCCAGGTCTGTCAGTCCGCTGGCTTCTGCTACATTGTTGCAGGTGAAAGAACCAGAAGGGCTGAGACTATAAACAACCACGCAGATACTGCTTTCAATAGCAATGACATTTGAAAGTAATTTTAACACCACTGAAAGTGTTTTATTCAGGTATAATGGATTATAGTTTAGAATTAACATTTCTTTCATTGTACAAAAAAACTTTTTTGTAGTTGGTGTTCCCCTTTAAGCCTGTTTTTAGATACAGGTGTGATGGACATCCATAAGACCAGTCATTATCATGCAATAAATAGCATTAGTTACCTTTCTTTACATCAACTCCTTTTTATAAATTCCCCCAGGCAGAGATTGTTGCTTATTGCAGTGGCGTCTTTGTGATGTAAATGTAGCACCGCTATTGCTTCCTACTAATTAGATGTGTGGTGTCAGGCTCTGTGCCGAAGTGGTGTTGGCGGATGTTGGCTACTTCAATGTGTCACATAGACAGATTGGCCCTGAGATCAAGTTACGGTTGTGACTGATAATTTGACCTGGATCTCTGCCTTCGTTAGACTGAGTGGGATGAGCAGATCTGCACAGCGACAGACTCGTCATACAAATGTTCCTTCAGAGACATTCTGTCCTATCCATAATGTCCCTTAATGTAGTTATTATTTTCCATAAAAGTCAACTTGCTTGCAGAATTGGTTCTTCTGACGTTCTGAGTCATCTCAACAAGCAAGACTAGGTCTTTTATTGCATTGTATGCCTGTCCAGCATTTTATTCCTAAACCAAGGGATTCCTTCAAGATGATGGAACGTTGAAGGTGGCATTTGCTTCAGATAATACCTAAAGGCCCCCATACACGGGCCAATAAAATCTGCAGCCAGACCGAGTCAGCAGCTTATTGGGCCCAAAAGTTGGCCAGATGCCGATCGGGCAGGATAAAAAATCCCGTTGGATCGCGGCCATATCTGTTCATTGATCCGACCGCCCGTATCGCCTCCATTCTGATCCGATCATTGGGCCCTAGGGCCCACGATTGGATCAGCCCAATATCGCCAACATCAATGTGAGCATATTGGGGAGAGATCCACTTGTTTGTCGACACCGCCAAACGAGCGGATCTCCCTGTGTATGGCCACCTTTATACTGATGTTGGAGATCAGGCATGACTTGAATTTGGAGTTCCAATTCAAGGCTCTCTGAAGGCCAGTCAAGTTCTTCCTCTACCATCTCAGGAACCTTATTCTGTAGAGACCTTAGTTTACGGATTATTGAGCTGAAAGAGAAAAACGCATTTCCCTAACTGTTGCCATAAAAACGTACTAAATTGTCATGTGATTGTAGAATATAGTGGCACCTGTATTGTCGATGATGGGTGTAGCTTAAATATTCAATTCCAATGAAAAGTGGTGAGAAGTGGTTTCCACACATTTTTGAACATAGGCGCCTGGATGTAAATGAAATAGGAGGTGGACCAGATAATATAGGACCACAGTATTGTGACAGTAATACATATTGGGTATTGCTCCTGTGGTATATTGTTGTTTTTGTTGTTAGAACTCCACCATTTCTTCAAATTTTTGATTGGAAAATGAAGTTCTGGACTGGTCCACCTGGATACCAGGGAAAACTCCTGCTGGGCCCAGGTGTCAGTGGGCCCTTCTGCTCCATTGTGCCTTTTATGCCTATATCTTGGTCATTCTTCTTTTCTGTAGATGAACAATGAGGAGCAATGCAAAGAAAGCTAGATAATAGTATAGAGAATTATGATAAAGAGAAAAGATAGGAAAATAAAGAAAAGGGAAGAACAATGTGGTAAGTGGGCCTTGGTCTTGGGTTTTCTTCTAGGCCCCTAGCATCCCAGTCCAACACTGGAAAAATGTAAGTGGTGTAAATCTAAGATCTCATCGTATGGATGGGATATCTGCAGTCTTCTATGGCTTGAATAAATTAGAGCAAGGATCCATTAAACAGCAGTCCCATGCTCTATGTGCAACCACAGTAAAAAAAAAAAAGATTTCTAGTTGATGAGTTGCGGTACCAGTACCAAACGGTAATGTATTAGGTATCAAGACAACATTTATCATGAGGATTGTAGATACTACAGGGACATTTCAGTGTAAGAAAAGGACAGCCATCCAAAGATTTGCATATTGCTCAAACACAATTGCGGCATTTTGCAGATTTATTCTCAGCGAGGGGGTCTTTTGAATGTGACTTTAGATAAGCACAAAGAAAACAGTCTAGGGGATTATCTTCCCACCACCACAAGCTATCTCCAGCTACTGCCGTGTCTTGCATTACAAACAAGATGACCTTTAAACTTCCAGCAACGGTGATGGATTCGGGATATTGCTGAAGGGCCGGCCACAATCTGTATGCTGTGCAGGCCACTTTGATTGATCAACAAACATCTTTGCGTCTAGACTCAGTGAGATTCATACCAAACCCCCTGCTACATTTATATAAACTGTCCGCATCCCGTATGGCTGGTCTCCCGTCTTTTCACCTGCCATGGAACAGAGGAATTAATGTACTTAATCGGCATTTTTATTAAATTCCACTATTATGTCATTCAGCTGTTGATGGTATTTTGTAGAGGATCTGCAGTATTACTGCAGCCAAGCAAAAAGGCGTATTCAGGAACTTTCTTCATTTCTGTATGACATGTCAACTAGTGCAATAATGTAATGCGGATCAGCAGGGCAGGGCTGCTTCTAGTAGTGGTGGGCTCAGATTAAAGTAGTAGAGTTGCATTAGGTAGGACTGTTACTGTCATCAACGTGACCTGCTGGCACCATCTAATCCTGTCTTACTATCCTTTCCTACTGTCAACATCTCAACAATTTCTGTTGCCACCTTGTTTTTCGTTTGCCGTGTTGTCCTACTGTTTTTACAGTTCTACTGTTGCCATCTTGTCTTTCCATCGCCATCTTGCCCAACTATTGCTATATTTCTCAGTTTTTCCATCTTGTTCTACTGCTACCATCTTTCACTACTTTTGTCTTCTTCTGCTATTCTGCCTCATGCAACCACCTTCCATACAATCACCATCTTGTCCTGATATACTATCTGTCTTAGTATCTAGCAATGCCTACTGCTCTTCAAGGCCTCATTCTATGCAGAGCCCAAGTTAGTTACCCCATTTGGAATCCAAAAAGTTAGATCTTCTTTAGAGCCCAGCGTGCCTTCAAAATTGGAATCTACCAGTTCTCATCCCTGTTGTGCCGAGCTTCATTTACTAATTCATTTACTTTAACCAGAATGGCTACTATTCTTTCCTACTGTCAACAGTTGCCACCTTGGTCTTTGTGTGCCGTGTTGTCCTGCTGTTTTCACAGTTCTACTGTTGCCATCTTGTCTTTCCATCTCCATCTGTCCCAACTATTGCTATATTTTTGTTTTTGCCATCTTGTTCTACTGCTACCATCTTTCACTACTGCTGTCTTCTTCTGCTATTCTGCCTCATGCAACCACCTTCTATTTGGTCACCATCTTGACCTGATCTACTAGCTATCTTAGCATCTAGCAACGCCTACTGCTCTTCAAGGCCGCATTCGATGCAGAGCCCAAGTTAGTTTCCCCATTTGGACTCCAAAAAGTTAGATCTCCTTTAGAGCCCAGCGTGCCCTCAAAGACAGAATCTACCAGGTCCCTGCTTGCTAATTCATTTACTTCAACCAGAATGGCTAATGTCATGGTCAGTCCCTTAGCAGAGGTTGCACTTTTTGATGAGCACTCAGCATTTTTTGCAAAACTAAAAAAAAACAAATATAAATAGTCAAAAATTCCCCAGTATTATGATTTATAATAGAGATGTACTGTCCTATAAGGAACTAAATGTACATTGCAATTTATTCACAGAGCTTCCTGGAGATCACCTTCTAATTGCTTGTACTATGACTGCATATGGGACACATCAAGTTATCAGCTTACCTGCCGCAGTGACCTGAGGGGAATATTCACACAATGATAATGGTCCCTTATTAGCTACATTATGACAGCCCAATTAGTACTTGCAGTAATCATGCTGCAAGAATCTGACCTGAATACCGTAGTTATTTTTGTTTGGGGAGGGGGGTGCTGATTTGTACATGTTAAAATAAGAACCTTTTGTAGTGGAAAGAAATCTTTGGCTGCCAATTCCCTAGCAATCTCCACTAGGATAGATTCATAATTGGCTCTGCATGGTCTCTTGGGGGAGGAATGCGTGGGTGGCTGCACCAATAGAGCTCAGGTGATTGTTATTTTCCCTGCTGGATAAGGGAGTGCTAGCGATTAATAGCCTTAAGCTACACCTATTGGAAGCTTTTAAACCCTTTAGATAATATCCTGAGCCTACAGCAAGTTTCATTTTGCTTTTAATCTCCTTATATTGGGAATCATCTATCCATAGAGAGACGTCTACATTAATTGTTGGAGGTCTTTAATATTTTTATAAAACCATGGAAGAAGTCTGTGTACTTAACTTAACTAAATAGCTGGGATTGGCCAAAAGTGGTTAAAATATTCTGGAATCCTAACCTTTAACCATGAATGGTGGTGGGTTGCTTAAAACTAGGACCTTCTGATCAGCCCAGCAGTAGACCTCACACCACACACACACTAGAACCATTTTGTGCACACACAAACTCTTTGTTTCGCTGTCACCCTGGTATACTGGGATTTATAGATAAGCCTGAGATGTGAAATTAACATATTTTAAAATGATAGACCCCTTGTTTAAATATCTAGAAGGCTTCTAATATAAACCTACCTTGTTCCTGTAGGAATAGGTAAATCTTTTTGAGGACATCATGAACCATATTGAATATTGTTTTTTAAAGACCATACAGATTTGAGGGGGGGTTGGCTTCTTGCTCTACCGTTGCCATGTGGTCCTACCATCTCCATCTTGCCCTACTGTTGCCATGTTGTCCTACCATCTCCTTCTTGCCCTACTGTTGCTATATTGTCCAACCATCTCCATCTCACCCCACTGTTAACCTCTTGCTCTGCTCTTGACCTCTTGCTCTTGTTCTATGCCCTAAAAATGATAGCTCATCTTCTTTAAATACTGTACCAAAAAGACCACCATACTGGATATTACATTTTAGAGCCTTTAAGATGTATTGCCTGGTCTTTCTTTAGGATGGTAGAAACCTGTCTGTAAAACCATAACCATAACTGAAACATTATAACTCTTAGCAGCAGATTTATCATAATCCCAGAAAAAAACAACTACCTTTCTTGTGGTTTTTCAAGAAACATTCATTTCTCACATTTATTATTTATTGCTTCGAAATTTTTCTCTAGTTTTGTTATATTCCCATAGGTTTAAGTTGAATGGATTTACGAACCCTACTCAAGAAACCTCCAGTGAATTATTCCATAAAAAAGTAAAAAAGCTGATATGGTCCAATGGATAGAACGGTTCCCAAGTATCTCTGAGCATTTTCAGATTTGGGGGTTGCACCACTTCCAGATCACACCTTCAAATCAGCGTTTGCATCCAAATTACTGGGCTCAGTTCTGGTGCACTTATGGTGGGAACTACTGCCAGGTTCAAGGTGGTTGTAGCTTCAGTGATCTCCATGTCAATAGATGCAGTTGAGCAACATACATCATAAGAGGCATTATGGAAGTGTGTATGGAGGCAAACACCTCAACAAACTGTGTCATTGTGTACAATTTAGATTTTAAATGACCCCTAATGTGGTCCAAGACTAAAACTGTGGTTTGGGAGCCACCACATCCACCACATCTGCTTTTAAAATTGATTTTCCTCGTCTTTCTTGGCTCATTACCAATCTAAAACATATCTATTTTAAGAAGTAAATTCTATTTTTGTATATGAGCCTACGCAGCCGTTTTTTTTTTAAGTCACAGGCATGGGCCTTCAGATGAGCGCCGTTGAGAATTCTGTCGGAAAGCCATGCCAAAAAACATCAGCAACAAGGCGACGGCATGCACAGAGGCACAAAGGAACGCCCGGGCGACTGCCTTTATATTGTGGATACAAATATGAGTAGCCAGTCATATCCATGGGGTGGCATTGGAAGAGGTATGGCAAATGGCTACATCTCCTATTGAGCCTTCTCTCTGCACCGTAGGGTGGCCCTTATTAATGGTGTACCTGGCGCCCAAATAAAGGCCGCTCCCGCTGCTTATAGACAGTATTTCAGTGATGACACAGGCAAAAGTCATTCTGCAGAACAAGTTTTTTTGTCTTCCTCCATCAATTTGCTCTTCGCAGCTGCAGGCTGCCCATCTTGCCTTGTCACTCCCCGCGCTTATTAACTGGCATTAGCCTGGTGACTAATCCTTTATTTCCCCTGGGGATTTCTTCAGTAAATTGATAGATTAATAACGTGTACTTTTGCTGCCCAAGCCGGAGCTATCTGCGGCAGGGCGATGGCATATTTTCTCCGCTTCGCTGGTAATAAATAACCCTTGGCTGCCCGAAGGGAATTCATTAGAAATTATAGAAGCGTGTAAAGTTGGATTTGTTTGTCGTGTCTGTGCCATGAGTTACACTCGGTGCTTACCGTATAAATCATGGTAGCGGAGCTTTCTATTGACGGCTGCAGCGTATTAGAGCTAAAGATGAGCTGGGTGGTTATGGGGAATAGATTACCCCGCGCCTGAGGTGAATAATGTGCATATGCGCAGCTGTAACATAATATGCCATTTACTGCCATCAGTCGTCGGTCATGCAGCAAGGTGAATGACAATATGTGTCCTGGATGCACTGACAGTTTTCTAAACTTAGCACTTTCTATTGTTGTGCTTGTTCTCTCTCACCCACACCTGAAATTCTGTTTGCTCTCCATATTAGAGGTGCTTGGGGAAGTCAACAGTGACTAATATCCTTATCATTGACAGTAGGGGGTACATTATCCCTTATAATACATGAGTGATACTCAGAGTTCCCTGTACAACTCAGCCTGCAGTCTTGTGCCTTTATATGGTCACAGAACAACCCCTCAGTGACTTCTGATATCCTTATCATTTACAGTAGGGGGTACATTATCCCTTATAATACATGAGTGATACTCAGAGTTCCCTGTATAACTCAGCCTGCAGCCTTGTGCCTTTATATGGTCACAGAACAACCCCTCAGTGACTTCTAATATCCTTATCATTTACAGTAGGGGGTACATTATCCCTTATAATACATGAGTGATACTCAGAGTTCCCTGTATAACTCAGCCTGCAGCCTTGTGCCTTTATATGGTCACAGAACAACCCCTCAGTGACTTCTAATATCCTTATCATTTACAGTAGGGGGTACATTATCCCTTATAATACATGAGTGATACTAGTTCCCTGTATAACTCAGCCTGCAGCCTTGTGCCTTTATATGGTCACAGAACAACCCCTCAGTGACTTCTAATATCCTTATCATTTACAGTAGGGGGTACATTATCCCTTATAATACATGAGTGATACTCAGAGTTCCCTGTATAACTCAGCATGCAGCCTTGTGCCTTTATATGGTCACAGAACAACCCCTCAGTGACTTCTAATATCCTTATCATTTACAGTAGGGGGCACATTATCCCTTATAATACATGAGTGATACTAGTTCCCTGTATAACTCAGCCTGCAGCCTTGTGCCTTTATATGGTCACAGAACAACCCCTCAGTGACTTCTAATATCCTTATCATTTACAGTAGGGGGTACATTATCCCTTATAATACATGAGTGATACTCAGCGTTCCCTGTATAACTCAGCCTGCAGCCTTGTGCCTTTATATGGTCACAGAACAACCCCTCAGTGACTTCTAATATCCTTATTATTTACAGTAGGGGGTACATTATCCCTTATAATACATGAGTGATACTCAGAGTTCCCTGTATAACTCAGCCTGCAGCCTTGTGCCTTTATATGGTCACAGAACAACCCCTCAGTGACTACTAATATCCTTATTATTTACAGTAGGGGGTACATTATCCCTTATAATACATGAGTGATACTCAGAGTTCCCTGTATAACTCAGCCTGCAGCCTTGTGCCTTTATATGGTCACAGAACAACCCCTCAGTGACTTCTAATATCCTTATCATTTACAGTAGGGGGTACATTATCCCTTATAATACATGAGTGATACTCAGAGTTCCCTGTATAACTCAGCCTGCAGCCTTGTGCCTTTATATGGTCACAGAACAACCCCTCAGTGACTTCTAATATCCTTATCATTTACAGTAGGAGGTACATTATCCCTTATAATACATGAGTGATACTCAGAGTTCCCTCAGCCTTGTGCCAGTATATGATCACAGAACTCCTTTGTGACCCCATAATACTCATGTATTTTGCAATCAATTTACATTAAACCCTTTATTATCATTAGACCCACTTCTCAACTAAAAATAATGCTACAAAAGCCTGAAATGATTTATTTTTCCCATACATAATTTTTTTCCCATCATTTTAGAATCTCAGTATTGTGTTTATCTCTAGTCTCTCTCTCTCTCTGTGTCTATTTGTTTTCGCATACGATTCCCCAACTGCCCAAAAAAACATTAGGAAAGCAGAGGCCATCTGCCTGCGCCGGTGTTTAATTGCAAGGTGTGATGGCTTCAGGAGTACATTGTAATTAGCATCCAGCCTACTCTGTTTTACACTCTTTTTTCCATCTAGTCTCTGCCTTTCTAGTTAAATTCATAACAGCTCTTTGATTTCTGGCTAGAGAGAAACATGTGAGCAGTACTGAAACTAAATCAAATATTTGCAAGAAATTAGTTTGTAACAGTACTTTCTTCTGACATGTATATTATGGACTAGAGTTTTATATTCTTTGGATTGGGACCCAAAAATGGGTTGGCAGCCTATTGTGGATCATCATAATGCAACTGTATCGAAACTTTAGAGCCCAAAAGGAATGGATGGGCCAAACCTGAAGGCCACTTAAGGTGAACTTTAGGGTGAATTCATATTTGTTTTTCTGGGTATTCCAGAAAGTCTACCTTGAAGGCCACTGGTCATGAGATTTCTGGTTATCAATTTTATGTAATGGATGATCCATTCAATGGTGTTTTCATAAGTCTTTAACCATGTAATGAGCTTAAAGGTGGAAGTTGAGTAGATGCTGAGGTTTAAAAGAGGACTTTCAACCAAAAAAATCCGGAAGACATTGCTATAATTCCTTTATTTTGACCATATTGCCCATCCTATGTGGCCACCATTAACATTAGTTAGTCTATCTGAAATGAAACTGCTGATGTCCCTTCTCTGCCAGTAGAAGAGATCAAATGTTAGAGGGACTGCAGCTTTGTCCTCCATCAGATCCGCTCCTCAGTTTGTTGGCCAAACAAATGGATCACTGTGTGGAGAACATCAAATGGTTGTTTATTCTAGAGAAACCTGTGTTCAAGCGTTGTGCTGAAAATGCCTTAACTAAACCGGCAAAGTGTGAGAGCGACGAACAAAGTGAGGGACAACTCGTCTCGGTGCAACGACTGGATAATAATTGGGGTTGCAGCTGGTACTTTATTTCAGAATATTGGCTGTAAGAGATCTGCCGTAGAGTAGTGGTTAAACAGATTACAGATGGCAGGCTTGTCTATCACCCCCTACCCCCTTTTTTTTGACAAGCATCTTTAAAGGGATGGCTACCTTCTCAGCAGGATTTAGCTGGGCATGTTTCCAGCCCATAAACCACGCAGTTTGGAGCCAGCATGGCGCACATGGGCTGCCCATCTGAACACCAGCAGGTTACCCCTATAGGGATCATATCCCATAGTTTAAATATCTCCACCTGACTTAGAATAAGCAAAGCTGCGAGAGGCTGGGGCTCAGATGCCTTTCAGCACTCGGGAAGAAAGATCTAAGGATGCATTAAGAGCGAGAGGTGGGGAGGGAGCAGAAAGAGGGATTAGCAAGCTATTTTTATCAAGGGTTTGTTTATACATTTCTGTGGCTGTGCATTCATATCAGTGCAGTATACAAGGGGGATTATACAGATATATATGTTTATGCAATAAGGGCATGACAAATTCTTTTAAGTAGTCATTAGGATTGAATTAAAGTTGCATGCTGCGAGTGGTTTCCACATCACACTGAGCTACAATGACAATCCCATATGTAGTCGATTAGTAGCGAGCGTGCTAACGCACTGCAGAGAGGCCAGGTTCTTCTAAGCAAGTTTTCAGCTGTGCCCTGTGCATAATGCATCACTATCTAAACTATAAAGCCTAAAGGAATGCTTGAAGGGCACTGGGAAGGTGAATTTTAGGGTGAATGCATATATGTTCTTCTGGATATTCCTAAAAGTCTACCTTGAAGGCCACAGGTATTGAGTTTTCTGGTTAACAATTATTTGATGTCCTGGATAATCCATCAAACAGAGTTTTCATATTTCTGTAACCATTTCATGAGCTAAAGGTGGAGGCTGAGTAGATGATTGAGCTCAATGGGTGAGTTGAGCCAGAAAAAATCAGGAGCCTCTGCTTTAATCCTTCGATAATGCAAATTGTGGGCCCATGAAAGGAATCATGGAGACCAGCATTGGACTGGGTATCTGGGGGCACATTGGGACCACTGCTGGCAGCCAACCATGTGCACACACCCTCAAACCTCTCTCAAGACTGTGGCTGTTGGGTTGAGTTAAGGGAGTTTCTACTGGAGGTGCCCACGAGAACCTAGGCCCACCAGGGTTTTCACTGGAATCCCAGTGGGCCAGTCTCTCTAAACAACATGGTGACCCATTTTTTTGGGTCTAGTCTCATTGTTCTCCCTGAGAGCACAGTGCAATCTCCCTTTTGCCCCCCACAGCCATGTTGAGTCTGGCAGCTTTACAGCACATGGTTATGAGATGTCACTGGCACCTTCAAAAATTGCAAGTCCTGGTATGTTTGTTGTTGAGCAGTGGCCAAGATATGTAGTTGAGTGGCTGTTTTCATATTCATTGGAACACATGTTCAGCCATATATAACATTATTTGTGTAACGCTCAACTGGCAGAAGTGTAGTTAAATGCTCAGCTACTATTTAAAATGTGTTCCCAGACAAGCGGAAGAAGTTGTCCATCTTTCTCAGTCTGCACGAATCCCTTATAAAATAAACATATTCCTGAAGATGAAGGGGCTTCTGATACATTTCTTTGTTGTCTCCTCTTTTTTTTCGCGGTGGCATTTCAGAGAGGCCACACTAAAACGTCCTTTTGTTCTTTGTTTTTGGTGTGCTTGACAGCTTGAATTCATGTTGTACCCTAGCTGAGATATAAATTCAGCTGAGTTCTACTTTTGAGAGTAACCTAGTTGCAGATCTTTTTTTTTTAGATGGATACTTAATCTTCCAGTCTGTTTTCTGCTGGGTTGACCACTTCAGGACCTTCAGGTGCTGGGGTCAAGTGTTTGTGCTTACCTGACCAATTAGGCTTGCAATCATACAGGGCCTATCAACAGAAGGGCTCAAAAGAAGCGCAGCCAGTCTGAGGGGCTAATTAACCGATACCCATTTGTCTTGAGCAGGAGAACTTAATAAAAAAAGAATCTAACTGGTAATAAATTGAAAATGAGTACAAGGACTTTCACTCTGAGAGACATTTTATATCCTGAGCTTTGACGTCGGAACTGTAAGTGCCAGAATTCGAAATAAATTGCAGTTATAATTAGCAAACTTGACGTCTTTTTTTTTCTGTTCTTCTCTCCGTCGGAAAAATCAGGAGGAAGCAATGAAATGAGGAGACAAAGACGAGAAGAAGACCAGTATTAAGGGTGCAGGATGATGTGATTACAGAGCTTAAAGGGGAACTACCCCTATGGGAATTAATTGTTTTAACCCTAGTGTACTTCCAGTTCCCCCCTAACTATGCTCCTGTAGCGCCTCCCAAGCTATAGAGCTGGACAGCAGTGTTGTGACCATCATCTTTTGTGGTATTACTTCAGTACCCAGTGAGATGTTGGTGATCAAAGAGTAAGAACATGCACACTGGAAGATGACCCATGATCCTGACATCCAAGCTGCACATGAAAGTGCTGCAGCCAAAGACGGCAGTCAGCAACATGTTTTACAAAATGCAGATTTTTCCATTGACTAAGTTCTCCACATCATGGGTTCCTGCTGACCAGCAGCTGTATGTAGGAAGAGTGGAGGGATAACAGGTATAATTGGGTAAGACAGTGAGAGAGTAAGGCAAGATGGAGATAGCAGGTCAAGATGGCGACAATAAAGCAAGATGGAGACAGTAGAGCAGTGGTGAAAGCAGAACAAGGTGGTCTCATTAGAGAAAATGGTGACGGTAGAGCAAAATGGACAGAGTGAAGACACAGCAGAAGAAGACGACAGCAGTGCAAGATAGACAAGCAGGATGGATGGAGAAGACAGAGGAAGATGAACACACTTCAACAAGATGGAAACAGTAAGGAAATATAATGACATTAGAAGAAGATGAAAGCATTAGGGCAAGACGGGGACAGTAACACATTATATCACTGATTTGTAATCCGTGGCCCTTCAGTCGTTATTGAAGCAACAGCCAAAGGGCCGTAGACCAGACAATCCTACACCATCTCAATAATGCGGCTTTCAAAATATGTTTTTCTCTGGACCCAATCACTACTGCAGACAGCCCCGAAGCAGCTTCTTTCCCCTCTATGTGAGAAAGAAAGCGTGAGAACATTAGGCTGGACGCAGTATAGCCGTGCATTCTCCAGCCGTTTGAGCTGCCCCTTCAAGATGACCCCAGAGTAGGAAGCTGTGGGAACGGTCGCCTTTGGGGGGTTTGAGCATTCTCAGAGTCTCGTTAAGACTGGCTTGGGAAGAGAGTGGACAGAGGAATGTCCAAATCTTTGGCTGCATCCCAGGCTTCTTGATTCCAGTATGTTTCTGTGTGCACCAGTCATGGGCAAACCAGCGGCCTTTTAAAGGGGAAGGAAACCTAGTTGGCGCAAAAACCCTCCCCCCCTCCCGTGTGTTGCCCACCCTCGCTCCTCCCCCCTGGCCTACTCGTCCCGCTGGGCAAATGTAACTTGTTACTTACCCTTCTGCCCAGGTCCAGTCCAGGGAGTTCACAGACGACATCTTCTTCCACGCGATCTTCTTCCTGCTTTGAACGGTGTTTTGGCGCATGTGCAGTAGGAGCATTTCACCGGTACGGATCTACTGCGCATGTGCCAAAAGTCAAGATGCACTTTTGGCGCATGCGCAGTAGATCGTACCGGCAAAATGATCCTACTGCGCATGCGCCAAAACGCCGGTCAAAGCAGGAAGAAGATCGCTTGGGAGAAGATGGCGTCTGTGAACTCCCTGGACTGGACCTGCGCAGAAGGGTAAGTAACAAGTTAGGGGCATTTGCCCAGCGGGACAGGTAGGCCAGGGGGGAGGAGGGAGGGTGGGCAACACACGGGAGGGGGGGAGGGTTTTTGCGCCAACTAGGTTTCCTTCCCCTTTAAGTGAGGGGCCACAGCTTCATATGACGGCTGTATACTCGTATTCTGACATATGTGCTTTACAAAATCTCTTTAGAATAAAATAGTCAGCTCAAAACAAATGTCCCACGCAATCCAATCAAAACAATCACATTAAGGCCAGGGTTTATGATTGTGGGGAAAAAAGTCCATCCAATCTCTCTCATTCCCATATTATTGCATTATCCAGCACATGAGCGAGACTTTAAAGGGAAAACAATTGATTTCTCTATGACAACATTTGCCTCGACCGCGCACAGATCTGCTGCACTTTTTGTTTTTGCCATTAGTCACAGCAGCAATGATTTTTTTTTCTTTTGTGCCAGTCATCTGACCAGCCGCCAATTAGAACGCGGTATGGAAGGTATGTTCTGGCAGTTTGTGTCACCTGACACTTCTGGGTAAAATATATAAATATATAGTAGGGATACACCGAATCCAGGATTCGGTTTGGGATTCGGCCGGGATTCGGCCTTTTTCAGCAGGATTCGGATTCGGCCGAATCCTTCTGCCCGGCCGAACCGAATCCTAATTTGCATATGTAAATTAGGGGCGGGGAGGGAAATCACGTGACTTTTTGTCACAAAACAAGGAAGTAAAAAATGTTTCCCCCTTCCCATCCCTAATTTGCATATGCAAATTAGGGTTCGGATTTGGTTCGGTATTCGGCCGAATCTTTTGCAAAGGATTCGGGGGTTCGGCCGAATCCAAAAAAGTGGATTCGGTGCATCCCTAATATATAGTTCTCTTTTCGTTTTGGTTTTTTTTTTGTATTTTTTTATATTAGTCGCCTTACCATTTCCCACCTGGCCCTGAAGCGTTTGTGTGCTGACAAACTAAAGGGATGTACTTGACAGGGAGCACAGGGAAGAGAATCTTGTGTAAAACATGCACCCAGAGACACAGAGCGCAGGTAATGAAATCCTATGAGCCAGCCAAGCAGAACATGCTGCGGCTTTGTAACGTAATGGAGAGTTTATCCAAGCACGGTGTTCTGCAGGGCTTTCCCGTCAACTCAATTTAAACCCTGACTCTGGGGAGGGCAACTGAGAGACAGAACAGGCTCAGAGGTCCCTTCAGCTGCCTGCATACTGGTCTGAAAAGGGGCTACAAAGGCTGTACTCGGGGCTGACTCTACCAATCATGTATTCTGTCAGTTATACACCTGACTCACAGGCCTGTGGCCTTAATAGAGGCCCAGCGTGCCATAGCCATTCCAACATCACTCGCAGGCACACTGTGCATATATTAATATGTACTTAATATTTTATATCATTACTCATGTATCACTGCGCTGTTCATCACCCCCAGTTTAATACCTGCAGACTTGCAAAGTCTCTAGCCATTCCTTAAAGATTTAATTAAAAGGTTAAGATCCGAGGGGCTCTGTGGTAATAAATAAGTGGGGGCTTTCCAGCTTTTCAAGATCACAGGTTTCCAGACGTTTTGGGTTAAAGGAGAACTAAACTCTAAAAACGAATAGAGCTAAAAATGCCATGTTTTATATAGTGAACTTATTGCACGAGGCTAAAGTTTGAGCTTGTCAATAGCAGCAATGATCCAGGACTTCAAACTTGTCACAGGGGGTCACCATCTTGGAAAGTGTCTGTGACACTCACATGCTCAGTGGGCTCTGATTGGCTGTTGAGAAGCTAAGCTTAGGGCTCGTCACTAATTATCCAGCAGAAAATGAGCTTCCCTGGCTGTAATATAAGCTGATGCTACAGGTTTGCTGATTATTAAATTCTGATGCTAATTGCACTGGTTTCTGTGCTGCCATGTAGTAATTATGTGTATTAATTACTAATCAGCCTTATATTGTGACATTTCTATTCTATGTGTACTGTATATTGTGAGTAGGTCCCTAAGCTCAGTAAGTGACAGCAGCACAGAGCATGTGCAGTGAATCAGCAGAAAAGAAGATGCGGAGCTACTGGGGCATCTTTGGAGACACAGATCTTTACTGCTAAAGGGCTGTGGTTGCCTTGGGCTGGTACAGAAGCACAAAACATCATGTACAACATTTCTTGCTACTTCCTTAGTTAGGCTTTAGTTCTCCTTTAAAGCAACAATTTGTGTTCAATGTCTTTGCACTGGCCCCTTACTGAGCTTCTAACAAGCTTATATATGATAGAAGGATTTGCAGTTGGTAGTTTGGAATAGAAAAGCATTCAAAAATATATAATTTACTGTTTGGGGGCTTTTACAACTCGTCCAAAATAGGCATTGTGTTTTGACTATAGTTTTCACAGAATCATTCATGGATATACAAAACAGTATTCCATCTCACATCTTACTCTAATTAGCCATCAGGCCGGACCCCTTCTTCCACAGGTTTGGACCCCAAGTTTGGGAACAAATGTTCTAGATAACTAGAAATTAGATAAGATTAATATGGACAAAAGGCTTCATTTGATGGATAAGTCTTTTTCATCCTCACGTATGGTGTCAGGTAATATGTAGGCTTATGGCAGACCAGGAGAGTATTTGCAGATTATTCACACCAATAATAATTTAAATCGCCGGTGGGAAACCGTAAATCGTTGCTACGGGTTTTCCGAAGTCACCCGAAAATTTCTTGTGAGCTATGGGCTAAGTATATTAGGCCAGGTGCACATAGGTAGGATGTGGGCGGTCTATAATACATATGTGCCCATAGCGTAGGTTGAGGGGGGTAATGGTTTTTGGTAGAGGCCAGTAGAAAGAATGCTGGTGTTGCTAGAAGAAAAGTTTATTTGTGGGCATGATTGAAAAACTAAAATGTTCTGAAAGCTTGCTATGATTATCTAAGTTAGCCAATAAAGGTATTGCCTTTACACCACCTGTTTGTTATTTTTCTTGGGCACAGTACAGTGATTGAGAAAGATTTATCTGCCCTTTAAACCCAACTTTTTCTTCATTTTCTGCAATTTCTTTAAAGGCATCCTGTCATCGGAAAACATGTTTTTTTCAAAATGAATCAGTTAATAGTGCTGCTCCAGCAGAATTCTGCACTGAAATCCATTTCTCAAAAGAGCAAACAGATTTTTTTATATTCAATTTTGAAATCTGACATGGGGCTAGACATGCCCCCAGTCATGTGACTTGTGCTCTGATAAACTTCAGTCACTCTTTACTGCTGTACTGCAAATTGAAGTGATATCATCCCCCCCAGCAGCCTAACAACAGAATAATGGGAAGGTAACAAATAGCAGCTCCCTAACACAAGATGCCCGGTAGAACAACACTCAATAGTAAAATCCAGGTCGCACTGAGACACATTCAGTTACATTGAGTAGAAGAAACAACAGCCTGCCAGAAAGCAGTTCCATCCTAAAGTGCTGGCTCTTTCTGAAATCACATGACCAGGCAAAATGACCTGAGATGCACCTACACACCAATATTACAACTAATAAATACACTTGTTGGTTCAGGAATGAAATTTTATTTATTGTAAAGCAAATTATTTGCAGTGTAAACAGGGTAATTTAGAAATAAAAACTACATCATAAAAATCATGACATTTAAGCCTCTGATGTAAAAGTACATTAAATCTAAATGTATTGGAAACCATTTTATTTAATTTCGTTACTGCTCTTTTGCCCCTATGACCTCAGAAGGTAACTATCCGAGCCGAGCCATTGGCCAAGGGATAAACAGCCAATTAAACGGGAGAGGAAAAGCTGATATTTTAACGACTGGCGCTGACACCGATTTTATAAACCACCCATCCATCCTGGAGCCACGCGCGCAACTTTAAATAACATGAGCCCCACAGGTTACATTCAATTAATTACAGCCGTTCAGTCATTACAGCCCATCGTACGACTCTGTTCTCCCACCTCCTGTTAATTCTGAAGGACAATTTTACTTCCATTTTGCCCTCAGAAATGGCCTCCAATTAGTATCCCGGTGAGGCACTCCTCTGCTCGCAATGCTTTTAGGGTTCATTTGCTGTCCATTTTCTTCCATCAGTTTGGAAGTAATTGGAAGTGAATTTACTCAGATCTGCAGCCGTTTATTCGCAGCGCCTCGTATGTCCCACCTGCTGAGCTTTTGAGGTAATATGGGGAAACTCTGTCTGTCTACTACTGTCTGGCTTGAGCAAGCTAACTTTTTGTTGACCTCTTATTTTGAGCGCAATCCATTTCAGCCCTTCTGGCTTGATCACAGCTGGATTTGAAGTAAATAGCACTTTAAAAACAGAGGGGAAATTTGCGGATGTATTTACAGCCATTCATTAGGGCTTCTGAGTGGTTTCTTCAACAGAGAGATAAGAAAGCACAAAACACTTCATTATAGGATTCGCTCTGTCCTATGGGCGCTAGGCATGAGGGGACTGGGATAATATGGAAAGGAGGGGGCGAGTAAAAGAAAAATGTTGGTAAAATTGCCCATTTTCACTAAAAATATCAGAAACACTTGCTTAAACTGCCAAACGTACTTATATATTAGTTATGGGGTTTCTTATATGTAACTCTTTATGTATAAAACATGGCACCTGTTTTAGTACTTTGTACTTGCTATTTGCTCTCCTAAATACCCCTGAAAGGCCAACTAGAAGGCCTGTTAGGGTAATGTTTGGGGTGAACACTGCTGTCCTACTCTTGGAACTGTAGCTCACTACCAGATACACCAATGTTTTCCTGTATCTGTAACTTTTTTAGAATGTAAGGTTCTCCTGAACAAAGCTTGGCCCTCCAAGAGAGGTTTAAACCAAAACACCAACTAGAAGGCCCATTAGATACTCTTGGAACCACGGATTAGTGCTAGATACACCAATGTTTTCCTATATCTGTAATTTTTTCACAAGGGTTCAGGAGTAGGTTCTCCTCCAAAAAGGGCTTAAACCAAAAAAGTCCAACAACCACTGGCCTAGAGCCCTAGAACATTCAGAGTCAGAGTAAGCAAGAGTAGCAGAGGTTGTCTAAAGCTGGTGGAAAGGGGTGCTGGAAGCTTCTGTAGCAGCACAGGTTAGCCAAAGATGGTAGAAAGGGAGACAACAAGGTCACAGGCTTATAGCATCCACAGTAGTATGAAAAAACCTTGTTGCTTCTTTATGATAAAGAAACATGTCCTTTATCATCTTAGAAGTGCTGGCTGTCACTGCAGGAATCTCCAAGTGGATAAATGCACCTGGTAATTGAGGAATGTACAAGGGATTTGGCTGGACAGTTGGGATGGGAATAAGAGAGAAAAAGCTTTATCCAATAATTTGTGTGCTCTTTGATGGCAATAAATATGCTTTACATAGAACAGGCCTGCAAGACATTATATCAGATTGTATCAACATTCCTATTAATCAAACTCTTCCCTTCCCAGCATTGGAGTTCATGAGGTTCATCGTATTAAATGTCCCTGGAGACAGAATTATGCTGTGTGAAATTAAAACAGGAACAACATTTTCATTTAGAGATAAATGATACTGCAAACTGGTGCAAGGCCCACAAAAACTTACAGCCACAGTGAACAGCAAATGTGCTCTGCTCTCTTTCTCATTTATTTTTTGTTCAGGAAAAAAGGAGACTTGAATATACTGACTGTAAGCAGAGTTGCCTTTGGGGTGCAATTAAGGGTGGCTTAATCATTTGTAGGTAGGAAGGCATGAGGTACAGCAGGTGTTGTAGGGCAAGATAGAGACAGAAGAACAAGATGGGATGGTAGGACAAGATAGAGACAGTAGGTCACGTTGGAGGAAGTAGATCAAGATGGATATAGGAGGACAACAGAAAGACAGATAAACAAGATGGCAAGATTAAGATAAGAAGGCTAGATGTAGAAAGCAGGACAAGATGTAGACAGTTAAAAAAGATGTAGACGTAGAGCAAGATAGAGATAGACACAGCAGGGCAAGATGGGAAGATACGACAAGATACCAACAATACCACAATTTCTGGACCTGTAGTTGTTCAGCTTTTCCTTAATCCTTATACAGCTGAAACCTGCTGGGAAGTGATGCTTGGCGATGCCAGTCAAAATTATAACTTGAACCTAAGTCCATAGGTGGTAGAGGCCTACTCTGTTTAAATAATGAAGCTCATACAGTCTGGTCATCATACCAACCCTATCTCCACCATATCAGACAGCCCTGACTAAGATTTTTCCTTTTTTTATTTAACTACAGGTGCCACAGTGAGCAGAATGAACATCCGTTAGGACCTTGATACCTTCCTGCTCCCCTCCGCTACTCAAGGACTCAAGAATGTACCAAGTGCTGCTCCGTGGGGTTTTTCTCCTAATCTGCAGTTACCTGTCTTCCGCCCTAGTGTTCCCCAAAGACCTCACGCCTATTAGAATCATAGAGGCACTAAGTAAGTTTTATGATTTCGCAGAAATGTAACAAATAGCCCTTTCTATTAAGACTGATGAAGTTCTACAGCACATATTTACCATCTGCTGCTAGGCAGGTAACATTGTCACCATGCTGCATCTTCCTTCTAGGTTCTTTTAATGATGAATGTCAAGGTTGTGGAAGCTTGGTTGCATTTGACCTTCATGGTTCATATTTTGTTGCTTCTGCCCTGAAACTTTGATTTACAATTTCTTTAGCGGTCAACTCTAAGCCCTTTGCCTGTTATTATTATTATTATGAAAGTGGCGACATTTTATCTAATGCACTGTGATCAGTTCACTGAGAACCTTCCTGACTCTCAGAGATGATCACAGACTATGCATCAAAAGAAGAACCCCACCTCTGAAGAACATTAAGAAGTCTTTCAGGTGGCAAAAGTGTCTGATCATAGTGAGATAAATAGTGCCCAGTAGGATTATATTTACACAAGGAGCCCAAGTGCAACAAACCTCTAGGCCAGAGTAACTTATGAAATGATGTTATGTTCCTTCAGCCACTTCATCATATCCATGGTTTCGGGGACTGGCCAGCGATGATGACACAGCCCTCCTAGGACTTGACTTTCAGAAGATGCTTAAACTGAATCAAACGCTATTCATAGCTGCAAGGTTAGTGCTGCATTATCTCATGTAAAAAGATGGCTGCTTCACATGGGGGCCCAGGGTACCCAGTGTGCAATTGAGAGCAAGATGTAGAACATACTAAATGGTGTCTACGTTAAGTAGCTCTATGTTGGAAATAATAGAGTTGATGGGATTTTTCCTATAATAAAGTCCTCCAGGAGATTGAAAGCCTCCATGTAGTTTCACTCTGCAAACACTGTTATAATCTCCCCACATATCTGGCTGTACTGTAGGCTAGTGACCAATAGTTATTGAATCTAATCTTTTTTATTGTTACCTCACCCCCAGAGACCATGTTTATGCTATTGATCTGCGCAGAGCCAAAGAAGCAATTATTCCAGATAAAGTAAGATACTTGTTCTTTTCCTCTCTGGTTTTTACTTACCATGTACTCTTTGTTCTGAATTTAGGTGCTTTTAGTCTTAAGAAGGTGTTACCGTGCTGCAGAAATACCCCACCATTATTGCCTGCTGCCCTGAGCCGCTAACCTACCAGATTGCCCCAGTAAATACTCACTAGCTGCACGTATATGACACAATCTACCAACTGATTTGCAATGCAAGGGAAACAAGGAACTGATATTGTTTTTTAGAGAGTGTTATGGTTATTGCTCCGTTCATTTGCATGTAAATTGTCCAAACGGAGCACGAATTCCATACATGGATTCCAAATTGCACTGCAGTGCCTTGTCGCTGTTGAGGTCTCCTATCGAGAAACAAATGCACTGGTGATTTGTCCCAGGCACCCAGGGCTAGTTAGAGGTCAAAGAGAAAATAAATGTATGTAATTTAATCTACTTAAACTTAACCTGTTGTTGGAGTAAAAGTCCTACCAAGGCTTCACCTGATGGGCCACTAGGGATGTAGCGAACGTCGGAAAAAAAGTTCGCGAACATATTCGCGAACTTGCGCAAAAATGCGAGCGGTTCGCGAACGGTTCGCGAACCCCATAGACTTCAATGGGAAGGCGAACTTTAACATCTAGAAAAGACATTTCTGGCCAGAAAAATGATTTTAAAGTTGTTTAAAGGGTGCAACGACCTGGACAGTGGCATGCCAGAGGGGGATCAAGGGCAAAAATGTATCTGAAAAATCTGCCTGTTATTGCAGCAGTCAGCAGATGAGATCAGAAGCAGGACAGCTGCCCACTGCAGCTACATACAGAGCACTGCAGTAGAAGGTAGATTACTAGCCAGCAAAGCTACCTAAGCTTAAATGTCCCTCAAACCCCTGCAGACTTCTGTCCCTCCAATAACAGAGCAGTATCAAAACGATTACTAGCCAGCAAACTTTCAACTGTCCCTGAAATCACTAACAGGCAGCAGCTCTCTCCCTACACTATCTCTTCAGCACACACAGGCAGAGTGAAAAAACGCTGCAGGGCTTCGGTTTTTATAGGGAAGGGGAGTGGTCCAGGGGAGAGCTTCCTGATTGGCTGCCATGTACCTGCTGGTCTGGGGTGAGAGGGCAAAAAAAAGCGCCAACAATGGCGAACCCAAAATGGCGAACGTCGCGCGACGTTCGCGAACTTCCGGCGAGCGCGAACACCCGATGTTCGCGCGAACAAGTTCGCCGGCGAACAGTTCGCGACATCTCTATGGGCCACAAGTTAATGCATGTCATGCAACCAACTGACATTACTAAATGTCAATTATACCTGATGTCACTAACTGCCCTTCAAGGTGGGATGCTATGAGTAGCCAGGAGAGCAACTAGGCATCCTCTCCTATACTGTTCCTAACTGACCTTCAAGCTTCAAGCCTCTGAACCCCTACCCCAGAAAGGCTAGCCTCACTGTATGGGAACAACTGATCTAGATTCTAGGGAAAATGGTCCTACCCTAAAATTAACCTTGTACGTGCATTACTTACCCTGTTTTATTTTCATTTTAGTATGTAACGTGGAAGACCCAAGCTATGGAGAACTGTGCAATGAGAGGCAAGCAGAGGGTAAGTACCTTCTCTGTGCATCTTCTGTTAATGAATCCCTATGGTTGCCAACATTACTAAACCTCAGCCTCTACTGTGAAAGGAGAGGATGGGTTGTCCAGGCCTCTGGTGGTTAGATATGATATAAGATGTATATATTACGCATAAGCCCAATGACAAGAATCTTTCTCTAACCATCCTTCAGCTTCCAATGACATATTCTCCTGCAGTCTGGTCCTTTTGGCCCCATATTGCTAGCCAAGCTCTTCAGGTGTTGATGACTTAGAGAACCATTAGTTCAAACCACTGGGGCAGGCAATTAGAACATGCTTTGGACCTCCACACATTTGCCAGTGCCAATTTTGTACTGGTTTGAACAGAGTGATCATTCAGGAACATTTGGTCATAGGTGTGACCATACCATGCTGGCAGATCAGGTCAGTAGTTGTGCCATTTTCTAGTCATGAATTTAACATGTGTGCAGGAATTAGTCTGATCTAATCCTTTGGCC
This sequence comes from Xenopus laevis, assembly GCF_017654675.1. Lineage (NCBI taxonomy): Eukaryota > Metazoa > Chordata > Amphibia > Anura > Pipidae > Xenopus > Xenopus laevis. Next base: position 127,803,028 of record NC_054385.1, on the reverse strand, counting down.
CCATGTCCAACTGTAAGATCATAAAGTGGTCAACAAAAGTGGACAACAACACTCCAATGCAGTAATGGCGCAGTGGGAATTTGTAGCCTGCCCAATAGATATCTGTCTTATTTAATTTGTTGCCACGTCTGATAAAATGAGTACAGTAAGTGTGATTTTAATCACGTTTGGAAGAGCAGGCACACTTTGCCAGCCTTGCACATAGCATCTGTCCTCATCAAATACTGTCCGGTTTTTTTTTTTCTTTAAAGACTATTCCAGACTTGCATGGGCAGGTTTTCTTTTCATGTTTTATTGTGACAAATCCCGCTGCGTTGGGCATTTCAATACGGTGCGTGAATGGCCGTTTTAGCTCCTTGTCTTTATTAATGATGAATATCGACTGTGCCGGTCTTGAAACAAGAGAAGGATGGATTGCTTGTGCAACCCATACAATGGATTGCCATGATTGTTTCTAAAAGCCATAGAGAGGAGAGGAAGAATCCAGACAATAATGTTCTTTTTTTCTAGCTTAAGGCTTTTGTTATTGCTGTAAATGAGAAATCTCCGGCTGCTGGCCCAGGGAAAACAAAATTAACTTCGGCGCTAATTACAATTCGACTTTAATTAAGGAAAGCATGGGTTTTTGCAGTGACCTCCCTCTCCTTCCAGTGCGCGGCTGTGTGATTGTGCACAGCAGAGGTGCTCTCATGCTGAGCTAAGCACCAAAGTCGGCGAGCTTTTTCTTTGTCAATGTCTCACACTTCAGTGCCTTCAGTATCAGGGCGGTAGGAGCTCAGAATGTACAGACTTGATGAGATTGCTCATCCCAAGGAAACAACTCACCTGCAGACCTTTCTATCAAGTCTCAGGCGGGAAGGATCACAGGCAAAGTCAATAGGATTTCAGTGAAAGGTTACCAGTGGTAGACAAAACATTCTGGTACCTGGATTATTCCGATCAGTGTGCAGCATTGTTTTGTGCTCGGTTGGGAGTAATGTTGACATTTTGTCAGACTCCTGTCCTTGTTATGTATACTGACATTGGACAGTGATCAGTGATCAGCTCAGACTGAAGAGTTTTTGATATGAAATATATGAGCAATATACAATGTTCTTCACATGTAGGCAAGTCAAAAATATATTTATGCTGTGTGGTCCTCCAGTTATAGCTGGGCATAAACAGACAGCTCTCAATATATCTTCTCTCCAAATTCAATTTGATGAGCAAAAGGTATCTCCTAATTTAGCTCCATAACCTAAGAGAGTCCTTGCCTTGCCATGACTGATGAATTCACTTGGTTTGCACATTATGGCTGTCAGCTTCAAATCATACCCAGCCAGGCAGTTTCAGGAAGACTGTGCAAGTGCAGTATCCCCAGTCAGGTAGAGTCCTTCTTAAGATTAGACTAGAAGCCCTTTAGACTTGTTCCATGAATAAGGAACCCAAGGGGAAATTATTTCCATAGAAACAAAATTGTGCTCTGTTTTCAACTTGACATAGAACTAACACACTGTACATTTTATATTGGACAATTGTCCTGTCAGAGCCCATTCCCTTATAAACTACTTGTTGGACCACTCATGGTTGTCATCCATGAAAACCTTGAGATAAACTTACATTTTTGGTTATCAACACTTGAAACGCATTAAAAAAACCCAGGAAGACTCCAGAAAGAAGCATCATTTATCAACTATTTATTTCCACGGATCTGCTGAGAGTTCTGTTTGACAAGACAAATGAAATGCCTATGAAGGATTTCTTAAGGACAGGCTTCAGTGACAGAAGTTCTGCAGTTCGGGAGCCAAGTTTTACACACAAGCAAGGAAAATTGAGTACTACGCTCTTTCCGTCGTGTACTCTCCACTTTTAGGCGATGATTTCACATCAAGCCGACTCTTTATCCTTTCTTTCTCTTAGCTCTGCGTGAGGTCACTTTCTCCTGAGCAGCGCCTTGTTAAAAAGTAACAAATGTCGTGACTCTCTTTAGTGGACGGCAATCCAACTGTGATGCACTGGGAACTGAATAAATAAAGAGAATGTTTTCTTAAAAAAGATGTCTGCTGAAAAGAAAAATCTTGGAAAATGTCTCAAATACAGCAATCCGTTTTGACAATGTAGACAACCTGATTTATTACTGTATTAGTCATAGTTATTATAGATATTGTGGGTACTTTTAAGCTGTTAATGTGAGAGTTGAGACAGATTCAGACTTGTACATGGCTCAACTATAAATATTTGTATATACAGTACTATACAGATGGAGCAAAGTTCTACTTGATGTTTGACCCCGATGGCTTTCCATGTCCCACCACATCACTCCGTTTAAATTGGTTGTTATTACACCCTATTTCCATTTAAATGAATGGTGTGCCATGGTGCACTTTGCTGTGTCCACAACAAACAAAATTAGCTCCATCGGCAGATTAAATCACAAGTCTAGTTAATTTACTGGGGGCTGTGCCATAAAAACCCTCCATGGCTATTATTGGATCACAACTTACATATATAGTAACCCAGTGCAATACTGGCCTGCCCGGATGCCAAATAATATCCAGGTCAGTCTCCACTGTATGTCTCATACAAAGATAAGAGTTTGATGACAGAATGTTGGACACGACCCAGTGTTTAATCATTGTAAATAAAAGTCTTGGGTACATTGTATCTTACTACACATGATTCATGCTACAATTGCAAAATTAGTCCTTTTTCATCATATATATATATGAAAAGCTGGACCTGGTGGAGCAGGCACTTGGAGAACATAAACAGTTTGTGTCCTGGAACAATACTAATACTTCAGCAGTTTTTATATGAGTTATCATGTCAGTACCTCCAAGGGTAAAGTCAATGTCACACAAACCATTTCACTCTCTCTTTAAGATTTGCTTTTTTTATTTTTCTCTCCATAAGGACGAGTGTTACAACTACATCAAGGTCCTGGTCCCCAAGAATGACCAAACCCTCATCGCATGTGGCACCAACTCATTCAACCCCATGTGCAGAAACTACAAGGTAAGGTTTCTACCATCTCTGTAGATTGTGTCATTGCTTTCTGCTGGGATAAACCCCAGGTCTGTTAATTATATAGTGTCTAATGAGAAAGTAATATTGAACACCTACAATGATTTAAATCTAAATTGTTTAACCACTTTTCTACTGATGGGCCCCACCACATACTGCCCATTTAATTATCAAAAACCATGGCTCTAAACTGGAAATTCCATTGTCCATTGACCTTCAACTTCATGTTTGATGGTTCGTGAGCCAACCTGAAGGCTGGTAAGCCTAGTTCCATTGTATGATCCTAGTGTCTGGCCTGTGGGAAGAATAATAGTATTGTATAGTATAGTATGTAGACTGCATGGAACTTTCTTAATAACCATATTTCTGTTTATTTTGTAGATCAAGACTCTTGAACAGGAAGGAGAAGAGTTTAATGGTCAGGCCCGTTGCCCTTTTGATGCAAAACAAGCCAACGTCGCCCTGTTTGCAGGTAGATTTCTACCACAATCATTTTTACGAAACTTCCATTACCAAAATAAAGAAATAAGAGGAATTGCCTTCCGTAGCCTGCAATTTGTTTTTATAATACCTATCTCAGAGAACGCTATTTCAAACCTCTTTTCAAGGCAACCATTTGCATTGTTAAATTGTCAGGAGTTCAGGGTGGGGGGTAGACCGGAGATCTTTCTGGGTATCGCCCATTAGAAGCACAAAGAGCTTTTTGAGCAATAAGAAAAGTGTGAATTAATGTAGATTAGCCAGAGGAGAGTAATAATCCTCCCTAATCCCTCATTGCAGACTGCTTGGTTTGGGAAATCAGCAGATTTTTATAAAGTAGCTGCATAAGTACCGAGGTGCCTGGATTTTTGGTCAGCTCCCAAGTAAAGAGCTTGTTATCATATAATCCTGTTGGCTGCAAGGCTTTCTCACTGTATAAAAAGATTTGTTTGTGTACTTTGAAACAGCTTGCTCCAACAAGCCTTTCTATTTATCATGTTGTGTTGTGTCATATTACATCTTTGCATCCTACGGTCGTCTATCACATCCATTGATTGCATGCTTTGCTGCAACATCCCAATCCATCAGAACTTGACGTGGGACTTATGGAGGGGGTGGGGCAGTAGTATAGGGCCAACACAAATAGACATCTTAATTTAATGTCGTTGTTAAAGGTCTAGTAACACCAAAATATTTACTGTTTTAAAGTCCAACAGTTTGGATGTCCCCAAGATGTCAGATGTCCCCAAACCTTTCAGGTTGACATCATTGATTTAGATAAATTCTCCCAAGGTGAAGACCCTAGCCTTCCTACAGTGGTAGTGACCCCCATCTTCTCTGCTTCCAACTGCTACTTTCCAGTTCATGGCCATCACAGTGCATATTAGGGAACCATGTGGATTTGAATGGTGAAACCAGGCCTGGAAGATATAAAGCCTTAACATCTCTGCACTAAACAAACTGATGTACTATTCCCAAAAACCTATAATTGTTATGACTATTATTATTACTAACACGGTGATGGGACGCATATTTTTTCCTCGCCTGTTGACTTCATTTCCTTAATTTATAATTTACAAATTGCTAAAATGATTTATTCTAGTATGCAAATGTTCTAATCTGCTAATGAGCTATTATTACATTCCATTAAGCGCCACTATTTTTATTGTGCTTTCAAATGCAGATGGGGGTGGGGGGACAAGACCAGGAGTCTTACTGGTAATTGGGTTTGTGTGCAGACAGGCAGACATGAGAGATTGTGGCTGCTTATGAAACACAGCGGGTGGCAGTTTTTTACTTTTGTGCTTCAGAGTACGGACTGTTTGTTCTATATTTACACTAATTTGGAAAAGGGAAAGAGTCATACCAATGTTTGAAACAATTTTTTGAATACATGTAAAACTTTTTGGGTCTGGAAGCTCCATCGAAAGTCTGCACAGAAAAGGATGGCTTACCTTTGTGCATCTGTTTGTGGTGGTCACCAAACAATTGGATCTTTTCTGATCTGGCCTACTGAAGTGGTGGAGTAGTCTGTGGTGATTTAATCATATGAAAGGACTTTGTAGACCAGTCTTGAGATCTGCATTGATATATGATAGAGCTTCAGTATTAATCTGGAAAGGAGTCAAGCTAATGTACTGCCAACAAGATAAAGAACAGTGGCCACTGTGTATGATTTGTGTCCAGGTAGAATATGGAACCACAAAGGAGAAAGAGGCCTGTAGAGTTCCAACCTCTGTGTGTCCTCCTGATGACACACTGTGGTTGGCAAAGTGATATTACTATACCAACCACACATATTTGGGACATCATTGGAGCGGGTGAAGTTAGGTGCAAGTTTAAAAAACGAAGAGGACTTTGGGGGCATGTTGGCAAGCAGTGGGTTAGGGTCAAGGTCAGTTTGGACACACTGATGCCAATAATTTCCCCTCTAGCTAAGGCAAAGGTTGGCGGGGTGTGGTTGAACACAGAAGAGGTCATGAGTGTTGTGCAGCCTGGAAATTGGACATGTCCATCATTATCCCACTTGAAAGAGTTCTAGGGTTGCTAGGGTTACTCTTTGGACTGTCAAACAAGGCCGAAAATGCAGATCCCTATTAATCAATGGCACAGCTTTCCTTGTCATCGTGTGATTATAACGTACCCCTTAAATCGTTCCATTGTTTTCACATTCCTCCCTTCTCTGCAATTCTCACTGCTGGTTATACAGAGTAAATATGAATCTGAGCCTGCTTTCCCCCAATTCTCTGTCTCCCAGGAACAGCCCCTTACAATAAAGTGGAGGGATCCCAGAGGGGGAAGAATAATAATATGAATTACTGCAGCGTTATGTACAAAATGTACTCAGTATGAAAGCCTGGCATTTACAATTCAAACCAGGCTGTTTATAGTTGGTGCATTCTGCATTTTGTACAGTGTTATAGGCAAGAGAAAGGACTTTTTTTTATTGCAATCATCTAAAACAGGGGGGAAGAATAAAACACAGTTAGATTGTGCTTCCGCTCTTCCACCTGTGGATATTACAGAGATATTGTACTTTATGGGGACGTGCGTCCCATTCTGCTGAGTTGGGAAACTAATGAATAAGCTTAATGTCTCAGCAGCTGGAAGCAGCCTTTGCTTGGTGTTTAGATGACATTCTTTACAGCTCGTACCACTCTCATCTCTCTCGCTCTCTCTCTTATAGATGGAAATCTATACTCTGCAACAATGGCGGACTTCCAAGCCAGCGACGCTGTTATATACCGCAGCCTTGGGGAAAAGAGCCCTGTCCTCCGCACTGTTAAATATGATTCCAAGTGGCTGAGAGGTGAGGAGATAAAGAATTTCAGTGTGTCGTCCCCCCCCCCCCATTAGTCCCGGACTGGTGGGCCTGAAAGCAATGGGACAGGCTGCAAGTCAAACTTAATGCAGGGTCCCTTCATTGATGTCACCATGACAAACCTGCTTAATTGTGACATCATTGGGAAGCTGAGTTTAGGGGTAGATGTACCAGATCAATGGTGAGTGGCAGACCCAACCACATTTGGCAACAGTTTGAAATTCCTTCCAGTGACATCACTGGTGGTCAGGGCAGGGGTATATTGATACATAATGGCAGCTCGTGGACCAAGTTAGGTTAGGGTTGAGATGGGAACATAACAGAATCAGGTACAGCCAAAAATGTGTCAATTTACACATCACTAGAAGGTTGGCTAGGGTTGGGTGCAGGATGGAAACTTTCCAACCTGTCGTTGAATACCTCCCCTCTACTTAGAGTTGTAGTTCCAAAACAGCTAGAAAGATTGACTATTCCTGACTTACATAACTTTCCTGTGAATGCATGCACAACATTAAAGGGATACTCTCATGGGGAAAAAAAATATTTCAAAATTAATCAGTTAATAGTGCTGCTCCAGCAGAATTCTGCACTGAAATCCATTTCTCAAAAGAGCAAACAGATTTTTTTATATTCAATTTTGAAATCTGACATGGGGCTAGACATATTGTCAATTTCCCAGCTGCCCCAAGTCATGTGACTTGTGCTCTGATAAACTTCAATCACTCTTTACTGCTGTACTGCAAGTTGGAGTGATATCACCCCCTCCCTTTTCTCCCCCAGCAGCCAAACAAAAGAACAATGGGAAGGTAACCAGATAGCAGCTCCCTAACACAAGATAACAGCTGCCTGGTAGATCTAAGAACAACACTCAATAGTAAAAACCCATGTCCCACTGAGACACATTCAGTTACATTGAGAAGGAAAAACAGCAACCTGCCAGAAAGCATTTCTCTCCTGAAGTGCAGGCACAAGTCACATGACTGGGGGCAGCTGGGAAATTGACAAAATGTCTAGCCCCATGTCAGATTTCAGAATTGAATATAAAAAAATCTGTTTGCTCTTTTGAGAAATGGATTTCAGTGCAGAATTCAGCTGGAGTAGCACTATTAACTGATGCGTTTTGAAAAAAACATGTTTTCCGATGACGGATGCCTTTAAGGTACTTTCACCCTCAAAACGGCATTTGTTATCCCATTCTTTCCTATGGGCTGAAAAAATATTTGATATTTTGTAAATAGGGCTCATTTTGAAATATTTTTTTTTTATTTGGTGATAAAATAAACAAAAATGTATAAATGTGCTCTCTTTTGCAGAACCGCATTTTATCCATGCAGTGGAATACGGAAACTATGTTTATTTTTTCTTCCGGGAGATTTCGATGGAATACACCACCATCGGGAAGGTAAGGGGTTCTTGGTTTGGGATGGAGGGCATGAAGGGGAGATCAGGGAGCTTTTTATTGTTTTTTTTTATTGAAAACTAAATATGAACATAATTTAGACTAACATTACAATAACACTGTTACACTTATACAGAACCAAAATCCCCTGGTGCTGGAAAAGAGGTAGTTGTGTCCCCACTATAACATATAACAGTGTATACTGGAAATATCTACGAATTGTTTTATATTATAACTAATTCATTTAGATTGTATCTGTACTTTGGCGGTAATTATTGTTGGGGGTGGCATTTCTCTGTAAATGTAGAGGTGTAAATGTGAGAGTGGGTGAGCTATTGCTGGGAATGCTTATTTCAGAATCCTGATCTGCACAGTGGCCCCAGCAAATCGCAGGTTATATCAGTAAGCCACCCTGTATAAAGCAGCGATCTGCCGCTGCCTTATCTCCCTGACACCCACTCTGCAGGCCGCCAACTCAATCACAAATTATGGCTCCCTGCAGTGATGCCAGCTCTGGGTGACACTGATAATAAAAAGAGAGAAAGATAGAGATGTACAGAGGCGGCCAAATACAGTTTTATCTGAAATATCTCCCAGTGGGCTAAAGGGCAAGCTGTGGCTCTCTGCTGATTAACAAGAAAATGAGTAAGCAGGACTGGTTCTGGAATCAGAGATTCATCTTAATGTAGTCTCTACTAGTCGCCTAGTATGTAGGGTTGATACTTGTAACCTAATTGTGAATATTCCTATCTAAAGACATATATGTAGGGGTGTCTTTAGTGGGCTAGGGACATAACAGACTAGTTTGGAATCCATGATAATACATTTTAGTATGTAAGCCTCTCTGGGTGACTGCCTTACTGCAAGATGGTTGTACTTTGCATCCAGGTTACCTTCTCTCGAGTTGCCCGCGTCTGTAAGAACGACATGGGAGGCTCCCCCAGGGTTCTAGAGAAGTACTGGACCTCATTCCTGAAAGCTCGCCTCAACTGTTCCGTTCCTGGAGATTCCTTCTTTTATTTCGACGTCCTCCAATCTGTCAGTGACATCCTTACTATCAACAACCGTCCAGCGGTCATAGGCGTGTTTGGAACCCAGGCCAACAGGTGCGTATTCAAGAACAGGGCATGGTCTAGTGCAGTGGTCCCCAACCAGTAGCTCGTGAGCAACATGTTGCTCTCCAAACCCTTGGATTTTGCTCCCAATGGCCACAAAGTAGAGGATTATTTCTGAATTCCAGGCTTGGAGGCAAGATTCGGTTTCATAAATACCAGGTGCATTAGGTGCACTACCAAACAGAACCTCAATGTAGGTTGACAATCCACATAGGGGCTACCAAATGGCCAATCACAGCACTTATTTGGCACCCCAAGAACATTTCTTATGCTAGTGTTGCTCCCCAACTCCTTTTACTTCTGAATGTTGCTCATGGGTTCAAAAGGTTGGGGATCCCTGGTCTAGTGAAATTATTTGATGCATAAGGTTGATTTTGAGTCACAATGGTTTTGTTGTAGTGCCAGCTTGAGTAGGTTAGAAGACTAAAGAAGAGCCCACTGTCCCTGTCTGTCTGTCTCTTATCTTAATGCCTCGTTCTACTTCCACATACAGCTGAGGACAGAGTAGATGCTGAAGCACATTCCAACCATACAAACGTCTCATTTTAATTTGCCCCTCGAAGAAGGAATTGCTTTGGGAGCTGGGCTAGGAGGTTGCCTGCACTGATACAGAGCTCTGCAAGTAAATTTATTTTCAGACGATAAGGACAGCAATGGGATTAAACTTTTATGGATGGGCAATTTTACTCAAGGGCATGGAATTCACAGCAGGGTCGGATACCAGATCAACTAACTGTACATGTCCTTGTGCTAATTCTGTAGAACAGGTACCTAATCTGAACCCTTACTAGTTTTTAAAGCATTTTTTGGTCTTACTGAATATCCATAGGTTTTTGTATTGACAATTAACTTTTACTGTATGATAATCAGTCTCAAAGTGCATTCACTACTCCTTTGTATACCCTTAGTATTTGCCAGTGCAGATCTCAGATATGATGTATATAAACAGATAAAATCTAAGATAGATTCTATCACAAATGCCTGTGTTTATTGTACCGCTGCATCGCTTTTAGTAGCAATCAAACGCCCAATGAAATGGTCATGGCATAGAGAAAGATATGCTCATAACGGGGTAAATCTAAATAAATGGATAGGATATCACTGCTCCATTAATACATTAGATACGCAAAGGAGAAAGGCGGCTACAGAGCCCAGCGGGGCCATCAGATAAAAACTGAGTGGCTGGGAGAGTTCACAGGTTGATTTACTGCCGGCCTTGGCACTTGCAGACAAAACCCAATAAAGACGAGGATAAATTACAAGTTCTAAGGAAAACCACAGGTAATGGGGGCCAATATATCACTGCGCTGTGGAAGTACACTCTTATGTGTCGAGGTGTAGAGGGAACATCTTATTTGAAATGGAATGACAGCTTTGCTGTAGAGGACGTAATCCACCAGGCCGCAGGGATAGATAGAACGACTGCATAATTCTGCACAAAATAAAAATAAAAGCTTTTATACGGATCTGCTGGGCGCCGAATGCGTTTTCTCACAGTAAAAGAGAGAATCTTTCTCGCGGGATGCTTTTTCCTGCTGTTGCTACAGCTTCTGTAGATGTTTTTAGCATGGCCTACAAGAACATCTCCATCTGTTCTCACAAGGTGAGACTGATAATTAAATTAGGGAGAATTCTGTTTGCTACTAAATTTTTACAGGCACCTCTGTTAACCTGAGTACCATCGCTGTTTGGGGCACCATGCTTGGGTCATTGAGCACAGTTTAGCTGCATGACCCATCAGTGATAAACTAAGGTCTGATGTAGATGTTTTGCTGATAATGTTAATAATCTAGAGCTCTTGGATCTTCTGTAGGCTCCTTATTTGTAGGCCAAAATCATTGTTCAGTTTTATACCTACTCAACAAGTTCCCCATTGGCGTTGTATCTGCTAACAATGGTCATTCTGATGCTCTGATTGGTTAGTTGATTTTGAACTGCAAATGTTCTAATGTTGTGGTTGGCTGCAAGATTGCTTTATCTCTGCCTGGATTCAGGAGGTTCTCAACAGGCCCAGACTGGCAATCTGAGGGGCTGCTGTAAGGTCCCATAGAAAGTCAGTATTTAGTGGGCTGGTGGGGGCTGTATGGGCCTCTATGTGGGCTGATTGGGCATCTGTGTACCTGAAATGTCAGGGCCTATTTTAATTCTCAGTCCGGACCTGATTCTCAGTAAATGTTTGTTCTCAGCTCTGGTGTCCAATGTCTATTCTGATCACTCAAGCAGAGCTAGTAAAATACATGTGTAAATACATGCTTGTATTTGTTTCTGCTCAAATGAAGCTAGTTTTTCAGATGAAAACAGGTAGTATTAGTTTAATAAGTTGTGGTTAATGTTCATCCTCAAACTAGGCTTACCCCCATATGTAAAACATTTTTACGTCATACGTGGATGTACCGCACATTGTATTATAACCCAGTAGTTGCAGACTTTGGGTTGATATGTAGGTACACAAGGAAATAACTGAACAAGAACTAGAAGCACAATATTTAAAAACAATTATGTTCTGTTCCTCCACAGTATCACGGGTTCTGGGGTCTGTGCCTACTACATGGATGATATTGAAAAGGTCTTCAATGGGAAGTTTAAGGAACAGAAAACTACAGAATCTGCATGGACCCCAATTCCAGAAGACAAAGTTCCTACTCCAAGGTAATTAGTCCTTTAGTGCAGATACAATCCTTTGCCCCGGTAGGGCTATGCTTGCTATTGGTATACTGAGCAGGTAGGTATGGAAATAAACATGAACAGGAGATTGAAGGGTATTTCCATATCTACATGCTGGGCTTCACGGTTATTTCCATATCTAAATGCTGGGCTTCATGGTTATTTTCGTATCTACATACTGGGTTTCATGGTTATTTCCATATATACATGCTGGACCATTGGTTTTCAGTCCTGCATGCTGGGGTTTATGTTTATTTCCAATCTATATGCTGGGCTCCATGGTTATTTTCATATCTACATGCTGGGCTTTATGGTTATTTCCATATCTACATGCTGGGCTCCATGGTTATTTTCATATCTACATGCTGGGCTTTATGGTTATTTCCATATCTACATGCTGGGCTTCATGGTTATTTCCATATGTACATGCTGGGCTAAATTCATAACCCAGATTTACTCTCCATCTCTGTTTCTCTTACATTATCAGTTTGAGAAAACCATATGACCTGCCTCTAAAAGACTTGAAGCCTCTGTGTACTACTTCAACCTTTTTTCTTATTGTAGGCCTGGGTGCTGTGCCGGATTTGGAAAAGGAGCTTCCTACAAGACATCGAATGAGTTTCCCGATGAAACGCTCTCTTTCATCAAATCTTATCCTCTGCTGGACGAGGCAGTGCTCTCCATCACTGAGACACCCTGGTTCACAAAAACAACCAGCAGGTAACTAGTTATAATGATGATCTGTAGGCATCTCAATCTGCCACACTTTACCCAACCTCCTTTGCTTTGGACATGCAGCCTCCCCTCTCTCCCAAACAACAACATGTCATTTTGTATATCCATTCTCATTTTCATGGGAATCTGAAAATACTGCATAATTGAGCTGTCTGGAAAAAGCTGGCTGATCTGTACTAGAGCTTCTCCTGCAGCTTGATTGGCTGCCTTAAAAATTTAGCTAATGAACTCTGGAAGATCTGGCCCATGGGAGCTTCCTAAAATAGGTCAGCAGATACAATGCATTTGTACATTTATAGATGTAGTTTAAAGTGCTTTATCATGATCTCACATTGATTTATTGCATATATCTGGGTAAAACATTTGCAGATGAGATGGATATACGCTTTGTTCTAGGGCCCAACTGTATTGTAGAGGTGCAACTGCAAACAGAGGACTGTGTGCCAGTTGAACTTATTTATCTTATACATTTAATTGTTTTTCCAGGTTTAAGTTGACCCACCTAGCTGCTGACACCTCAGCTGGACCTTATGGGAACTTTACTGTTTTGTTTCTGGGATCCGAGGATGGGAAGGTCTTAAAGGTCCTCTCCAGTACAACAGAAAACTCAACAGTGGAAACGCTTCTCCTTGAAGATATAAATGTCTACAACCCAGCTAAGTACGTACACACCTTAGAAGTATTTATCAATGGCTGGGTTGTTCTACCGTTGCTTGAGCAAAAAAAGTGTTTCTTCAGCAGATCAAGATTTGTATCCTGAGACTATCTTTTTAATGGTATCTCTGGAAATCAGAGGTGCTAAAGTTGAGGATTCTAAAGCTGGGTCATTAATTGGGAACCACGACCAACTGAAGAAGACTTTTCTTGGGTGTCTTTTTATCCTCTTAATCTTCTCCAAATAAACCAATATGGTGCAACTCATGAGATGCAGAACCAGACAAAGATGCAGTTAACATACATAGTAAAATAGTAAGTTAGGTTGGAAAAAAGACACACGTCCATAAAGTTCAACCTTTTAAGTCTATACTAACTAACTGCCAGTTAATCCAGAGGAAGGCAAAAAAAAACATTTGAAGTCTCTCCAATTTGCCTCAGAGGGGGAAAATCCTTCCTGACTCCAAGATGACAATGGGACCAGTCCCTGGATCAACTTGTACTATGAGCTATCTCCCATAACCCTGTATTTCCTTATTTGCTAAACACCATCCAACCCATCATTAAAGCTATCTAATGTATCACCCAGCACAAGAATTCCACATCTTCACAGCTCTCACTGTAACAAACCCCTTCCGAATATTTAGCCGGAACCTCCTTTCTTCTAATTAGAATGGGCGCCGTCGTGTCAGCTGGAAGGACCTAATGGCAGATAAAGCAGTTAATGGAGATTCATTCAAAACAGCTTTAGTCTGTTACAAAAAGAGCAAATAGAAACCTTCCAGAAATCTCTTAGTCTTGAGTTAAAAAAAGGTCCTACTCTGTGTGAAGACTTAAATTCTGCCTTTGGATGTGTTGGTTTTATGTGCATTATTAGACACTTTACACCTGGGCTCAGTTAGTGCCCAAAGTATGTTCAAGTAAAGATATTTCTATAGATACTTTAATTTGCAGTTTGTACAATTGTACAGACAGGGTAACACAGCCTTCCTTTGTATTTTAGGTGCAACGTCAAAAAGGAGGACAGGAGGATTCTGGGACTGCAGCTGGACCGGGAGAATCATGCTTTGTTTGTAGCCTTCTCAAGCTGCATCATTAGAGTGCCCTTGAGCCGGTGTGAATTGTATGGCACATGCCGAAGGTAAGTCCCCAACCTGATATCTTAGCCTTTGATTAGTTTTTTAAATAAGCTCCATTCGTTTCTGAGTCTCTTGACATACTGTGTTTCCTGCTAGTTTGGGAATAAGTGAATTAAAAAAAATATTTCAGGGCTGACAAAAGAAGTCTCAGCAATAATCTCATTAATAAACTCACAAGGCATGGTGTGAATGTGTAGAACAAAGTGATTGGGCTTCATTTCGGCTCATTCATACAGGCCTCTGACTAAGACACCAGCGCACACAGGCTTCCCACTGAGTGTACACACCAGCGTTAATATCATACTACAAAGTAGCCTGCATTGAGAGCTGTACAGAATTATTTTTTACATGTGCTCAAAGGGAGCAAACGTTCTAGTTACGGAGTAGAATATTATAATAAGTTGGGTTTGCTTTGATGCACCATATTGTGCTGGTTTGTGTGGATAAAAAGGCTGCCAGGGGTAATAAGACACGTTCTTTATATAGTGTTCCTCCTTTCTAGGCTTTCCCTGCCTCAGATTAGTTTAAATCATGTGGCACATCTATGATATGACTCATGCCTCACAAAAATAAGAGATTCAGACAGTCCGGACTGTGTTTCAGCGTCCCTTTGGGTAACTATAATCCCGAAGCACTAGGTTCATAACACAGATACAGCCACATAACGATCATTCAGTTTCCAACTTATACAATTTCCTCAAGGAAAGATTATTGCCCAGGGCTTCTGCAGAGCAGGACTTAGATAGTAGCCAAGAAGGGTGACCCGAAAGTCATGGTGAAGGGAACTGAAGTTCTCCATGAAAACATTGTATTGGAAAGCCTACTTAACTCGTAGCAAAGAAACATGAAAAGAAATCCAGGAGGTAATCGTTTGCAGATAGTGGTACTACAATGTTGGCGCCACACTGCAAACACATTTGGATTGAGTCCAGTCCATTAAAAAAGCAGATAATTCTCTGACCAGTGAAAATAGGGCACAGTTTGCAATTACTTGGGATGCTGGTGGCTGTGGATTCTGTTACGGTCTCTCTGGTAGCACTTAGCCATCTGTACATTTGCTTTTGTCCCACAGGAGCTGTCTGGCGTCTAGAGATCCATACTGTGTTTGGCTTAAATCCGGAGCCTGTGCCAGCTACCGCAATGATATAAGGTGAGCTCCGAGAGTACTCATCATTAGATCCATTTACCAGCCATCTATTAACAGAAGAGGAAATGGCAAATAATTTGAGGCACCAACTTCTCTGTAAGACCTAAGGTTAAGCACTCCTAGCAAAGACACAGATTCACATTTGCATGAAAAGTAGGGCGGAGTGGGGTGAGATAGCTCCTCTGAGTTTATAATCTAGCAGTGCCCTCAAAGGAGTTTGCAAACTGTCTAGCTCTCGCTGATCATGATCTTGCATTATAATTTGGTCCAGAAGGCTTCCTTAAAGGGGACCCGTCACCCAAAAAAAATATTCAAAATCCTATTTTATCACATTAGTCAAGCAAAATGAACTTTAATTACACTATATAAATTATTTGAATCTTGTTTCCTTCAATCTGGGAATTCATAATTATAACAAGCAGGCAGGAGCCATTTTGTGGACACTGTTATTAAGACAAGCCTTGAATCATCTCAGAATCTTGTTTGTGCACCAGAATGGGGGACCTGATGTCCATGCCCTGGCGACACAATTAAATGATGAAGAGTAAGGGGAAATGCGTGGAGAGCAGTGACATGTAGGAAGTTCTGAATGGAAAGTGAAAGTACTTGTCGGCCCCGCCTCTATGCCTAGGCATAAAGGAGGGGCAGACAATATTTGATTGACAGCTGAGATTTCTAGATGAGCTTACAACAGCACATGAATGCTTTAATAACAAATAGAAATTGGATTTCATGTTTAATTTGAAAAGGACTTTTACTGTACAGATTTTTGTGTCTGGGTGACAGGTCCACTTTAAGGGATACTGTCATGGGAAAACATGTTTTTTCCAAAGTGCACCAGTTAATAGTGCTGCTTCAGCAGAATTCTGCACTGAAAACTATTTATCAAAAGAGCAAACAGATTTTTTTATATTCAATTTTGAAATCTGACATGGGCCTAGACATATTGTCAGTTTCCCAGCTGCCTCAGTCATGTGACTTGTGCCTGCATTTGAGGACGTAACTGCTTTCTGGCAGGCTGTTATTTCTCCTACTTAATGTAACTGAATCAGTCTCAGTGGGACTTGGCTTTTACTATTGAGTGTTGTTCTTAGATCAGTGATCCCCAACCAGTAGCTCGTGAGCAACATGTTGCTCCCCAACCCCTTGGATGTTGCTACCAGTGGCCTCAAAGCAGGTGCTTGTTTTTGAATTCCTGGCTTGGATGCAAGTTTTGGTTGCAAAAAAAACATCTGTACTGCCACACAGAAACTCCTGTAGGCTGCCAATCCACATAGGGGCTACCAATAGCAATCACAGCCATTATTTGGCAGTGTACCTCCAGGAACTTATGCTTGTGTTGCTCCCCAACTCTTTTTACATCTGAATGTTGCTCAATGGTGAAAAAGGTTGAGGACCCCTGTTCTTAGATCTTCCATGGAGCTGTTATCTTGTGTTAGGGAGCTACTATCTCATTACCTTCCCATTGTTCTGTTGGGGGAGGGGGGGGAGGTGGTGATATCACTCCAACTTGCAGTACAGCAGTAAAGAGTGATTGAAGTTTATCAGAGAACAAGTCACATGACTGGGGGTAGCCCCATGTCAGATTTCAAAAGTGAATATAACAAAATCTGTTTGCTCTTTTGAAGAATGGATTTCAGTGCAGAATTCTGCTGGATCAGCACTATTAACTGATGCGTTTTGAAAAAAACATGTTTTCCCATGACAGTATCCCTTTAATACAAATCAGCAGACTAAGGCATTTTGACTAACTGTGATGCAGTGGAAGGTCAGGATAGTCTGTTGAAATGCCTCCCAAGTTTGACAGATATTCAGTGGTTTCCTTAAAGTTTTGTAGGCCTCATGCACTCACAAAAAAAGTTTTTGTGCATGGTAGCAGTGTGATTTAGACTTTTTCACTTCAAGCTTCCCTTCGAGGCTCCACTTGGCTCATAATGAAGTCATCAATATAAGAAAATATTGCTGTATCAGTCCAGTCATTCAGCCATAGTTCCAAGTATATCTAGGCCAGAAAATGAGTTTTAACCAAACATCCCACCAAAACAGACCTTCAATCTGGTCATTCAGGTGTATCTAGGAGAGCTAATTAATATTCTTCCCAAGTTTCCCCAATCTAACCTTCTGGCTGGGACCCTTTGCCACTGCTCTCAGTGGGGGGCCGCCCCTCAGTTCTGAATCCGCTGGCATAGCAGTTAGTCTGATATCTGAGCACCCTGGAAGCATGGTCCTGTTTCAAGATGCTCCCGAGATGTAAATCAGCACTGTTAAACTTCTGCACCACATTAGCTTTGTCCCTCAAGTACTAATTAAAACACTTAATATGAAAACAAGTTAAAATATGAATAATATTAGCAATAAATATAAAATCAGAGAAATGCTGATCTAGTTCCCTATTGGGTCCAGGGAAGTTCAGCTAAAACCCCTTGATTTCGAATGCTTCCTAGTTAGTATGAGTGATCTATTGCGTCTGAGATGCATGGCTCCCTGCGGGGCTCCCGACACTGAAACTACCCTTAAATGCTCTTAATATCTGTGGTCTGTGCTGTTATATTCAGTGTTTTGTTGTCGTTTTCTTTTCAGGAGTAGCTTTGAGCAGGATATTGGGCAGTCGAAAAACTGGGGAAACTGCCAAGGTGAGTAGAAGGCGGATGAATCTGTTTGCTTGCTTTCTGTCACTGAATGTTCCCTGTTATGTAGCATAGCAATTACGGAGAAGCAATATAGAAGAGGTTCTCCATCTACTGGTCAGCACTAGACCTGCAACTTAAAGTAGCAAGCAACATGGCAGATACCTATCATTTTTACCTTCAGTCATTGATTATGAACACCTTGGTTGTCTCAAGGTTGTAAGGCAGCATGCATAATACCCAAATTGCATGCACTCTAAAGCTTTCTGTACTTGGAAACCTAGACATAAGCTACACCTTGTACTACATCACTCCTTGAAATTGTATCCGGCCCTTCATTGAAACTATCTATTGTATCTTCTGGAAGAGAATGCCTCAGACCTTTTCTTGCTTATCTCAAGGGGAACCTTCTACAGACACTTGCCCTTTAAAAAATATATATCTCGACACACTTGTCCTTCATCACACTGAGGGTAGGAGCGTTGCATTGTGGGCAGCTGGAAATAACAGCACAGCAACATATTCAGCTGGTGCTGCTCTCCTTGGCTCTTGCAAATGAGAGGAACACATTTCAGCATATTTATTACAGTCTGCATTCAGTCGCACAGCCCCCTACTCACCTATAGTGTAGTTACACCGGCTTCACAGAGGACATTTCTAATCATTTTCCCCTCACCTTCTGTTGTTTGTACATTTTGTGATAAGTGGTGCAATATTCAAGTTAGATGGTGGATTATTAATAGACATATTGTCTTGGTGTGTTTGCCCCCTGAGCCCTGTAAAGGACACTTAGCAGGAAATGCAAAGCCATGATTGGGTTAAGGGACGAGCCAATCCCGCGAGTGGAGGAGTTTGTGTTTGGTGCAGAGGGGGCCCCCTCGCTCCTTGGCTCTTCTCTCTTTGGTTACACAGAATGAATTGATTTATGTCCCACTATAAACTACATGCCTGCGACAGGTTTATTGTTGCCATTTACTTGCAGTGATACATGGGACCCACTGTACTCCGTTTGTGTT
Source organism: Xenopus laevis (assembly GCF_017654675.1). NCBI lineage: Eukaryota > Metazoa > Chordata > Amphibia > Anura > Pipidae > Xenopus > Xenopus laevis. The sequence goes on along the minus strand of NC_054385.1, from coordinate 127,784,228 downwards.
TTGCTCATGGCTCATTTCCTAACGTATTTATTTTCCCTTTTAACGATCCTAAAAAAAAAAATGTCTGCTCTTGGCAATGCAAAGTCTGACTGTCTGGAAGGTGTTTTTATCATTGCCAGTTACTTTCTAGAATTAGATTTTCTCAATTCTGTAGCAAGTAAAACAAGTGCCAAGGCCGGGGCCGGTATTACAAATTTACTGGCAATGTAGTTACTGGTAAGTGTGTAATACCCTTAGGTTATATAGCTTAGTAACATAGTAAGTCAGGATGAAAAAAGACATATATATCCCTTCTGAATATTTAGGCGGAACCTCCTTTCTTCTAATCGGAATGGGCGACCTCGTGTCAGCTGGAAAGACCTACTGGTAAATAAAGCATTAGAGAGATTATTATATGATCCCCTTATATATTTATACATAGTTATCATATCACCCCTTAAGCGTCTCTTTTTCAGCGTGAACATCCCCAATTTGGCCAGTCTTTCCTCATAGCTAAGATTTTCCTTTTACCAGCTTAGTTGCCCTTCTCTGTACCCTCTCTAATACAATAATGTCCTGTTTGAGTGATGGAGACCAAAACTGTACAGCATATTCTAGATGGGGCCTTACTAGCTCTCTGTAATAACCTTTAATGTGGATCAATGTACACCAATACAGCATGCCTACTCCCCAGATATCCAGGGAACCCATTCTACCTACTGTACTGGGAGGAAATGACTCCTCTTCTACCTGCATAGACAGTACCTACCCCAGATACCCAGGGAACCCACTGTACCTACTGTACTGGGACTGTGTATCCCACCCCTCTCCTGCCTGCACCTCAAATACCCAGGGAACTCATTCCTTAAAGGAGAAATAAACCCTAAAAATCAATGCCGTGTTTTATATACAGTGAACTTATTGCACGAGGCTAAAGTTTGAGCTTGTCAATAGCAGCAATGATCCAGGACTTCAAACTTGTCACAGGGGGTCACCATCTTGGAAAGTGTCTGTGACACTCACATGCTCAGTGGGCTCTGATTGGCTGTTGAGAAGCTAAGCTTAGGGCTCGTCACTAATTATCCAGCAGAAAATGAGCTTCCCTGGCTGTAATATAAGGTGATGCTACAGGTTTGCTGATTATTAAATTCTGATGCTAATTGCACTGGTTTCTGTGCTGCCATGTAGTAATTATCTGTATTAATTACTAATCAGCCTTATATTGTGACATTTCTATTCTATGTGTACTGTATATTGTGAGTGGGTCCCTAAGCTCAGTAAGTGACAGCAGCACAGAGCATGTGCAGTGAAACAACAGAAAAGAAGATGGGGAGCTACTGGGGCATCTTTGGAGGCACAGATTTTTACTGCTAAAGGGCTGTGGTTGCCTTGGGCTGGTACAGAAGCACAAAACATCATGTACAACATTTCTAGCTACTTCTTTAGTTTAACTTTCCTTGTCCGTTAAAGCTTTGACTGGCTACTCGTTGTGGCTCTACAAACATTGGCTACTTGTTGGAGCACTCTGAATATTCTAATGTCTGATTTGTTTACTCAATTAAGGCTAGGGTCAAACAGGGCCAAAATCAGGCTGCTGAAACATGCAAAAAAGAAACTCAACACTTTCCATTTTGCTCCAAAATCTGCTGGAGCTGACACAATGGTTCCGGACACGAAAGAGGAAGGAGGATATTACTTGTATTAGGGGCTGAAATTGGCCTGCGGATTTCGGCAGGTTGATTTCAGCCGAGTGTGACCATAGCCTTAGTCCAGTAATTGTTACCTTTTGTTACTGCCAACTTTAAAGAGAAACTCAATTTAATTTGCCCAATGTAAGAAAATGTATACATTAAATATTACTAATGTATACATTAATACAATCAGGTATAAAAGAATCCATTTTTAAAAACCCAATAGTTTTACAGCTATGTGTAAATATACTGTAACTGCTATTCTCTATTCTCTAGTTCTGACTCTTGAACTTGTAACAGAAGTCAGCCAATTAACAGACCCAGACGAGTCCTGACTTGTGCTAAATTGTTTCAAGTGAATGAATTGTTATGTAACGTCATTTCTGTGACCCCGTTGAAGTATGGGAATGAGGGTTAGCCATGGTTTATTCCACGGCATGTAACGGCCCTTGTTTTCTTTCCTTTCTTGCAGACGTTGTCACCTCTTCAGGAAGCGTCCACAGTGAAGGGGATTCGGCTTATGGTGAGTGACTTCCTTGCCTTTTCCTTTCAACAATATATCCCTTCCTTTCCATGTCCGCCCCACCCAAAAAAAGGCTCTCAGCTTCATCTTGGGAATGGTTTCAGCAATTAAATCTACAAGGAATTATGGGATAGGCAGGCTTGTATTACCCAGAGCAATGTCATCTGTTTTTTCAACCAACATTTTTAAAAATGCAATCAACCTACATACTCCAATGGATCTCAGTACTCATACAGTTAAGCCACATATGATTCTTATAAACAACGTCCAACTGAGTAACAACTGGTCCAGTCTGAGTTGGGTTGGTTGAAAAATCTCCAATTAAGCTTTAAAAGAGCTTAAAATCTCATCATAATCCATCCTATTTAACTCAGGTCAGCCACACAAATTTCACGGACAGGAATTCAGGTTGTCTCACAATTTAAAGGGGATGTAAACCCAATAACACGGTTTTGCAAAATGAAAGAATATAGTTTTCCAAGCAACTTTCCAATATACATTGATTAAAAACATACAGCGGTTTTAAAGTTATTTGTAAATGTAACTGCAATTGAGAGCATTTCCTCTGTTTCCTGTTGTGTCTGTCTCTTGATACAATGTAACAGAATTCAACCAGAATCAGCCTAGTACTGTTACATTGTTGCCAAATTCAGAAGCACCAGGACAGAGAACAGAAATGGACACGCAGATACTACTTTTAATAGCAATTATATTTACAGATAACTTTAAACCCATTGAAAATGGGTGATTAATGTATATGGAGAAGTTACATGGAATTAAAATATATTTCAGTAGCCAAAATGTTATTTCTGGTTTAATATTCCCTTTAAGGGTAAGCTGATCTGAGAGAATACCCAGTTCCATTTTAGCCTAACAGGACACAGCAATAGTAAATAAGACATGGAAATTACTGGCCTCTAAGCACAATCTTTTTTCGGCTTTGTTGATATTTACTTAAGAAGAAGGTGTTTCCTAAGATGTTACCTAACCAAAACAAATCTGACCAATGTAAAGTATATCAAATGGCTGAACAGGAATTCTGATATTCATGGACTGCACATTTCTGTTGTATGTTTTATATCTTACCTAAAAATAGTTCACCTGTGGGATCTGACATTTCACCCATTTACGCCTCACTTTGAAGCCAAAGAAACGCTGGCGACTGTACTTGGTTGGCAGTTGTAGTTCACAGTTCATCTGGGTGAAAATAAAAAGTAGTTATATTTACAATACACTTAATTCCTCTTACTGTCATGTAAAGCCATTGTTACTTAAATAAAACTGCAAACTCAATTCTTTATATAACTCAATGGCAGTGCTATTATTTCTGATTAATTCCTGTAACCCCCCCCCCCTCTCTTATATTACCCAGTGGTACAGCCTGACTGGTCATACCTCCTAGTTACAACTCAGCATATATTTTTTATGACCTCCCTTTATTAAAAAACCCACAACCTAATTGGCTATTCTGTTATTCCTGGTTATTCTAATGAGATCTCCCTTCTAAATATTAGCCAGTAGTCCAACCTGGCTATTCTGTTATTCCTGGTTATTCTAGTGAGATCTCCCTTCTAAATATTACCCAGTAGTCCAACCTGATTGGCCATACTTTTGTTTCTGGCTATGTATGTGTGTATATTTTTATTTGTATAGCGCTCCTCGAGGGCAAAGCACTGTACAGCGAAACAATAAATTAGTAGTAACAAACAAGGGGTCATTGAAAAAAAGTATCAATAAGTGCATTATTAAAAATACAATTCACATAGATATAAAATATAATTTCAATACAGATTAAGTGCTCAGTGTCAAGGAGACAAAAGGCTGGAGGACCCTACCCCGTAGGGCTTACAGTCGAAATGGGAGGGTAACAGACAGACCCAATTCGGAGGGGTATTAAAATGCTGTAGGTTACAGTCTGTTATGCTGTCATATAAAGATGGCCATACACAGAGAGATCCGCTCGTTTGGCGATGTCGCCAAATGAGTGGATCTCTCTCCGATATGCCCACCTTGAGGTTGGCAATATCGGGCTGATCCAATTGTGGGCCCTAGGGCCCAACGATCGGATCCTAACGAATGGGAATGGGGGTCGGATCGCGGGACCGCATCAACGAACAGATACGGCCGCGATCCGACGGGATTTTTTGTCCCATCCGATCGAGATCTGGCCGACTTTCGGCCAGATCTCGATCGGGGAAGCCCGTCGGTGGGCCCCATACATGGACACTTGGTCTGTTGGCAGCTTTTATTGGGCCGTGTATGGCCACCTTAAGTGCCAGTTCCCAGTTCAGGTGTTATCCTATGACTCACAAGGTAATTCCTTGAAATCTTATATATGGTTTCCTGATTTTGGCTCACCAGCTAATTTCTGCAACCTCCCCTTCTTTTAAAACTCAATATTCCAACCTAATTGGTCATATAAAACTCAATATAAAAGCCTGATTGACCATATAAATCTCAATATTACAACCTGCTAAGCCATACTATTCCTGGTTAGGACTCACAGGATAATTCCTGCAACCTCCCTTCCTTATATAACCCAGGTGTGGAACTGGATCGGCCATACTCTCGGTTATACAGGGATTACTGGTGTTCCTGGTGTCAGCATAAGTGGTAATAAGTTTGGGAAATATAATTTTCAGGGCTGCAGAAGGAAAATGCAAAATGCCACAAGCAAATTAGATATTTTTATGAGGACTTTGCATTCCCCTATATTTTTCACAGAGAACCGATTTAACGAGAAGCTAAACCATTCGGGCTGCCGAGCCTGTGACATTGCCTTTATGTTCATTACCGACACTAACATTTCAAGATTATCAGCCCCATTACTGCTTGTCTGGGTAAATTAATACTCAGGAGGAGCGAAATGAGAGATTGGATGGTGTCGGATCATAAAATCATAAAAATAGCAAAAAAAAAGAGAAGACTTTAATTAGGACTTTGAGGTTATCCTCTCGTAAATATTATCAGTGTATGTGGTTAACTCTTGTACAGCCAGACGCGCCTCTGTAGGATTGTGAGAGAGATGCGATTGGATATCTCCAGTGTATGGATATGTCTAGCAATGAATAGAAAGGGATTAGAGGAGCTGGGAAATCATTAGTATCCGTCCAGACATATTCATAACACTGCAGGATTGAGTTTGTCTCTACAGAGAGAGGTCCTTGAGAGATAACAGGGCTGGTTATGTGGAACACCGGTAGCTGGAGAACATTTGTGGCCTCTTGAAAAAGGCAGTGTTTCAAGGATTACAGTGGAGAACATCAGCATTAATTGGGCTGCAGGGCACTGGCAGAATTGCATGTCTACATGTGGGGAACAGCTTATATAAACTACTTGTTACAGGCCCCTCCCACTTACCCATCATTCTATGTGTGTGTCACATGGTATCAGTGAATCAGTGAGGTAAAAACACACCTAGATATGAGGAACCCCTCACATAAACTACTTGTTACAGGCCCCTCCCACTTACCCATCATTCTATGTGTGTGTCACATGGTATCAGTGAATCAGTGAGGGAAAAACACACCTAGATATGAGGAACCCCTCACATAAACTACTTGTTACAGGCTCCTCCCACTTACCCATCATTCTATGTGTGTGTCACATGGTATCAGTGAATCAGTGAGGGAAAAACACACCTAGATATGAGGAACCCCTCACATAAACTACTTGTTACAGGCCCCTCCCACTTACCCATCATTCTATGTGTGTGTGTCACGTGGTATCAGTGAATCAGTGAGGGAAAAACACACCTAGATATGAGGAACCCCTCACATAAACTACTTGTTACAGGCTCCTCCCACTTACCCATCATTCTATGTGTGTGTGTCACATGGTATCAGTGAATCAGTGAGGGGAAAACACACCTAGATATGAGGAACCCCTCACATAAACTACTTGTTACAGGCCCCTCCCACTTACCCATCATTCTATGTGTGTGTGTCACATGGTATCAGTGAATCAGTGAGGGAAAAACTCACCTAGATATGAGGAACCCCTCACATAATCTACTTGTTACAGGCTCCTCCCACTTACCCATCATTCTATGTGTGTGTGTCACATGGTATCAGTGAATCAGTGAGGGAAAAACACACCTAGATATGAGGAACCCCTCACATAATCTACTTGTTACAGGCCCCTCCCACTTACCCATCATTCTATGTGTGTGTCACATGGTATCAGTGAATCAGGGAGGGAAAAACACACCTAGATATGAGGAACCCCTCACATAATCTACTTGTTACAGGCCCCTCCCACTTACCCATCATTCTATGTGTGTGTCACATGGTATCAGTGAATCAGTGAGGGAAAAACACACCTAGATATGAGGAACCCCTCACATAAACTACTTGTTACAGGCCCCTCCCACTTACCCATCATTCTATGTGTGTGTCACATGGTATCAGTGAATCAGTGAGGGAAAAACACACCTAGATATGAGGAACCCCTCACATAAACTACTTGTTACAGGCCCCTCCCACTTACCCATCATTCTATGTGTGTGTCACATGGTATCAGTGAATCAGTGAGGGAAAAACACACCTAGATATGAGGAACCCCTCACATAATCTACTTGTTACAGGCTCCTCCCACTTACCCATCATTCTATGTGTGTGTGTCACATGGTATCAGTGAATCAGTGAGGGAAAAACACACCTAGATATGAGGAACCCCTCACATAAATTACTTGTTACAGGCCCCTCCCACTTACCCATCATTCTATGTGTGTGTCACATGGTATCAGTGAATCAGGGAGGGAAAAACACACCTAGATATGAGGAACCCCTCACATAAACTACTTGTTACAGGCCCCTCCCACTTACCCATCATTCTATGTGTGTGTCACATGGTATCAGTGAATCAGGGAGGGAAAAACACACCTAGATATGAGGAACCCCTCACATAAACTACTTGTTACAGGCCCCTCCCACTTACCCATCATTCTATGTGTGTGTCACATGGTATCAGTGAATCAGTGAGGGAAAAACACACCTAGATATGAGGAACCCCTCACATAAACTACTTGTTACAGGCTCCTCCCACTTACCCATCATTCTATGTGTGTGTCACATGGTATCAGTGAATCAGTGAGGGAAAAACTCAGCTAGATATGAGGGACCTCTCAGTTCCTCACGGAGATGCTTTATAGTTCTCTGATTGGAATTAAAAATCTTTTCAGAATTGATTTATTAATCATTAATCTGTGCGTCTGTGTCTCTTGACGTGATAGGCAGGTGGTAACTCGACGGCCCATCTCTGGAGACAGGGGCATCTTAATTAAAAATATGACACTGGGAGACTAAAATGTCTGCTCCTACACGCACATATTACACAAACGCGTTGCTGTGGTAACACACAATCCAGGGCACAAATAAGAGAGCGCCTGTACGCTCGTTCAGAGAAGGGTTTTTTAGGCAGGAATGCTGATATGATGGAAATATCTACTCGCTGCTATTTGCTTGTGTGTTTTTTGCCATTAGAAAGAAAGAAATTCCCGGCCTGCTGCTTTTTAATCTTATGCTCCCATTAGGAGGTTATTGTAATACTAAGTATATGAGTGCCAAGCATCCCGGGCCCAGTGATACTTTCTAGGTTACCATGGTAACTCCACACGCCAGAAATTAGGAAGCGGTGGATATTTTTTTGGTCACAGAGGAGGGAAGGGCATGTTATACAGACAATAAGCAGTAGTATTTTTCAAATACAAATTATAGAGTTTTGAGCCTGGCCCACTTGTCAAGCTCTCTGATAATGAAAAAAGCGAATCCTGATTTTTAGATCTAAACTGTAATTAAGATGAGAGCGGGGATGTACTATTGTGTGTGTGAATTTACAGTGTCCAGCCCTGTTTGTTTGTACAGGACAGGAGACGTCCTACTGCAACGCTGCCTCTAATTTAATTGAATAGGAAGGGGTAGGAAGGGGTTTGATAGGGCACAGGGGGTTTCCTGGGAACCCAAAAACCAAGTGACCCAGTTTATATCATGAGTAGGAACTGATAATGGACTAATATGAGTGAATGGGGTTGCCACCTGTCCAGTTTTGAACGAGACAGCCCGTTTTTTTGAAAGACAGCCCAGGTCAAAACTGCCTGCCAGCTTTTCCAAATGAGAAAAACCAGGCAGGATTCCATATAATTGACGCATCGAACAGCTGATCGCCACATCATAGCCCCGCCGCCATGACCCGCCCCCCAGCAGCATCACAGACCCGTCCCCATTGCATCATGGCCTCGTCCCCTGCCTGGATTCAACCTGTACAAAAGGTTGCAACAAATTCAAAAAAAGTGTCTGTAAAATAAGTAACCCAGAAGTGGCGGTCGACAAATTTGTAAAAAGTCGTACGAACGGTAAATTCTCAAAGGCAGATGTTACCGTGTCTGAATGTCTCGTAAGTTCGACAATTTTCTAAAATATCGTATATCTTTTCGTCGCACAGACGGCATTTTACCGAGCGTTTTCAAAAGACAATTTGACCGACATTTTCATTTTGGAGAGCCTAATGCGTCGGAAAAATTGTCGGCAAAACAAATTCATAAAAATGTCGGGAAAAGTGGCGCCAAAAAAACGCCCACTTTTAACGACACTACTTCAAAAGTGTTGTACACGGCGGAAAATTGACGGGTAAATGCTTTGTGAATTTGTCGACTGTTACTACTACACTTTCTACGACTTTTTTTCGTTGCCGACACTTTTGTGAATTCCCCCTATGAGTGACTCTCAAGATCAGGTGCCAGTCAATGGACACGTGGGGCAAATGTATTAAAGGAGTGTTTCACCT